>NC_080385.1:139034370-139360986 GCF_014773155.1 Arachis stenosperma
TCCAACCTGATTGAGAACTGACAGATGATTAGCCGTGCTGTGACAGAGTATAGGACCATTTTCACTGAGAGGATGGGATGTAGCCATTGACAACGGTGATGCCCTACATACAGCTTGCCATGGAAAGGAGTAAGAAGGATTGGATGAATGTAATAAGAAAGTAGAGATTCGAGAGGAGCACAGCATCTCCATATGCCTATCTGAAATTCCCACCATGGAATTATATGAGTAACTATTTACTATTTTATTTCCTGTTTATTATTTATTTTCGAACTTTCCATAATCAATTATAATCCGCCTGACTGAGATTTACAAGATGACCATAGCTTGCTTCATGCCAACAATCTCTGTGGGATCGACCCTTACTCACGTAAGGTATTACTTGGATGACTGTGAGATTCTCTAACAGTGCCTGTAACTCTTTTGGTCCAACAACAACACTAAGCTGTTGGTGCCATTACCAGGGATTATTAAGATCCCAATTCATCATACCATGATCTCTTTGGGGTATTTTTGATAGAGTCAATGTTTAAACTTCATACAAGTACAAAGAGACCAACTTTGAGGATCACAATTTCGTCCACCAGTCAGAGAGAAGGGAACTGCTCTCCTAATAAAGTCTTGTGGCACTATTCATGGGAACAAAAGTGAGTTTAACACCTAATTAACGAGAATCCTCTAAAAGATCAATAAAATACTTCCGTTAGGATAAATAAATTTCTCTGGTTGATTGAGCAATCTTAATACCCAAAAAATACTTTAAAGATCCTAAGTCCTTAATTTTGAAATGTTGATGCAAAATATATTTAATGACAACAAGCTTAGAAATAGAATTCTCAGTGAGAATTATATCATTAACATAAACTAGAAGAATAAAAATTTCAGCACCTATGCACTTAACAAATAGACTATAATCAGATATGGTCTAATGGTATCCATGAGAAAGTAAGAGTTTATAGAGTTTTTCATAGCGCATATGATTGGATTGTCGTAAACCATATAATAACTTCAATAACTTGCAACACTGATTCTGTCGAGTAAGTCTAATTTCAGGAGATAAAGTCATGTAAATATTTTTTCAAAGGTCCCAATGTAAGAATGCATTGTTTATATCCAATTGATGGATATGCTAATATTTGATTGATGCCAAAGCAAAAAACAGTTTGATAGTGTGGCAGGCTTGACCACCAGAGTAAAAGTTTTTAAGAAATCAATTCCTTCAGTTTGAGTAAACTCCTTTGTCATAGGACGTACTTTGTATCGATCAATTGAATCATCTGGTTTTCTTTTGATATAATACACTCACCTACAACCAATTGGCTTAACATATCAACCAGACACCAAGTCTTGTTCAACTTAAGAGCGGTCAGTTCATCTCTCATGACACTACGCCAATTAGAATGGAGATCAGGTTCCTTAAAGTATCTAGGCTCAACCTCAGAATGTAGAGTCATAATATATTGGTTATATGAATGTGAAAGAGAAGAAAAAGACACGATAAAAGATAAAGGATAATGACGCTTGGAAAAAAAGGAATTTGTGCGGGAGAGAGAAAAATCAGAGGTGGGGCTAGTGGGTTTTCTTTGACTAATGGTGGGGGGTGAGTTTTGATGGTGATGAAGATTGTGATGAGTTTGACAATAGGGAAGAGGAATCATAAGAGAAGGAAGGAGTATCGTTGGGCATAGAAGAAGTTGAAGTTTCATGGGGGAATTGGCTTTGGCGGTCATAGGAGATGGAGACAACATTAAAGGTGAGGGAGGGGTATGAAAGGAAGCTATCTTCAGTAGCTGAAGTCTTAAAGAAAGATAGAGAGAAAGAGAATAAAATTGAATTGAAAAAAGAGTTGTAAAAATTGAAATCTATGTATTATTGTATACTTCTACAATACTGATATAATTATGAAAAAGTATAGGTGAACAATAATCTTAGTGAACAATATGAACAATAGGGTTACAAATGTAAATTACTCATAAATTTAATTAATGATGTAATTAATTTAATTATAATAATAACAACCATTTTTCAAAATTTAAAATATCAGATTTTTTAGTAGGAAACAGTTACACGTTTCTTATCCTTTCACACCTTATCTCTTCCCTCTCTCGGTGAACTTTTTTCTCTTCTGCACTCTCAACCCAGCCCCAACCCTCTATTTGGCACCACCGCCATTACCACCGGCGACCACCGTCGCCTACCTCCTCTCTCTTCCCTCTCTTCTCTTTTTCTTCCTTCTTTCTCCATTTCTCCTCAATCCCCTGTATGCTACCCCTGGTCTCTGTGCAAAGTCCAACCCCCGGTGAGAAATTTCAGTGTAACCCAGCAGCAGCTGAGCTCTTTGCCGCTGCAACACCGCCTCTGCTACCCCTCTCTTTCCATTCTTTCCTTTTCACCAACGCAGGTTCCATGCGTCCTCCTGCTCGTCTTATTTCGTTTATTTATTTTAACTAATTTTTAATTCTGCTTTTAGTGTTTAGATTAGGCTTAGATTAATGGATTGATACTTTTTGTATTCCAAAATGTTTGATGGCTGATTTTTCTGGATTGATTGCTGCTTAAATTGAGTTTAAAATTCTTGTTTACATATTGTGCACACCATATGCTTGATGAAATGCCTGAGTGAAACTTTTTGTATAATTCTTATGTTTGGCCAGTATTTATCTTAAATTTTGTTATCTTTAAGCATTATAATTCAAAATTGTGTAATGTTATGCTATTTTTAATGATGTTTAGATTGAATTTTGACATGGCACTTGATTATTAGTTTTGTTTAAACACCAAATTGGTTTAAAATTTTAAATTTAGTCATTTGATTAGTGTAATTTAAGAAATGCATATCATGTTTAGTTAAGTGAATTGAATGAAACTACCAATTCAGGTATGTTTTAAACATTCCACATGATTGCCATTAGATTATTTTAAATTCTCATCCTTATGCTTCCATGCTATGCGTGCACAAAAAAATTTGATCACAACTCACTTTACAGATGGAAATATATGCTCTAAGTGGAGATGCTGTTTATTTTGGATGCTCACTAAATGTGTTTTTTTTTTGTTTTTATATTCTTTTTTATTTTTTTACGCTATATAATATTGCTAGAAAATATATGTACAGTTATGCATAAGATACAATATAGTACTCAAAGGTCCAAAAATTCTAATTAGCAAGTCCATAATACATACAACACTGATTACTACTATAAAAAAATAAATTAATAAATAAACAAATAAGGAGAATAAGAAATAAGAGAGAATTGACAAGGAAGGAATTGAAGAAACAAAATGGAGAATGGGAATGTATCACTCACATCCAAGAAAAAATAATTATTTTTTTGACTTTTCAAAGAATAAAAATGGACTTGATTTTAGATTGTGTAGGTGTGATTTAGATGTAGCAATCCATGCATGCTCTTTATAAATACTTAATATAAGCCTAACTAATTAGGTGAAATTTTTTATGAGTACACTTTTTATTGTTATTATTTTTTGTAGTTATGTATAGTAATAAATTTTTAATGATATTTTTGAAAAAGTATTAATAAAATATTTTTAGTTGAAACTTGTTTAATAGTACAGTATCTAATTAGTTTGTGTATGTTTGATTGTAGGTCATAGAATGTACGGACATTACTGGAAGTGATGACACGGATCTTGTTGATGAGATTTGGTCTCTAGTATATTGATGTTTTTTCGTGAACTGCATATTTGAATTGACCATTAATCCTCATGTTCATCGAATGATGTATGTTTTGAACTGATTCGCAGTTACCGGATCATAGTTGCCTTGCCGAAGATGAGATACCAAGAGTTGGGATGTGGTTTGAGCATTTGAAGCTGGCTTAGGATTTTTATGCAACATATACAAAGAAATTCGGTTTCGATTCAATAGCGTAGTGGTGGGCGAAATTGTGAACTATACTTTTTCACAACTCTCATAATCCCTGGTAATGGCTCCAAGAACTTGGTGCGCTCAATACCATGGCATTACACAACTTCGCACAACTAACCAGCAAGTGCACTGGGTCGTCCAAGTAATACCTTACGTGAGTAAGGGTCGATCCCACGGAGATTGTTAGTATTGAAGCAAGCTATGGTCATCTTGTAAATCTTAGTCAGGCAAACTCAAATGTATATGATGATGAACGAAAATAATATAGAAGATAGAGATAGTGATACTTATGTATATCATTGGTGTAGGAGCTTCAGACAAGTGTATGAAGATGCCTTCCCTTCCGTCTCTCTGCTTTCCTACAGCCTTCATCCAATCCTTTCTTACTCCTTTCCATGGCAAACTTGTGTAGGGTCTCACTGTTGTCAGCAGCTACCTCCCATCCGCGCAGTGAAAGCTAATGCACACACTCTGTCACAGTGCTGCCAGTCACCGGTTTGGTTCCCTCCCCTACCGGAATAGAATAACTCTTTTGCGTCTGTCACTAACGCCCAGTAGGTTGCAGGTTTGAAGCACGTCACAGTCATTCAATCATTGAATCCTACTCAGAATACCACAGACAAGGTTAGACCTTCCGGATCCTCTTGAATGCCGCCATCAGTTCTTGCCTATACCACGAAGACTCTGATCTCACGGAATGGCTGGCTCGTTTGTCAGGCGAGCACTCGGTTGTCAGGCGATCAACCATGCATCGTGCAATCAGAAATCCAAGAGATATTCACTAAGCCTCAGATGCTTGTAGAACAAGAATGGTTGTCAGTCACCTTGTTCATGGGTGAGAATGGTGATGGGCGTCAATCATCACCTTCATCATATTGAAGAACAAGTGATATCTTGGTAAAAGAACAAGTGGAATTGAATGGAAGAACAATAGTAATTGCATTAATACTCGAGGTACAGCAGAGCTCCACACCTTAATCTATGGTGTGTAGAAACTCCACCGTTGAAAATACATAAGAACAAGGTCTAGGCATGGCCGAATGGCCAGCCTCTCAAAGGTCTAAGAACTAGATGTCCAAAAGCTCCAAAGATCAAAAGATGAAAATACAATAGTAAAATGTCCTACTTATAGAAAACTTAGTACATAGATGAGTAAATGACATAAAAATCCACTTCCGGGCCCACTTGGTGTGTGTTTGGGCTGAGCAATAAAGAAATTTCGTGTAGAGACTCTTCTTGGAGTTAAACGCCAGTTTTAGTGCCAGTTTGGGCGTTTAACTCCCATTTGGGTGCCAGTTCCAGCGTTTAACGCTGGGATTCCTTGAGGTGACTTTGAACGCCGGTTTGGGCCATCAAATCTTGGGCAAAGTATGGACTATTATATATTGCTGGAAAGCCCAGGATGTCTACTTTCCAACGCCGTTGAGAGCGCGCCAATTGGGCTTTTGTAGCTCCAGAAAATCCGCTTCGAGTGCAGGGAGGTCAGAATCCAACAGCATCTGCAGTCCTTTTGAGTCTCTGGATCAGATTTTTGCTCAGGTCCCTCAATTTCAGTCAGAAAATACCTGAAATCACAGAAAAACACACAAACTCATAGTAAAGTCCAGAAAAGTGAATTTTAACTAAAAACTAATAAAAATATGCTAAAAACTAACTAGATCATATCAAAAACATACTAAAAACAATGCCAAAAAGTATACAAATCATCCGCTCATCACAACACCAAACTTAAATTGTTGCTTGTCCCCAAGCAACTTGAAAATCAAGTAAGATAAAAAGAAGAGAATATGCAATGAATTCCAAAAACATCTGTGAAGATCAGTATTAATTAGATGAGCGGGGCTTTTAACTTTTTGCCTCCGAACAGTTTTGGCATCTCAATCTATCCTTTGAAATTCAGAATGGTTGGCTTCTTTAGGAACTCAGAGTCCAGATAGTGTTATTGATTCTCCTAGTTAAGTATGATGATTCTTGAACACAGCTACTTTATTGAGTCTTGGCTGTGGCCCAAAGCACTCTGTCTTTCCAGTATTACCACCGGATACATACATGCCACAGACACATAATTGGGTGAACCTTTTCAGATTGTGACTTAGCTTTGCTAAAGTCCCCAATTAGAGGTGTCCAGGGTTCTTAAGCACACTCTTATTGCCTTGGATCACAACTTTATTTCTTTCTTTTTCTTCCTTTTTTTCTTTCCTTTTTCTTTCCTTTTTTTCGTTTTTTTTTTTTTTTTGTATTCACTGCTTTTTCTTGCTTCAAGAATCATTTTATTGATTTTTCAGATCCTCAATAACATGTCTCCTTTTTCATCATTCTTTCAAGAGCCAACATTCATGAACCACAAATTCAAGATACATATGCACTGTTTAAGCATACATTCAGAGAACAAAAATATTGCCACCACATCAAAATAATTAAACTATTATAAAATTCAAAATTCATGCAATTCTTCCTTTTTCAATTAAGCACATTTTTATTCAAGACAGGTGATGGATTCATAGGACATTCATAACTTTAAGGCATAGACACTAAGACACTAATGATCATAAGACACAAGCATGGATAACATAAAGCACTAAAAATCGAAAAACAGAAGAATAAAGAACAAGAAAATCAAGGAACGGGTCCACCTTAGTGATGGCGGCTCTTTCTTGCTCTTGAAGATCCTATGGAGTGCTTGAGCTCCTCAATGTCTCTTCCTTGCCTTTGTTGCTCCTCTCTCATGATTCTTTGTTCTTCTCTAATTTCATGGAGGAGAATGGAGTGTTCTTGGTGCTCCACCCTTAGTTGTCCCATATTGGAACTCAACTCTCCTAGGGAGGTGTTTACTTGCTCCCAATAGTTTTGTGGAGGAAAGTGCATCCCTTGAGGTATCTCAGGGATCTCATGATGAGAGGGGTCTCTTGTGTACTCCATCCTTTTCTTAGTGATGGGCTTGTCCTCATCAATGGTGATGTCTCCCTCTATGTCAACTCCCACTGAATAACAGAGGTGACAAATGAGATGAGGAAAGGCTAACCTTGCCAAAGTGGAGGTCTTGTCCGCCACCTTGTAGAGTTCTTGGGCTATAACCTCATGAACTTCTATTTCTTCTCCAATCATGATGCTATGGATCATGATGGCCCGGTCTATGGTAACTTCGGACCGGTTGCTAGTGGGAATGATTGAGCGTTGTATGAACTCTAACCATCCTCTAGCCACGGGTTTGAGGTCATGCCTTCTCAATTGGACCGGCTTTCCTCTTGAATCTTGCTTCCATTGTGCGCCCTCTTCACATATGGTTGTGAGGACTTGGTCCAACCTTTGATCAAAGTTGACCCTTCTAGTGTAAGGATGTTCATCTCCTTGCATCATAGGCAAGTTGAACGCCACCCTCACACTTTCCGGACTAAAATCCAAGTATTTCCCCCGAACCATAGTAAGATAATTCTTTGGATCCGGGTTCACACTTCGGTCATGGTTCTTGGTGATCCATGCATTGGCATAGAACTCTTGAACCATCAAGATTCCGACTTGTTGAATGGGGTTGGTAAGTACTTCCCAACCTCTTCTTCGGATCTCATGGCGGATCTCCGGATATTCACCCTTTTTGAGTGAAAAGGGGACTTCGGGGATCACCTTCTTTAAGGCCACAACTTCATAGAAGTGGTCTTGATGCACCCTTGAGAGGAATCTATCCATCTCCCATGACTCGGAGGTGGAAGCCTTTGCCTTCCCTTTCCTCTTTTTAGAGGTTTCTCCGGCCTTGGATGCCATAAATGGTTATGAAAAAGCAACGCTTTTACCACACCAAACTTAAAATGTTTGCTCGTCCTCGAGCAAAAGAAGAAAGAAGAGAGTAGAAGAAGAAGAAATGGAGGAAGAGGGAGATGGTAGTGTGTTCGGCCAAGAAGGGTAAGAAAGGGTGTTTAGGTTGTGTGAAAATGAAGGGGTAAAGAGGGGTTTATATAGGAAAGGGGGATGATGGTTCGGCCTTTGGGGGGGGGGTTTGGGAGGGAAAGTGGTTTGAATTTGAAGGGTGAGGTTGGTGGGGATTTATGAAGGATGGATGTGAGTGGTGAAGAGAAAGATGGATTTTTGATAGGTGAGGGGTTTTTTGGGGAAGAGGTGTTTGAGGTGATTGGTGAATGGGGGAAGAAGAGAGAGAGTGATGGTAGGGTCCTGTGGGGTCCACAGATCCTGTAGTGTCAAGGAAAAGGCATCCTTGCACCAAATGGCATCAAAATCCACGTTTTGAGCCTTTTCTGGCGTTAAACGCCGGGCTGGTGCCCATTCCTGGCGTTTAACGCCAGGTTTTTACCCTTTACTGGCGTTTAACGCCAGTCTGGTGCCCCTTTCTGGCGTTAAACGCCCAGAAAGGTGCCAGACTGGGCGTTAAACGCCCAACTGCTAGGCTGACTGGCGTTTAAACGCCAGCAGCATCTTCCTCCAGGGTGTGCTGTTTTTCTTCCTGTTTTTCATTCTGTTTTTGCTTTTTTCATTGTTTTTGTGACTTCTTATGATCATCAACCTACAAAAAAGATAAAATAACAAAAGGAAATAATTAATTATAAAACATTGGGTTGCCTCCCAACAAGCGCTTCTTTAATGTCATTAGCTTGACAGAGGACTCTCATGGAGCCTCAGAAATGCTCAGAACCGTGTTGGAACCTCCCAACACCAAACTTAGAGTTTGAATGTGGGGGTTCAACACCAAACTTAGAGTTTGGTTGTGGCCTCCCAACTCCAAACTTAGAGTTTGACTGTGGGGGCTCTGCTTGGCTCTGTTTTGAGAGAAGCTTTTCATGCTTCTTCTCCACGATGACAGAGGGATATCCTTGGGCCTTAAACACCAAGGATTCATCATTCACTTGAATGATCAACTCTCCTCTATCAACATCAATCACAGCCTTTGCTGTGGCTAGGAAGGGTCTGCCAAGGATGATGGATTCATCCATGCACTTCCCAGTCTCTAGGACTATGAAATCAGTAGGGATGTAATGGTCTTCAATCTTCACCAAAACATTCTCTACAAGTCCATGAGCTTGTTTTCTTGAATTGTCTGCCATCTCTAATGAGATTCTTGCAGCTTGCACCTCAAAGATCCCTAATTTCTCCATTACAGAGAGGGGCATGAGGTTTACACTTGACCCTAAGTCACACAAGGCCTTCTTGAAGGTCATGGTGCCTATGGTACAAGGTATAGAAAACTTCCCAGGATCCTGCCTCTTTTGAGGCAGTTTCTGCCTAGACAAGTCATACAGTTCTTTGGTGAGCAAGGGAGGTTCATCCTCCCAAGTCTCATTTCCAAATAACTTGTTATTTAGCTTCATGATTGCTCCAAGGTATTTAGCAACTTGCTCTTCAGTGACATACTCATCCTCTTCAGAGGAAGAATACTCATCAGAGCTCATGAATGGCAAAAGTAAGTCCAATGGAATCTCTATGGTCTCATTCTGAGCCTCAGATTCCCATTGTTCCTCATTGAGAAACTCAGAGGAGATTGGTACACGCCTACTGAGGTCTTCCTCAGTGGCGTCCTCCTCCTCTCTTTCCTCCCCATATTCGGCCATGTCTATGGCCTTGCACTCTCCTTTTGGATTTTCTTCAGTGTTACTTGGGAGAGTACTAGGAGGGAGTTCAGTAACTTTCTTGCTCAGCTGACCCACTTGTCCTTCCAAATTTCTGATGGAGGACCTTGTTTCATTCATGAAACTTTGAGTGGTCTTTATTAGATCAGAGACCATTGTTGCTAAGTCAGAAGTATTCTGCTTAGAACTCTCTGTCTGTTGCTGAGAAGATGATGGAAAAGGCTTGCCATTGCTAAACCTGTTTCTTCCACCATTATTGTTATTGAAACCTTGTTGAGGTCTCTCTTGATTCTTCCATGAGAGATTTGGGTGATTACTCCATGAAGAATTATAGGTATTTTCATAGGGTTCTCCTAGGTAATTCACCTCTTCCATGGAAGGGTTCTCAGGATCATAAGCTTCTTCCTCAGATGAAGCATCCTTAGTACTGTTTGGTGCATTTTGCATTCCAGACAGACTTTGAGAAATCAAATTGACTTGTTGAGTCAATATCTTGTTCTGAGCCAAAATGGCGTTCAGAGTGTCAATCTCAAGAACTCCTTTCTTCTGACTAGTCCCATTGTTCACAGGATTCCTTTCAGAAGTGTACATGAATTGGTTATTTGCAACCATTTCAATTAATTCTTGAGCTTCTGCGGGCGTCTTCTTCAGATGAAGAGATCCTCCAGCAGAGCTATCCAAGGACATCTTAGATAGTTCAGAGAGACCATCATAGAAAATACCTATGATGCTCCATTCAGAAAGCATGTCTGAAGGACATCTTCTGATTAATTGTTTGTATCTTTCCCAAGCTTCATAGAGGGATTCTCCATCCTTCTATCTGAAGGTTTGGACTTCCACTCTAAGCTTACTCCATCTTTGTGGTGGAAAGAACTTTGCCAAGAAGGCATTGACTAGCTTTTCCCAAGAGTCCAGGCTTTCTTTAGGTTGAGAATCCAACCATATTCTAGCTCTGTCTCTTACAGCAAAAGGGAATAGCATCAGTCTGTAGACCTCAGGGTCAACCCCATTAGTCTTGACTGTGTCACAGATTTGCAAGAATTCAGCTAAAAACTGATGAGGATCTTCCATTGAAAGTCCATGGAACTTGCAATTCTGTTGCATTAGAGAAACTAATTGAGGCTTAAGCTCAAAGTTGTTTGCTCCAATGGCAGGGATAGAGATGCTTCTCCCATAGAAGTCGGGAGTAGGTGCAGTAAAGTCACCCAGCACCTTCCTTGCATTGTTGGCAATGTTGTTGTTTTCGGCTGCCATGGGTTCTTCTTCTTTGAAGAATTCGGTCAGGTCCTCTAAAGAGAGTTGTGCTTTGGCTTCTCTTAGCTTTCTCTTCAAGGTCCTCTCAGGTTCAGGGTCAGCTTCAACAAGAATGCCTTTGTCTCTGCTCCTGCTCATATGAAAGAGAAGAGAAAAAGAAAGTGTGGAATCCTCTATGTCACAGTATAGAGATTCCTTGAAATGTCAGAGGAAAAGAGAAATAGAAAGAAGAAGGAGAAGAAGAATTCGAACTTTAGTTAGATAAGGTTCGAATTGTGCATTTAGAAGGAGTGGTACTCCATAAATAGAAGGATGTGGGAAGGAGGGAAGAGAATTTTCGAAAATTCAATTAAAAGATTTTGAAAACATTTTGAAAATTTGATTGATAATTTTCGAGAATTCAAAGTGAAAAAGGAAATCAAGTGATTTTTGAAAAAGATTTTGAAATTAGAAATTAAAAAGATTTGATTGAAAACTATTTTTAAAAAGATGTGGTTAAAAAGATTTACTTGAGAAGTTATGGTTTTAAAAAGATGTGATTGAGAAGATATGATTTGAAAACAATTTTAAAAGATATGATTTGAAAACACTTTGAAAAGATATGATCTTAAAAATTAATGACTTGCCTAACAAGAAAAGATATGATTGAAACATTTAAACCTTTCTCAACAGAAAAGGTAACAATCTTGTGATGTTCAATCAAATCATTAATTGTTAGTAAGTATCTTTTAAAAAGGAAAGAAATTGATTTTGAAAACATTTGATTGAAAAGATATGATTTGAAAAAGATTTGATTTTGAAAAACTTTGAAAACTTGAAAAAAAAAATTGATTTGAAAACAAAATCTTCCCCCTAGCACCATCCTGGCGTTAAACGCCCAGAATGGTATACATTCTGGCGTTTAACGCCCAAAATGCACCCTTTTTGGGCGTTAAACGCCCAACCAGGTACCCTGGCTGGCGTTTAAACGCCAGTCTGCCTTCTTCACTGGGCATTTTTGAATGCTCAGCTTTTTCTGTATAATTCCTCTGCTGTATGTTCTGAATCTTCAATTCTTTGTATCATTGACTTGAAAAGACACAAATTAAAAATATTTTTGGATTTTTAATAATCAAAATGCAAAAAGAATCAATTAACAATGCATGCAAGACACCAAACTTAGCAGTTTGTATACTACTGACACTAATAATATGAGAATGCATATGAGACACACAAAATACTTCAAGTCAATAGAATTCAAAGATCAAAACAAAGAAATATATGCATGGATTCGAAAAATATAACAAAAACATGCATAAGACACCAAACTTAAGATGAGACACTAGACTTAAGCAAGAAACATCAAATATTTTTGGTCTTTTTATGATTTTGTAAAATTTTTTTTTTTGTGTTTTTCGAAAATTAAATGAGAAAAGGCATCAAAATTCTTAATGAGAATTCCAGGAATCAGTGCAATGCTAGTCTAAGACTCCGGTCCAGGAATTAGACATGGCTTCACAGCCAGCCAAGCTTTCAAAGAAAGCTTCGGTCCAAAACACTAGACATGACCAAAGGTCAGCCAAGCCTTAGCGGATCACTGCTCCAAAAGCAAAATTGATGAAAATCAACAAGCTCTTGTGGTGATAAGTTGAAACTTCGGTCCAATCAGATTAGACATGGTTTCTCAGCCAGCCAGATTTCAACAAATCATCATGAAACTCTAGAATTCATCTTCAAGAATTTCGAAAAAAAATAAATACCTAATCTAAGCAACAAGATGAACCGTCAGTTGTCCAAACTAGAACAATCCCAGGCATTGTTACCAAAAGCTTGCTCAAAACTTGAACAATCCCCGGCAACGGCGCCAAAAACTTGGTGGGCGAAATTGTGAACTATACTTTTTCACAACTCTCATAATCCCTGGTAATGGCTCCAAGAACTTGGTGCGCTCAATACCATGGCATTACACAACTTCGCACAACTAACCAGCAAGTGCACTGGGTCGTCCAAGTAATACCTTACGTGAGTAAGGGTCGATCCCACGGAGATTGTTAGTATTGAAGCAAGCTATGGTCATCTTGTAAATCTTAGTCAGGCAAACTCAAATGTATATGATGATGAACGAAAATAATATAGAAGATAGAGATAGTGATACTTATGTATATCATTGGTGTAGGAGCTTCAGACAAGTGTATGAAGATGCCTTCCCTTCCGTCTCTCTGCTTTCCTACAGCCTTCATCCAATCCTTTCTTACTCCTTTCCATGGCAAACTTGTGTAGGGTCTCACTGTTGTCAGCAGCTACCTCCCATCCGCGCAGTAAAAGCTAATGCACACACTCTGTCACAGTGCTGCCAGTCACCGGTTTGGTTCCCTCCCCTACCGGAATAGAATAACTCTTTTGCGTCTGTCACTAACGCCCAGTAGGTTGCAGGTTTGAAGCACGTCACAGTCATTCAATCATTGAATCCTACTCAGAATACCACAGACAAGGTTAGACCTTCCGGATCCTCTTGAATGCCGCCATCAGTTCTTGCCTATACCACGAAGACTCTGATCTCACGGAATGGCTGGCTCGTTTGTCAGGCGAGCACTCGGTTGTCAGGCGATCAACCATGCATCGTGCAATCAGAAATCCAAGAGATATTCACTAAGCCTCAGATGCTTGTAGAACAAGAATGGTTGTCAGTCACCTTGTTCATGAGTGAGAATGGTGATGGGCGTCAATCATCACCTTCATCATATTGAAGAACAAGTGATATCTTGGTAAAAGAACAAGTGGAATTGAATGGAAGAACAATAGTAATTGCATTAATACTCGAGGTACAGCAGAGCTCCACACCTTAATCTATGGTGTGTAGAAACTCCACCGTTGAAAATACATAAGAACAAGGTCTAGGCATGGCCGAATGGCCAGCCTCTCAAAGGTCTAAGAACTAGATGTCCAAAAGCTCCAAAGATCAAAAGATGAAAATACAATAGTAAAAGGTCCTACTTATAGAAAACTTAGTACATAGATGAGTAAATGACATAAAAATCCACTTCCGGGCCCACTTGGTGTGTGTTTGGGCTGAGCAATGAAGAAATTTCGTGTAGAGACTCTTCTTGGAGTTAAACGCCAGTTTTAGTGCCAGTTTGGGCGTTTAACTCCCATTTGGGTGCCAGTTCCAGCGTTTAACGCTGGGATTCCTTGAGGTGACTTTGAACGCCGGTTTGGGCCATCAAATCTTGGGCAAAGTATGGACTATTATATATTGCTGGAAAGCCCAGGATGTCTACTTTCCAACGCCGTTGAGAGCGCGCCAATTGGGCTTCTGTAGCTCCAGAAAATCCGCTTCGAGTGCAGGGAGGTCAGAATCCAACAGCATCTGCAGTCCTTTTGAGTCTCTGGATCAGATTTTTGCTCAGGTCCCTCAATTTCAGCCAGAAAATACCTGAAATCACAGAAAAACACACAAACTCATAGTAAAGTCCAGAAAAGTGAATTTTAACTAAAAACTAATAAAAATATGCTAAAAACTAACTAGATCATATCAAAAACATACTAAAAACAATGCCAAAAAGTATACAAATCATCCGCTCATCACGTAGCGGATAGTTATTTGGTACCCAGATGGTTATTTTATAATAGCTTTGGTGTGGTGTGTATAATTAGTTACAATTATGTTAAATTGGATATTCGATTTAATAGGATAGCGGATGTTTATTTCTATTGTTACCCAGATGGTTATTTTGAATAGTTTAGGTGTAGTGTGTGATTCGTTAAAAGTACTATAAACTGGATGTTCGATTTAATAGGAAAGCGGATGGTGATGACAAGTCATCTTAGCCTAGTTTTACTAGTCTTTTTCTTTGTTTTTTATTAGTTTTATGCACTTTCTTAAGCCATAAGTAAACCAATAGGGTTGAAATTCAAGTTATCTTTGACTCAATCAATCATGTATAAAATGATGCCTTTTCATGAGATATTGTGTTATAATTGTCATACATTTTAGAATGGAAATATTCTCATGATTTGAAGCATAGCTTTGATGATTTTGATTGATTGATGATAGGTGAAACAAGGCTTGGAAGAAGGGTGCAAGAGGCTCAAAAAGAGACCCTGGAGGCCAACGTTGGAGCCAACGTTTGACCTCAAACTTTGAGGCAAACGTTGGCCGAGGGAAGATACTCATGGATGCAAAGTTGGAGCCAACGTTTGACCTCAAGCTTTGAGGCAAACGTTGGCATCACAAGGAAGAAGATTCAAGCCCCTGGGAGGATGAAGTTTGCGCCAACGTTTGACCTCAAGCTTTGAGGCAAACGTTGGCGCCAAGAAAGAAGAATGGGCTCCTGGGCAAAACCAACGTTTGAGCCAACGTTTGACCTCAAGCTTTGAGGCAAACGTTGGCGATATTTTGAGGAATAAGAGCTTGGAAGAACACCCCTGATTGGTGAGATAATTGAGCCACGTTTGCGCCAACGTTTGACCTCAAACGTTGGGCCAAACGTTGGCCAAAAGAGCAAGCACAAGGGGTCCACGTTTGAGCTCACGTTTGACCTCAAACGTTGAGCCAAACGTGGATGACAGCAACGGCCTCTGCTGCATCATTCATTCAGCAACGTTTGAGTCAACGTTTACCCTCAAACGTTGGCTCAAACGTGATACTTGCATGGCCGGTTCACAAGTGGTTTTCTTCCCAACACTTAGAGCAATCAACGAAGGCAACTAGCAACCCAATTCCATCAAGGCCAAGGCCCAATTCAAGGCTTGAAGATCATTAGAAGAAAGTGTATAAATAGCTTAGAATTTAAAGTTTTTAGGGAGCTTTTTGATTTGGAATTCTGGCTGAGGAACTTTTGAGAGAGAGAGCATTTGACATTTGAGAGAGTTTCTGGGAAGAGAATTGAATTCTCTTCCTCTGGTTTTCTTGTTAACTTTCTTGCAAAATCTTGTTTGAATCTTGGGTGTTGGAGAATTGAAGGAATTCTGTTTCAATTCCACCCTGAGATCTCTCTGTTTTATTTACTGCATTTTTGAGAAATTGAGATCTGAATTTAGTTCTTCCTCTGTTGGATTTTTATTTCCCTTGCAATTGAATTGTGATTTTGATCTAGGAAGGCATTGAGATCTAGAATTGATTATCTAGTCTCTTGGGTCCTGAGATCTATTGGTTTCCATTTTAATTTCCTTGTTTAATTTCTGCAATCCCACACCCTTGACCTATTTACAATTCAAGTCATTTACATTTCTTGTACTTTAAGTTTCTGCAATTTACATTTCTTGTTCTTTAAGATTCAGCACTTTAAATTTCGGTTCTCTTTAATTTCCTGCAATTCACCCACTCCCCTTTTACTTTCTGCAATTTAAATTCCTGTTAACACACTCTCACACAATCAACACTTGTTAGCTTGACTAATTCAACCACTGAACTAAAATTGCTCAATCCTTCAATCCCTGTGGGATCGACCTCACTCATGTGAGTTATTATTACTTGATGCGACCCGGTACACTTGCCGGTGAGTTTTGTGTCGAATCGTTTTTCGCACATCAAGTTTTTGGCGCCGTTGCCGGGGATTGAATAGATTGACAATGATTAAGTGAGGTGGTAGTTTAGATCAAGCACTTTTTCTTTATTTTGAACTAACCCACTAACTGTTTGAGTTTTTGCTTCTACTAACACACTAACTGTTTGTGATTTTGTCTCAACTCAATTTTCAAAAATACCTCTGCGTATTCCATCTGTTGATCTATATGTCACAGGAAAGAAGAGAGATCAGAGGAAAGGCTATCATTGAAGGAGGAGTTTCTGAGAAAGAAGAACATCACAACATGAAACCGCCACTCATAACACTACTCAGGAACAATTGCTCCTATGGTGGAAATCCATTAGAGGATCCAAAACAGCACATATCCATTTTCCTGAGGACTTGTGGTGCTGTCAATTTTGATGGTGTAAATCACGATACCTATAAACTCTCGTTATTTCCGTTCTCACTGAGGGATGAAGCAGCACAATGGCTTGAAACCTTGCCCCAAGGAAGTATCACTAGTTGGGATGATTTGGTTGCCAAATTTCTAGCCAAATTCTCCGCATCCCAACAAAACAGCAAGATAAAAGAGGGAATACATCCATTCATACAAGGAGAGGAAGAACCATTGTTCAAGGCATGGGAAAGATACAAGAAGGCAAATGACAAAGTGGGTTTCCAAGCATTCTATGAAGGATTAACCCCAGAAACAAGAAGAGCGGTGGATTACTTCTCAGATGAAATACTCAAAGCAACAGCAGTTGACCAAGGAACTACAGAATTCAGTGACAAGAGAGCCAATAACCAATACTCATTTGAGACACTACAGAATGCAACTTCAGAAAAGGAGATAATGAATCTTGAAGGAATGGAGGAAGTCATAAATCAAAGCAAACAGCGGCATCAGCAAACTCAGCAACAATTGGAATCAATAGCCAGACAAATTGATTTCCTACATTCTACCACGGTAAAGGCACAATTTCCACCATGGACACCACATTCTTACATAAGAATGGGGGAACACCAACATCAAGAACAAAGGAGTTCCAATATATGCAAGCCCATGATCACAAACAACCAAAATCACTCTAGCCGGCCCCAGTACCAGTCTCAGAATGATGTGTACATCCCTCCCTGGAGAATTAAACCCAACTGGAAGGAGGGTGAAAACCAAAATCAAAGACAAAGGGATTTTAACAACAACAATCCCAATGTCCCAAACATACAAACATACCCCCATATCAATATTAATCACACACAACCCCAACACACACCCTTTCAAGCCCTTCCTGCCTCACCGTTCAACCAAAATAATTTTCAGCGGCCACCACAATTGACACAGCCACAACCAATCCCAACCTTTCAAAGAATCGATACTCCAGGAATACTGATGGAAAGGTTCATAAAAATTCAAGAAATGATGGCAATAGAGCAGGAAGAAATAAAGAAACATCAAGAGATGTTAAGCAAGAACCAGGAGGACTCACTCGGAAAACTTGAAAAGCAGATGGAACAACTGGTTCAAAACCTTGCTGAATTAGGTGAGAAAAAGGGGATTCTAAACCCAAAGAGCCATGAGAAAGATGTTGGGTTGAAAGAGAAAGAAGTCAAAGAGGAAAGTAAGAAGTCGATGGAAAGAGAAACAGAGGGAAGGAAGTTCATAGCAAAAGAAGGAAACCAAAGGCAACAGAAGCCTCAACTTTCATGAGCACAGAATGAAGAATGTCAAGCTAGTGACATTAAAAGAGCGCTTGTTGGGAGGCAACCCAACCTGAGGTAGTTTTCTTTCCTAACTTTTTCAATAAAAAAAGGGTTGAATGATTGATATGTATCGCAAGGAGCTAAGTTTGGTGTTCCACACCAAAACAAATTAAGAGAGAATGAAGCATTCTAAGTTTGGTGTTCCACCAAAGTTTTACTTAAAAGCACATTCTCACCTCCTGCACAAAGCTAGCTCCAAGCAATCAGACAAATCATTCAACCATTTAATGACCTTCTAGTTTTAGTTTTCTAACCTTTAGCAAAGACACAAGATCGTACATATAGTCAATCTGTTGCATCAAAGGAAATGGCAAGGAATTAAGTTTGGTGTTCCCACACCAAATTAAATCCAAAAGCCACATTCAATTCATGCATACTAACCAGTCACCTAAGGGCTTGAGAAGCAAGCAACTTTTGAGAATTATGCAGGGAACTAACAACCATTTGAAGATATTATGCATCATAACTCAAAAGGAGCACAACAGGCTTGGACACAGAGGGCATCAATTCCCAAGCAAATATAAGAAGAAAGAAAAAGCATGACAAATGAAAGGTGGATTCAATCCTTGTTCATCACCACAAGAAAAAGCATGCATCCTGTTTGTTTAAATTGCTCTTTGCATCTTTAGTTGTTATTTTAAGTGTTACTTTATGTTTATCTTTCATAAAATAAGTAAGCTAGTCTAAGTGTGTGCTTGTTTATTTGCTTTCACTTAATTAATGCTTGTTCTGTCCCTAAGTTCTTTCAATTCAATAAAAGAAATGTTTGAAAAAGGAAGCAATTTGGTTAATTGTTAGCTAAGAGTCAAATAATAGTAAGTGGAGGTATATATGTGTGAATGTGTTGTGACTCACTTTTAGTGAATAAAAGGAACAGAATGTTTTCCCTCTTAAGTTGAAAAGTAGCTCATTGTCTATGAATCTCAAATAAATAAAAAAGTCCTTGGCTAAAAAGAGAAAGAAAGATGAAATGAGAAAAGCCAAAATGGCAGCAACAAGAACAAAAGAAATAAGAAATAAGCTAGACACCAATAGCTTGAACCTTAGAGCATATGCCTGTGGTGTTTTTGTACTAGGATCTGCTTGGATTATTAAGTTCTTTGGAGTGCTTTAACACTTGGTAACTTGGGTTAACTAACCCGGGATTATCAACTGAAAGTCCACCATCAAGAGCAACCTAACTACAAGGCATTTAGTGACCCAAAGAGGTGCTGGGCATCAATGCTCTAAGAAGGAATGTAAGCCAAGTGTCTAAAGTGAATAATGTGTCAAGCACAAGTAAAGAAAAGAAGCTTGTTACACATGACACTGAATTAAAGCTTAAGAAGTTTTTTTTTTTAGTAAACAAGGACAAAAGAATAATGAGAGGTCATAGCAATGTGTTGCTTGATGCTTAGAGGGAAACTTCTAGGCCTATAAGTCAATAAGAAGTGAGTAGTCACATGTCTGCATAAAACCCCATGAGCTACCAATAATCTTCTACTAACTTTAACCTCATCTTCCTCTTTCATCCTTTCTTCTCAATAATTCTCTTCTTGCTTGGGGACAAGCAAGTTTTAAGTTTGGTGTTGTGATGACAAGTCATCTTAGCCTAGTTTTACTAGTCTTTTTCTTTGTTTTTTATTAGTTTTATGCACTTTCTTAAGCCATAAGTAAACCAATAGGGTTGAAATTCAAGTTATCTTTGACTCAATCAATCATGTATAAAATGATGCCTTTTCATGAGATATTGTGTTATAATTGTCATACATTTTAGAATGGAAATATTCTCATGATTTGAAGCATAGCTTTGATGATTTTGATTGATTGATGATAGGTGAAACAAGGCTTGGAAGAAGGGTGCAAGAGGCTCAAAAAGAGACCCTGGAGGCCAACGTTGGAGCCAACGTTTGACCTCAAACTTTGAGGCAAACGTTGGCCGAGGGAAGATACTCATGGATGCAAAGTTGGAGCCAACGTTTGACCTCAAGCTTTGAGGCAAACGTTGGCATCACAAGGAAGAAGATTCAAGCCCCTGGGAGGATGAAGTTTGCGCCAACGTTTGACCTCAAGCTTTGAGGCAAACGTTGGCGCCAAGAAAGAAGAATGGGCTCCTGGGCAAAACCAACGTTTGAGCCAACGTTTGACCTCAAGCTTTGAGGCAAACGTTGGCGATATTTTGAGGAATAAGAGCTTGGAAGAACACCCCTGATTGGTGAGATAATTGAGCCACGTTTGCGCCAACGTTTGACCTCAAACGTTGGGCCAAACGTTGGCCAAAAGAGCAAGCACAAGGGGTCCACGTTTGAGCTCACGTTTGACCTCAAACGTTGAGCCAAACGTGGATGACAGCAACGGCCTCTGCTGCATCATTCATTCAGCAACGTTTGAGTCAACGTTTACCCTCAAACGTTGGCTCAAACGTGATACTTGCATGGCCGGTTCACAAGTGGTTTTCTTCCCAACACTTAGAGCAATCAACGAAGGCAACTAGCAACCCAATTCCATCAAGGCCAAGGCCCAATTCAAGGCTTGAAGATCATTAGAAGAAAGTGTATAAATAGCTTAGAATTTAAAGTTTTTAGGGAGCTTTTTGATTTGGAATTCTGGCTGAGGAATTTTTGAGAGAGAGAGCATTTGACATTTGAGAGAGTTTCTGGGAAGAGAATTGAATTCTCTTCCTCTGGTTTTCTTGTTAACTTTCTTGCAAAATCTTGTTTGAATCTTGGGTGTTGGAGAATTGAAGGAATTCTGTTTCAATTCCACCCTGAGATCTCTCTGTTTTATTTACTGCATTTTTGAGAAATTGAGATCTGAATTTAGTTCTTCCTCTGTTGGATTTTTATTTCCCTTGCAATTGAATTGTGATTTTGATCTAGGAAGGCATTGAGATCTAGAATTGATTATCTAGTCTCTTGGGTCCTGAGATCTATTGGTTTCCATTTTAATTTTCTTGTTTAATTTCTGCAATCCCACACCCTTGACCCATTTACAATTCAAGTCATTTACATTTCTTGTACTTTAAGTTTCCGCAATTTACATTTCTTGTTCTTTAAGATTCAGCACTTTAAATTTCAGTTCTCTTTAATTTCCTGCAATTCACCCACTCCCCTTTTACTTTCTGCAATTTAAATTCCTGTTAACACACTCTCACACAATCAACACTTGTTAGCTTGACTAATTCAACCACTGAACTAAAATTGCTCAATCCTTCAATCCCTGTGGGATCGACCTCACTCATGTGAGTTATTATTACTTGATGCGACCCGGTACACTTGCCGGTGAGTTTTGTGTCGAATCGTTTTTCGCACATCAGATGGTTATTTCTTTTGTTACCCAGATGGTTATTTCGAATAATCTGGGTGTAGTGTGTGTGATTAGTTGTAAGTATTTTAATATGGATGTTCGATTCAATAGGATAGCGGATGGTTATTTTTACTAGTATCCAGATGGTTATTTGTAATAGTCTTGGTGTAGAGTATGTGGTTAGTTACAAGTAATAAAGGTTGGATGTTCGATTCTATAGGCTAACAGATGGTTATCTCTATTGTCACCCAAATGGTTATTTAGAAAAGTCTTGGTGTAGTGTGTAAATAGTAACAAATAGTAGAGGCTGGATATTCGATTCCATATGATAGCGGATGATTATTTTTGTTGGTATCAGATAGTTATTCTTAACTAATAACAAAATTCCACCACAAAAACACGTAAACAATGTGGAAAAGGTATTTGTGATCTTAAATGAGCTCTTTTGAAAGAAGAGCTTAAAGTATAAGGACTTTTATTAATAGCAACTTATAAATAAGTTATTTTGTGTTAATTTTTAGTTATAAAAGTACTTA
Organism: Arachis stenosperma; assembly: GCF_014773155.1. Classification (NCBI taxonomy): domain Eukaryota; kingdom Viridiplantae; phylum Streptophyta; class Magnoliopsida; order Fabales; family Fabaceae; genus Arachis; species Arachis stenosperma. The sequence goes on from NC_080385.1 coordinate 139,056,158, forward strand.
TTTTAAAGTTGTAGTATTTGGATAAATAACTGAAAAATATAATTTTTTTACACAAGAGAATGGATATTAAAATTCTAATTCATAATAATCTTGATGGCAATGCAAAAGAAATTATTGTATAGTTAGTACTTGTTGTTTTATTGTGCATGATATGGTAGGTGAAAATAAAAAATGAATATGAAATGTGTGTCAATGTATATTTTATTGCTGTTTTTTAGTTTTTTTATTGTGACTTTTCATAATTTAAAAGTAAAAAAAGTAGCTTTTGCTACTTTCCAAACAGGCTCTAGGTACATCTATTGCTTTCTCTGATTTCGGTTCTTCCTCATAGGTTCATCAATAGTCCGCTCGCATTATTTAGAAAAGAAAATTTCACACACATAAAAAATATTATTTCTATATAGCTATGTCTTATTCTTAAAATTTTAACATGAGTCTTTACAACATCCATGATCGAAAATAATAAAATCATAAATATGTAGATATCAAACATTATGCAACTATAATATTTACAACCAATTTAACTCATATCTAGTTAAGCCTCCACTAAAAGCCATATCTTTTTTGCATCCATCGTTTCTTACAAAATTAAGCATCCATAATTTATAGAAATTAAAAGTCAATCACATGAACCAGAAATATATAAAGAAAAGAATTATAAGATATGAAGCCCAAACTCCATCAAATTTCATACCGTTCGCTTTAATCCAAGCATCCATGAACCATATGATATTGCTATCTTTGCTGTAATTTAAAAAAAATATGAAAATCAACCGTAGAACACCCATAGTCGTGCGCAATATGAGTACACAGGCAGATAACAAAAAATAAAGTAAAACAAGGTCCGTGGAAGCGTAGGAATCAAAATTGAACTCCTGATTACGAACGTCACCAACATAAGTCATAATATAATCATCTTGATTGACTCCAGATATTATTAACAATAGAAATTGCTTCCTAAATGCTTTAAATCATGTCACAAGTCTAAACTTTAAACACTTCATCTAGTATAATTTTTTCCGCGGCAAGTATTAATAAAATCAAAAGGACCAATTAACTTGCAAAGTCAAGGCAATGTACTATTTATTTCGATATGCTGTGTCAGAAGGGCTATTCATATTCTATATAACTATGAATTATTTTAAAAATTTTAGCATGAGTCTTTACAACATCTATGATCGAAAATAAAAAAAGTCATAAATATGTAGACGTCAAACATTATGCAAGTATAGCATTGACAACCAATTTAACTTATATCTAGTTAAGCCTCCACTAAAAGCCACCTCTTTTTTTTATCAATTGTTTCTTACAAAATTGAATATCCCTAATTCTTTGAATTTAAAACTCAATCACATGAACCAGAAGCATATAAAGAAAAGACTTCTAAAATATCAAGCTCAAACTTCATCAAATTTCATACAGTTCGCTTTAGTCCAACCATCCATTAACCATGTGATTTTACTATCTTTGCTATAATTAAAAAAAAATGAATATCACCGACAGAACACCAACAGTGGTGCGCATTATGAGAACATAGGCAGATAACAAAAAAACAAGTAACACAAGATCCCTAGAAGCGTGGCAGTCAAAATTGAACTTTTAGTTACGAAAGTCACCAATACAAGTCATAATATAATCAGCTTTATAGGCTCTAGATATTAGTATCAATAGAAATTACTTCCTAAATGCTTTATATCATGTCACAACGCCCAACTTTAAATACTCATCTAGTATATTTTTTTGCGGCCCAGGTATTAATTAAATCAAAAGGACCAATTAACTTGCAAATTCAAGGTAACGCACTATTTATATTGACTCAGTCACTATTTTTAAAGTCTAAAGCTGGTATATTTAAAATGTTTCGAAATATTGATTGCGATGGTAGTCAAATATTCTAATTAAGATGTAAATAGAGTCTTCACATGGTCAAACTCAATGCCAAAACTACTTTTATTTAGATCCTATCCAATCAAATACATCAAATACAAATAGACATGTGAGGATAAAGTAAAATATACTTTCAGCTAAAACTAGAAAAGTGTAAACTTATTCCAAATTATAATTACAATTTTTTCCTTAAATAAACAAACAGGATACCAATTCAAATCTATCTCTTCAAAATCAAACATACATAATCAAACAATTGAATAGTTATTTAAATGTGCCACCCTTTTAGGTTAGGTATTCAGAGGAAAAAATGTCTACATCCTAAACCAAATTTTAAACAGCTGTGCCAAAAAAAAATAACCATCCATTTATGTATAAAAATGACCATCTGACTTAGATTGACTAAACAACTCACAAAGCAACAAATTTTAAGCACGTGTTTCACACCAATTGCTGACTAACTAATACCTGGAGGCAAAACAAACCCAAATACAGTAAACCATTAAAAAATAAGTCACGAAGAACAGGATCCTGAGCAACATGCACGGGTCAGTATTTTTCCCAGTTTCCTTATCTTAACAAACACTCAAAGAACTTAAACAGGCCCACCAAGTCCCACAAGCAGCAAAATCCTTCTATGCAACCTATAACATGAAAATTACTGTGAACATCTATGCAACCCATAACATGAAGGAATGATTATTGGGAACTGACCTTCAATAGCGGCATGCAAACACACTCCACGGTTGCTTTGGTGTTGCTAGAGGAAGACTCCAAGCAGCGCGAACATGCATTGATTTCAACCTCCGGAGATGGCCGTTAATAGACAATGTGGTGGCAGCTGGCCGACTTCCACACAACGCCGACTTAGGGATTCACCTGCTGCTGCTCTTCTTCACAATGGAGGCCTCCCGGGGATGGTCGGTTCGATGATGGGCAGAATAGATGATGGAAAAGAACAGAGAAAAAGCACCGAATATGAGTTGGTCCGAGTTTCTCAATGCCATTTCAAATGGGGTAGGGAAAGGGTACTAGTTCCTGAATGGAGTTTGAATTGAGGGGAAGGGAAAAAGTTTTTACCGGCTGGTTAAAAAGGAGGGGGGAGTAGGTGAGAATGTGGGATGATTACGATGTTAATAATTAAGAGGATTAAAATTAGGATTTTGAAAAAGGGATGTACAAGGTAAACTATGTTAGTAAGCTAATTGGGCTAGTTTTTAGGGCCCGTTGTTCATATTGTTCAATAAAGTCATTGTCTACCTAGCATTTTCTATTAATTATTTATTAGAGTAGAAGGTATGCAGAGTTAAGCTTCATAACTGAATATAGTTATACCAAACAAACGTTAATTAAATTAGTTACACTAAGATCAGTCTCTCTTAACCTTTATTCTTTATAGGGTATTCAAAGAATGAGATGAGACTTTATGCGAATCAAAAGAAGGAGATTGATGTGGGAGTGGATTAATGGTTATGGCCAAAGCTCCAATAGGAAGGCTTGGTTGATTTAGGTGAGAGAAAATAATGGTAGAATTATGTGGGTATAATGGGCTGAAAAGATTTAGAGGTTGTGATTCATAAGGGGAGGAGGAGGAATAGTATGATAATGAGATGAATTTGGGTAATGTGGGTTATTGTTGAGGGCTGATCGGATTGGACCTTTTTGTTGACTAAAGATAAAATTATTTCATAAAAAATTATATTTTTTGAAAGCTCAATTTATATTTATCCTCCAAAACATATATAATGTAGTCTTTAAAACTATTTTTGAAGCTTAGAAAAGTTTTTTTGGCTCTTAACTTTTGATTTATTTGCTATGAGGGTAGAGACATAACAAAAACACCCAAAAATTTTGATTTCATTAAAATTTAGTAAATGATTAAATAAAACCTCAAATGGTATTTAAAATTTTATTGCGGAAGATAGAACTTGATTAAATAAAAAAAACTGTATGATTAATAGTATAAGACTAAAAAGAAGGAGGTAAATTAGATTAAAACATGACAGTGCGAGCTATGTTTGAAATATGTTGATGTTTATATTCTACCCTTTTATTTTGTTAGGGTGTTTCAATACAACTGCATTAATGAATAATACCTTTTGAAGAATAAAATCATGTAAAAAAAAAAATTCAAGTTCGTTATTCGAACAGATGCACTTAACTTTAGAATTTATTGTGTTTCAATTAAAATAATAAAATTCTATACATAATTTTGAACTTTTTCTTTAGATTTTAATAGAACGAGCCATGCGAAACGACTAAAATTATTAACAATAATTAAAAAATAATTGTGATTATGAACATAACTTTGTTGAAACAGTCCCCATCTATCAAGATGTAATAAACTAAAACTGGCGTTGGCCTTGTTAAAGCTTGAAGAAAAAAATGAGAGTTTTTTTTTGTTTAGAAAAATGACAAATGTCACAAACTTTATAATGATGCATGAAAATAAAAGAAAATTATCTATATAAATAATTGAGCCTTTGTCCAGAAAGATATCTCAAACAAAAATGCCAAAGATTTAAAGGTGTGATATGTGAAGATTGGTAGGTGTTGATGGAATGGGAGAAGGATGGGTTATTTTTTAAGGTGTTGTCAAGTATGTATAATCCATCTCTCAGTCCACCTAAACCAATATCCTTAAATTGTTGGCCTATAATATGCAAGAAGATAAAAAAGTGAGTTCACATTTCAGCATAGTGGTAATTTTGGAAATAGATATATGTTAAAATTGAAATAAGATAAATAAAGAATATCATGAAGAAGTTAGGATGATGAAAATCTAACAATACCCTTGTAAAAGTAACATGAAAACTTATTTACTATGCAAAAAGTATCTAGAAAAAAAGAAAGTGGCTACTTGAGTTGGGCAAAAGCCCATTTGGTTTTGAGGAATAGATGCAAAAGGTTGAGATGGAAAAATTTGGGTGTTATAATATAAAAGAAGAGATTCAGCCTTTTTGAGAAATGTCATGAGAGTGTGATGCTGAGTTGGTGAGAGGCCTAGAACCGATTCTCCAAAATGCTATTGGTGCACCATTTCACCATGACCTAGGGTAGATGTTGCGACAAAGAAGCAGCATTTCGAGGAAGAGATGCAGTGACAGTGTTGGTGGGTGCAGTAGCTTGTCATTGAACTGTGGCCTCCCTGGGTATCGCATGTGACTCGGTGGGTATATCATGCTTGGCATAACACACATCGATAGTGTGGCTGTCGTGACCACAATAAGAGTACAACTTCAAAGAGGAACCACGATTGCAAACCAAGTTAGGAAAAGAGAAGACGCGATCGTGATGGAAAGACGATTGTCGGGAGTCAATAATGGCAGCAATGGATCTCGGGTCATCCAGAAAACCTGTGAATGCTTATAATTATCGCTCATGTTAGATGATGAGCACAAACACCCATGTTACTAGCGGAAATGGGTCGAGGAGAAGAATTTGGGACCATACCACGGTGAATCTCTCATCTAAGCCTTTTAGATATTGAATAATCTTTTGTCTTTTGTTTCTGTATTTTTTTATGGAGATTTTGAACTTCTCTTGTAGATATTCTTGAGTTTTGTGACGATTTTGACAGTTTTTTGAGAGATTTCGAGTGTCGTTTGAATCTTCAGGGTTAGAATTTTGATCGAGGAAGAAAAAGTGCCTTTCATAATTTGAGTGTGCTATTGAAATGGTTGAGTGAGCGCATGTTTACACACACATTAATGTGAGAGTTGTTTTTGTTAGGTTTGGAACAACTTGTATCAACTTGTAAGTCAAAAGGCTTATATGTGTAGCAGGCTTGATATATTACATATATATATATCGTGATGTTCATGTGTCTTACAAAGGATTAAAATTTGTGTGTCTGTTATCTCATGTCGCGTTGTGTCATGTGTAAGTGTCCGTGCTTCAAGGAAAGAATCAGATAAGATATAAGAAAAACATATAGGAGTAAAAAACTTAGAAACTCAAGAAAAATAGTATCTTATTAAAATGGCAATCAAAATTTTATATTGGAGACATAAATAATTTCGAAAAATACGAATAATAAAATCTAAAAAAAGTGATAAAAATAATTAAAAATTATATATATTTTTTGGAAAAAGACTTTTAATATTGAATTTTAATACGATTGGTTACAAACATAATAAAAAAATATTTTATTTTTAAAATTTGATAATTTTATGTTAAGTAAATTTGTTTACCATTTCTTTTAGTGAGTAAATGAAAATTTTTAGAAAAATGATAAGAGATGTTTAGAGGTTGAATTTTGTTTTATTTTTTTTTATAAAATATTCTTATAAATATTCAGATAAATATACATATTTTTTAAATACAAAATTGTTAGCCTCTTATAAAAATAATATTATTTTATTATTTTTGTCACGTTTTAAAATTTTTTTAAAATTTATTTGTCATTCGTATTTTTTAAATGTGTAATGTAAATTTTTTAATATCGTTTTGTAGTAATTTATCCAAAGAAAAAAAAAAGGGAAAGGTGTTACTTATTACAAATGGTCCATATATACCTTACACTTTTACTTTCCTTTGATAAACTAAAGAAAATGGTCCATGCTTTATAGCCGATTGTATCATTCTTATTTTTCTTCCTATTCAGTCTTTAGTTTAGCCACCCAAATTAATTAGATTTGATATCATGTTCTGTTTACATTGTTTTGCTGATTTGGCTACACAGTGTCAAATTTAAATAGTGCATCAAATTTTCATAATTAATAATTGATGGCTCATTATTATTGACTCAAACATATAGTATGTGTATCATAATAAGAAAGTCATAACTCATAACATACATTATAGGTTACTTTGGGTTGGAAAAAAAAATTGTTCCAGCTTTCTTTTTGTCACTATTTGCTTGATCTTTTTTTTCAAGGTGAATATTAAGTAACGGAGGAGGGCAAGTAACCCTATTTCTCAATTTAGTATATATATTAAAGAAAATAAACAAAGGCACCACCAACTACTCCCACCATCGTTAACTTTCTTTTTTCTTTTTTTTTTTTTGACGAATTTCGCTTTTCCCTTTCTCTTGATCTAACTCCATATTTGTTTAGTCGGTTTTCATGGGAAACATTATCATGGACAATTGAAAACCACTCCAAATGTCTTATATGATTCATGTTATTTGTATGATAGGGACGTTAGATTATGATTTGATGATTACTTCATGATTTTATGAAAACTTGTTTTAGTTGTTGGAACAGAGCTCCTACACCAAATGTTTAATTTTGAAATATCAATGTCTTGTTTTTGACTAACCAAATTGCATGCAAGTGTAGCAGTTGTTCTACTTCTAGAGCACCAAACATGATTTAATTTGCTACTATAGAACATAAAAAGTACATAGACTAGACTGCACATAATCAGTAATATTATTAGTCACACAAGCCAAGTCACAACTCATAACCAACCCATGTTGATGAAGTCAAAATTTTCCATCCTTGTGAAGAAGGTACTTGCTTCTTTCCATTAGTCAAAGCTACTTTTGTTTTTCCGATCTCTAATCATTCATTGTAAACTCCAACTTCCCTCGGTTTTGGTAATGACAACAGTATACATAAATGTAATACAAGTATACAACTATTAGTATTATTATTATTTCTTATATTTTTTCCGCGTAAATACTACTATTTTAGTGTTTTTTAAATGGTAAAGTCTAACTTTAAACTTTAAATTTTAAATTCTAAATTTTAAATTTTAAATTTTTAAATTTTAAATCTTAAATTTTAAATTAAGAAATACTAGAAGATTAATAAAATTTATTATTTTTGGCTAATAATTAACAACAATATTTAAAAATCTAAACTAAAAATATGTTATTCAGTTATTAGATAAAAAAACTAGGCTAATGACTAAATTAGATAAAAATAATAAATTCTATTGTTCTTTAAATATTTTTCTTCTAAATTTAAATTATTGATATAAAATATAATTAATAGAGTTAAAATTTGTTTAATTTACAAAGAGTATAATACTTTTTATTTAATAAGGAGTATTTAAAATATAATTTTTTTTATCATGCCTTCTAATTAAATTTTAATGCAGTTTAATTATTATAAGAAAATAAATTTTTATATTTTTTTAAAGAATGTCAAGTGTAATTACAGAAAGTGAGAATTAATTTTTAATTTTTTTTATAAAAATATTATTCGTATACTAAAATTAATTATAAATATATTTTTATATAAATATATATAATTTAATTTATTTTTAATATATATTTATATTTTAACATATTTTATAATAATAACTAATTTTAATATGCATGTAATATAGTCTTTTTTTAGTTGTTGTTGTAAGATGTGATATCTCATTATATACTTATTAAATAATATAAAAAAATATACGAAAGAAAATGTTAAACAATAAAAAATCACATATGATATGACAAAAAAGTTGAGGTAAAAAAATGGATAGAAATTTCGAAGATGGAAGGCAGAATGAAAAGCAACGCATCGAAACAAATAAAATAATAATAAATTAAAAAGTGGTTTGAACTTTCAATTCTGAATCCACTTTTGAAAATTGAGATTGAAAACTAGAGTTAACAAATTAAATTAGTGTTTGGTCCCTACCACTCCCCACCCACATTCTCTCTTTCTGATGTCATTGTTGCTGCTTATATTGAATTGAACCCATCCCTTCCCTCTTCACTCTTCACAATTTGCGCCGCATGCTCCTGCCTTTAGAATCACACTCACTCACTTGTTCTCCCTCCTATTTTGGTCTTTTCACTTGAACAATTCCGCTCCAAATGGTTGCAGAGGCCTGGTTTGTGAAGATGGGTAACCAAGTCAGTTCCAATCTCAAGCACGCCCTTCTTCTAGAAACTTCTTCGGGAAAGAGGAAGCAGCAGCAACACAGCAGCACCATCAAGAACAACGATAAGGTAACCATTGACATTCTTTCTTTTGAAGTAGCCAATGTCATCTCCAAAACGGTTCATCTTCACAAATCCCTTTCGGATTCTGAGATCTCGAGGCTCAGGAATGAGATCTTGACCTCTGAAGCTGTTAGGAGTCTCGTTTCCTCCGACCATTCCTATCTCCTCGACCTTGCTCTCGCCGAGAAGCTCGACGAGTTGAACCGCGTCGCCGGCGTCGTTTCCAGGTTAGGGAAGAAGTGTTCTGTCCCTGCATTGCAGGGATTTGAGCATGTGTATGGTGACATTGTGAGTGGGGTAATAGATGTCAATGAATTAGGGTTCTTGGTTAAGCATATGGAAGGTATGGTGAGGAAGATGGATAGGTATGTTAGTAACACTAAGAATTTGTATAGTGAAATGGAGGTTTTGAATCAATTGGAGCAAGCTATGAACAAATTTCAGAATAATCAGAATGAGGAGAGTAGGAGGGTCTTTGAGCAGAAACTCGCATGGCAGAGGCAAGATGTTAGGCATCTCAAGGAAATTTCACTTTGGAATCAAACATTTGATAAGGTTGTCGAGTTGTTGGCCAGAACAGTTTGCACCATCTATGCTAGGATGTCAGTGGTTTTCGGGGATTCTGCATTGAGGAAGAATAGCATTGGGCTTGCTGGAGGTTCTCCTCCACCTGAGTGTGGCTTGGTGTCTGGCCAAATTAGTGTTCCTATGAAATCGGAGAAGTTGAATCGCAATCACAGTGGCAGAAGTGGAAGTCATTCGGGCTCTATTGGGAGAACTGTGGAGAGAAAGGGAAGTATTGGTGGTAGGCCGCGGATGGATACGAGGAGAGGCGATTTAGCATATCTCCAACCTGAAGATTTCGTTCTTCCTTGTGGAACAAGTCCGGGGAGACTTTTCATGGAATGTCTAAGTTTAAGCAGCTCTGTCTCTAAATTTGATGATGATGATGATTCTGTTATTGATCATGGGGACCGATGCAGTCACAGTATTGGTTTAGGGAATAATGTCAAGAAAAAGGAGCAGTCGTGCCATTCCAGTGGGTTCGATCATGCTCAAATCAGTGTTCTTTTCAATGGAGATCTAAGAGCAAAATCCGGTGTTCAGAGTTGCTCAACCTTTGGTCCCAAGAGTAGATTAGCTGTTTATGCTTCTCCTTCCACTCTTGGAGGCTGCGCTCTTGCTTTGCACTATGCTAATGTCATAATTGTCCTCGAGAAACTGCTTAGCTATCCTCATTTAGTTGGAGAGGAAGCGAGGGATGATCTCTATCAGATGCTACCGACGAGCTTAAGGTTATCGCTGAAGGCAAAGCTGAAGTCTTACGTCAAGAATTTGGCCATATATGATGCTCCTCTTGCCCACGACTGGAAGGTGACTCTTGACGGTATACTTAGGGGGCTTGCGCCTCTCGCGCATAACATGATAAGATGGCAAAGTGAAAGGAATTTTGAGCAACACCAAATTGTTAGCAGGACGAATGTGCTGCTACTTCAGACCTTGTACTTTGCTGATAAGGAAAAGACAGAGGAAGCGATCTGCGAGATTCTTATTGGGTTGAATTACATATGCCGTTATGAACATCAACAGAACGCTTTGTTGGATTGTGCAAGCAGTTTTGACTTTGAAGATTGCATGGAGTGGCAATTGCAGTGTGGATCTTCTTTGCTTAATTGAATACCTTTTAAAATTTGAAAATCCTCAATATGGTGAGCATTTCCTTGACTTATAATACCAAAGTGTGTTTGCATTTTCCGTTTGGAGAACTCCCCCTATGGTTTGTGGGAAAAGCTACCTTTCATAGCTTTTGCTCAAATCAATAGTTTTATAGTTGCAAATGGAAATCCAAACATACTATTCATATTACTCTGGTATAGCATGGAATTCTGAACTTTGTACATTGAGGACTGATATTGTTGAAGACTTGAAAAAGTATAGCTGTATGTAATTGCAATTTGACTTATATAGTATACATGCAGAATTATATTTATAAAGGTGAAAAATTGTTCACGATGAACTTGTAAATATGTTTCACAGCTTGCTTGTTGCTTAGAAGAGTATGGCATGTTAAAACTTGAAATTACTGTTATGAATAGCAGAGATTAGTACTGTTATGTAGTTGCTGCCGTTGATTCTAGTCTTGGAGTTTTTTTTTTTTTTTTCAGTAGTTCTGTATTATGGATCTATGATAAAGTCATAAGGTATTAAGGTTCGTGTTTCTTGCAAGAATAAAATAACTTGTTTAGGTGGTTCATTGATTATTTTCAAGCCAAAAAGTGATTGGCCTTCATAAGAGGGAATATCGTTGTTTGGTATGGAAATTTAATTGTGAAACTTCTGCCTTGAATGAACTAAAAAAAAAAAGAATTTGGATCCTTTAAAGTTTGAATTTCAATTTAGAGAGTAAAGTGTGATCTCTCACCATTGATTTTATAGGTGGGACCAAAAATAAATATGAAAGAGAAACTATTCAAGGATAGAAAATCACACTTTATTTTCTAAAGTAAAATTCAAACTTTAGAGGATCCAAATAAAAAAAAAAGCGGGACGGGGGGTGTTGCAATAATGGTATATTAGTTTGTAAAATGTTTATGCTTAAAGATATATCTGAATGCATTGTTTATTATCAAAAGCGCAGAAGGTGGGTTTCACTTTCAAATTTTCAAAACATGGGAATCTTAAAAAAAAAAATAAAATGTAAAAACCTGAAGATCAAATTAATCAGCATACAAGGTTAACTAGGAATATTTTTAGGATATCACAGTAGAAAACTCTGATATGGTAGCAAACAGCCAAACACTACCGGATTTTGTTTTCTTTCACTTAGGCTACAATACTGTATTTAAAACAGAAATACAAAAACAATAGATACAGAAACTTGTTTGGTTCTGGAGACATAGATAGAGACAATTTTTTGGTTTAAGAAACATATATTTTCTGTACTTTATACATTAGTCTCTATCTCTCCGTCTTTGCGTTTCTATGTCAAAGCCAGAATCAATGCGCCCTGTGGAGCTAGTACACAAGGCTGGCCTGTAATGATACTGCAGAAGAGGCCAAATCAGTGCGCTTTAACTACATGGAGGAAAGAGGAAGTGATGTAGAATTGTAGATGTTGATGTCGATGTCAATGGCACCATTTTAAGCTTTGAGCAGTGAGTTTAATTCCGAGTTAGAAAAATCACAGCGCAGGGTTGACTTGAAGTACCACAGCGTAGCAGATCTTATCAATCATTGTGTCATGTGACCCTTCATTTATATCCATTCTCAGTTTTCGAACTTGTAAAGTTAGGAATTCCTATCAGAAGGTATTTGCAGATGTGAGGCACATAAAAGATTTACTACTATACTGTAAACTTAGTTGCTATTTATATAAGAGTATTTAGCTAAAATGTATTCTAAGGGTGCATTTTATGTTTATTATTAATAAAAATTTTAGATATTTTACTTAAATAACTGTATAGCAAATATCATCTTGGGCTAAATCCATCGTTTATTTATTCATGAAAAAGAACAAAATTTTGATAAGTCCTGGCTCGGACAGGCAATATCCCCCCCCCCCCCAAAAACCCCCTCCTTTTCTCTCTCTTTGGATAGTAATTCTGAATAAATCTTGGCTGGGAATTGTTGGGAATTTAATATATTTGGTTCTGATAGATCTTTTCAATTGTTTTTTCGAAACTGCCTCTCCCTATTTATTATGTTCATGACTTTCTGTTTTGTAATTTAGTACCACCAAATTCTTTTACCATGTAGTAGTATGCCACATTCATATTTTTAGCTACTTTTCCACAAACGATCAAGGAGTTGAACGTAATGTTCTTTAAATTTTTACTGGTAGCTCAAAACTGTTTTTGAATTTTCAATTAATTCAAAATAGTCTCTTAATTTTCATTGTGACTCATGTTTATTTCTTGATGAGTTTTTCCGTGATCAAAATGTTGATATAGACGATATGCTTTGGCCACATGTAAGAGTGATATTTAGCCATTGACACGTGACATGTGTCACAACAAAATTTATTATTTACATGTCAATTTAATATAACATATGGTTTGTTTACGTGTTATTTGACAAATCATCATTATTACAGGGTGTTTAAAAATTTTTTGGAATTTAATTTCCGTGAAAATTGAATTTAATTATATTGTTTAAAACAAAAATAATTAAATCAATTTAGATAGAATTTAATTCATTTCAGTTTTTTTTTTTTAAAAAGTCAATTTTAACTCAAATAGATTTAATTTAAAATTTAATTCTATTAGAATTTCACTTAAAATTTAAAATATCTAAAATACTCTTATAATCTAATTATTTTTTTTAACTTTCACTTTTTCTTGACATCTCCCACCATTTAACACACTCTCTCTCTTCTCTCAACACATTCTTTTCCTTTCTTTTTCTTTTTTTTTTTCTTACATTCAACTCACTTAATATATACTATGTTTTTTTGGAAAGGTCTTGTTCATACCCTAACCCAACGCTAAGACCCAAATCCATGTAGCGAGATCCAACCCACTAATTGGACTCCTCAATATACCGACCTCCTCTCAAGAAGTCGGTGCTCCCTACAGCTTGCTCTAAGGAAGTCGAGATCAAAGGTTACCTGGCAGATAATAACTGCCCCTAAAATCTCTCAACCCACTTCCAAGAGTCATATCGTAACCTCCCTAAGATAAAAGGACGGTTATCCACCCTAAAAGGTGGAACTACTCCAACGGTGGTTATTGGTTCACCACTATAAATACACTGACATCCCTCAGGTATCTCTAAGTCCCAATACTCTCTAGACCTGCTCACAGCCTTGCTAACTTAGGCATCGGAGTGTCTTTGCAGGTACTACCCCCCCATTTTCCCACACTCACAAGTCAGAAGGAGTCTCTAAAGGCGCTAACCCGCTCAAAGGCTTTCTCCCTTATACGATTGGGCCAACCTAACGAGTCCAGCCCATTAACCTCCGGTTATCCAACGTAACATTGGCGCTGTTGCCGGAGAACCGAGGGATCAACCCATAATGGCGGACAACTCACCAGAAGATGGTCATACAGCGTCTGATTTCGAGCAAGAAAATCCAAATATAAGAAACAATGACGCAGACCTGACCCTTCATCAAGGAACCAGCGACCAACATATAGAAGGCACCTCTGGGCTAAAAAATCCAAAGGTAAACTCCTCGGAAGGACGAGAATCCGGAAAAGGAAGGGCCACCCCATGCGACCGAACTAATGGGGCTGGTCCACGGCCACCAAGGTCGTCTGAAGCAACTGGAACAAGAACTAGAACGACAGCGAGAGGCGGAACGAAACCTCCGGGAGGAAATAGAACGATGAAAAGAGTTGGAAGAAAAACTCTTAAAACTTGAATCCTCCCTTAAAAGCCGGAACTCCTGCGGCGACCGAGAAGAGTCGCCCCTGGGAGGAGAGGACCCGTTCAGCGAGGACATAATGAGGGCGAAAGTTCCAAGAAACTTCAAAAGCCCTGATATGAACCTCTATGACGGAACCACAGACCCGAAGCATCATTTAAGCAATTTCAAAAGTCGGATGTATCTGGCTGATGCTTCTGATGCAACACGCTGCAAGGCTTTTCCGACCACCCTGTCGAAAGCGGTGATGAAGTGGTTTGATAGCCTCCCTCCAAGGTCGGTTACCAGCTTTGAGGACCTCTCAAGAAAATTTCTAATGCGATTCTCCATCCAAAAAGATAAAGTAAAACACGCGCCGAGCCTCCTAGGAGTTAAACAGGAGGTCAGGGAACCTCTGCGTGATTACATGGAAAGGTTCAACAAAGCATGTTTGGAAATTCAAGATCTACCCACAGAGGCAGTTATCATGGGATTAGTAAATGGACTTAGAGAAGGCCCCTTCTCTCAGTCCATATCAAAAAGGCACCTGACCTCTTTGAGCGATGTACAGGAGAGAGCGGAAAAGTACATCAACATGGAGGAAAATGTCAAACTACGGGAACCCAGCTGGCGAATGGGGCCCCCTCACTCAGCAAAAGAAAAAGAAAGGGAGCCAAAGAAAAAAGAGGAGGTCGGCCCCAACAGATCTAGGAGATATCACTCCTACACTCCTCTAAAAGTCTCCCTAGTAGATGTGTACAGAGAAATCTGCAACACTGAAAGATTGCCGCCTCCCAGACCCATTAAAAATAAAAAGGGGGGAGTCGCAACGACTACTGCGAATACCATAAGATATATGGCCACCCAACAAATGATTGCTACGACCTCAAAAATGTGATAGAAAGGTTGGCCAGGGAAGGCCGACTTGATAGATATCTCACGAATAGGTCGGACAATCATGGAAAAAGAAAGTGAGATGATGAAGACAGAAGAGACCCGCCGCCACAAACTCCCGAGAGACACATACATATGATCTCTGGAGGATTTGCGGGAGGGGGACTCACCAAATCATCTCGCAAAAGACACCTGAAGCGAGTTTATCAAGTAGGAAACGAGTCTCTCGATCTCCCAACCATCTCGTTCACCAAAGAGGACGGGCAGGGGATCGTACCCGGGCATGACGATCCGATGGTGATAACCATGATCTTGGAAAATGCCAACCTCCACAGGACCTTGGTGGACCAAGGGAGTTCGGCAAATATACTTTTTAAGCCTGCATTCGACAAGTTAGGGTTGAATGAAAGGGAGCTAAAAGCTTACCCGAACACCCTATATGGATTAGGAGACATGCCAATAAAGCCACTGGGATACATCCCCCTGCACACAACCTTCGGAAAGGGGAAAAGTTCCAAAACTCTGAGCATTGACTTTATCGTCTTTGATGTCGGATCGACGTATAACGCCTTAATCGGCAGGACTACGTTGAATCGGCTTGGAGCGGTGGTGTCAACTCCTCACCTTTGCATGAAATTCCCAACACCTAAGGGAATAGCGACGATACGAGGAGACCAAAAATTAGCGAGAAAGTGCTACAACGAAAGCTTAAACCTCCGAGGAAAGAGCAAAGAAATCCACAGCATTGAACTCGGAGGAATAACAGCAAGGGAAGAGCCGCGACCACGGTTCAAATCTGAAAAGAGGAAGAAAAAACAACTAACATAGGAGCCAGCCTAGGCGAAGATCTGAAACAAAGGCTAATAAAGCTCCTACAACAAAATTCTGACCTTTTCGCCTAGAAAGCTTCCGACATGCCAGGGATAGACCCTCGGCTCATGTCCCACAAACTTTCAGTACACCCCGGATCACGACCCGTACAGCAGCGCAGGCGTAAGATCGGCGCAGAACGAGCCCAGGTGGTGGAAGAGCAAGTACAAGCCCTCTTGGAAGCCAACTTCATCCGAGAGGTCAAATACCCAGCATGGCTAGCAAATGTAGTGCTAGTTAAAAAACAAAACGGCAAGTGGAGGATGTACGTCGACTATACCGACCTAAATAAAGCGTGCCCCAAAGACCCATATCCACTCCCCAGTATTGACACCCTAGTAGATGCAAGCTCAGGGTATTAATACTTGTCGTTTATGGATGCTTACTCGGGATACAACAAAATTCCGATGTACAAGCCCGATGAGGAAAAAACTTCATTCATCACACCTAGAGCGAATTATTGCTACGTGGTGATGCCATTTGGGTTAAAAAATGCCGGGGCTACGTATCAAAGGTTGATGAATAAAGTGTTCGCCCCTCACCTTGGGAACTTAATGGAGGTCTACGTAGATGACATGCTGGTAAAAACTAAGGAAGAAGAGGACCTCCTGACAGATCTCTCGCAAGTTTTAGACATCGTAAGGTCGCATGGGATGAGACTAAATCCCACAAAATGCACCTTCGTGGTGGAGGCAGGAAAGTTTCTAGGGTTCATGCTTACACAAAGAGGAATCGAAGCAAACCCCGATAAGTGTAAAGCTATCTTGGAAATGAAAAGCCTGACTTGCCTGAAGGAGGTCCAACAATTAAATGGAAGGCTTGCTGCTCTTTCCAGGTTCCTAGCGGGATCGGCACTAAGATCCCTCCCACTATTCTCCCTACTAAGAAAAGGATGCCAGTTCGAATGGACTCCAGAGTGCGAAGAAGCTTTCTGGGAGTTCAAAAAGTTCTTAAGCCAGCCTCCAATCTTGACCCGACCCCTAGTCGGGGAAGAACTCGTCCTATACCTGTCAGTAGCAGACAAAGCTATAGCATCAGCTCTAGTACGGGAAGATGAAGCCGGGCAGCATCCTGTATACTTCACTAGCAGAGTTCTACAGGGCCCAGAACTAAAGTATCAAAAACTTGAAAAGTTTGCATACTCCTTAGTAGTGGCCTCACGCCGGTTACGGCTGTATTTCCAAGCGCACACGATAAAAGTCCGAACGAACCAGCCCATAAAGCAAGTCCTCCAGAAGACGGACATTGCGGGAAGAATGGTTCAGTGGGCAATCGAGCTCTCCGAGTTCGACTTGAAATATGAAGCCCGAACGGCAATAAAAGCTCAATGCCTCACCGACTTTCTAGCGGAGTACGCGGGGAATCAAAAAGAGAAATCCACTGCATGGGAGTTATATGTAGATGGGTCCTCCAATAAAGCTGAAAGCGGAGCATGCATAATATTGGTCAGCAAAGGGGGAACGCAAATTGAAGTTTCTCTCAAGTTCGAGTTCCCAGCTTCCAACAACCAGGCAGAATATGAAGCCTTGATCGCAGGGATAAAACTGGCAGAAGAAGTCGGTGCGACCAAAGTAATAATATTCAGCGACTCTCAGGTGGTGACCTCCCAAATAAACGGAGAGTATCAAGCCAAAGATCCCAACATGAAAAAATACTTGGACAAAACCTTGGAGCACCTTGGGCACTTCGAAAAGACTAAGGTAAAGCATATAACTCGGGATCTCAACAGCAGGGCAGACGCCCTCTCCAAGCTAGCAAGTACCAAACCAGGAGGAAACAACAGAAGCCTAATCCAAGAAACTCTCCCTGAACCCTCTGTGGACAAAACGGAGGTTGCTCAAGATGTCTTTGAAATCACCGGATTAGACCTCGGATGGATGAAGCCCTTTGTCAAATACCTGAAATTTGACATCCTCCCCAAAGAGGAAAAAGAGGCCAAGAAAATCCGGAGGGAGACACAAAACTACACGCTGGTGAAAAATATCCTCTATAAAAGGGGGATATCAACACCATTACTAAAGTGCGTCCCGACCTCAAAGACAACCAAGGTGCTAGAGGAGGTACACAATGGGATCTGCGGAAATCATTTTGGAGCAAGGTCGTTAACTAAGAAGGTAATCTGAGCCGGATTCTACTGACCGACCTTACAAAAAGACTCCATGGAATTTGTGAAAAAGTGCCAGCCATGCCAAATGCACGCAAACTTCCATGTAGCCCCTCCCGAGGAACTCATTAGCATAACTTCTCCATGACCCTTCACAAAATGGGGATTGGACTTACTAGGACCATTCCCACAAGCGCCGGGGCAAGTAAAATATCTAATAGTGGGAGTGAATTACTTCACAAAGTGGATAGAAGCAGAACCATTGGCCACCATCACCACTCAGTGGTGTCGGAAGTTCCTCTACAAGAACATTATCACCAGGTATGGGGTACCCCACTCCATCACCACTGATAATGGCACTCAATTCACTGACTCAACCTTCAAAAACCTGGTAGCAAGTATGAAATCAAACATCAATTCATATCGGTGGAACATCCACAAGCAAATGGACAAGTCGAAGCTGCAAACAAAGTCATATTGGCAGGGTTGAAGAAAAGATTGCAGGACGCAAAAGGAGCATAGGCCGAGGAACTCCCACAAGTACTTTGGGCTTATCAGACCACACCTCAGTCTGCCACAGGAGAAACACCCTTCGGACTTGCTTACGGCGTAGAAGCCATGATACCGGTCAAAATCAACGAGCAAAGCCCAAGGGTGAACTTCTACGACGAGGTGGGAAACATAAAGGGGCACAAAGAAGAACTCGAACTTCTCCCTGAAGTCCGCGAACGAGCCCATATTAAAGAAGCAGAATTGAAGGAAAGGATGACGAACAGATACAACCAGAAAGTCATTCAAAGGAGCTTCGCCTCAGACGACTTGGTCCTAATTAGAAATGACATAGGAGTCAACAAGTCTGGGGAAGGAAAGCTCGCCGCTAATTGGAAGGGACCCTACAAGATTAGCGAGGTCCTAGGAAAAGGTTATTACAAGGTGACCGACTTGAACGGCACCGAGTTACCCAGGTCGTGGCATGCTTGTAATATGAAAAGGTACTACAGCTAAAAACGAACTCTACTCCCTGATGTACTCTTTTCCCAAACTTCATGATTTTTTCCCAAAGTAAAAAGGGTTTTTTCTGAAGAAGGATTTTTAACGAGGCATCACAGTAGAGACTAAGAGGTCATAGATACCCCGAAACCCTTAGTAGTGATAAAGTACCTTTGCAAATAAATAAAGATATTTTTCAAATATCTCTTATAAATTCCTTCTCGCTTTCTACGAAACGCGCCGACTTAAGCTCGACAAAGTGTGAAAATCCCATGAACCGACCTAGATGGTCGTCAGGATAAAACAACGAGGTACAAGTCGGTGTAAAGAGCTTATAAAAGTCGATCGTGAATAAACTCGGAAATTAATCGATTAACAAATCAGAAATTT
Organism: Arachis stenosperma; assembly: GCF_014773155.1. NCBI lineage: Eukaryota > Viridiplantae > Streptophyta > Magnoliopsida > Fabales > Fabaceae > Arachis > Arachis stenosperma. The sequence continues at coordinate 139,075,526 of NC_080385.1, forward strand.
CGAGTAACAAAGAAATGAATCGCGAAAATAACCTAAGTTATGAAAACTCAATATATCAAAAAAATTGAGCATAAGGAATACCGAAAAGAGGTCAGAAAATCCATATAAGGAAATAAAGGTTTCGAAAACCTAAAACAGAAAAAGCATGCACACAACCAACAAAAATAACCTAAACCCTTGTCCAAAAAAGGGTATTTTTAAATATTTAAATATTTTGTTTAGGGCCATAAAAGGCCAAGAAGATGTCAACCGCATACCACATCAACAGAAAAATAAATAGTTTAAAAAAGTGGGGACCCACAGGCCGGGCCCCCATATAGTCAGAGATAATTTTTCAAAGGGCATCACCATCACCACCTGGAAGAGTAGTCAGAGCACCACCAGAGTCAGGGAGAGAGACATCCATAGGAGTTGGAGGAGAAGTTTTAGGAGCCTTGGAGGAACTTGGAGCATCATCTGGTCGGGGGGGGGGGGGGGAGAAGACTCTATGATTCTCTAACCCCGAGTCTTCAGCTCGGATTTAGAGACAGGTCGGGGAGGAGACACGATAGCCCCATCGATTACAACCTTGTCCGGATCCAAGGGTGAGAGGTCCAACTCGGGAGCAATAACTCCGACCTGTTCCTTAAAAACCCTCCATGCCTCCTCGGATCCCTCAGCAATAGAGTCCTCCAACTCCGCATAAGCATCCCGAAACCTCACCAGATCTTTTTTGACCTCCACAAGGTCCTGGAACAAACTTGAATAGCTCTGCTCCGCCTTCTCTCGTAAGCCCTCCGCCATAGAGCATCGGCCCATCAACTTCTCCCCCTCCTTCCGGAGATTATCCCTCTCTTCCCTCAACTTGGTAACCTCCTCCTTCAGACTCCTCTCAGATTCTTGATACAAAAGAATCCTCCCTTTTAGCTCCTCAACCCTTTAGGATGAGCCCAAAGAGCTAAGGGGAGTCTTCTCAAAAATATCAAGAAATTTGCTGCACACCCCCGCTGCCCTAACACTCTCCAGAGCCAGAATAGTAAGATGGTTCCGAAGAGAAGCATCATCCATACTTATACGTTTATAAGGATAGATATGCTCCCGGATGAATTGACGCGCATCCACCTTGGCCTCATGGTGGACGAAATTGTGATCCTTAAAGTTGGTCTCTTTGTATTTGTATGAAATCAAAAATACCCCAAAGAGATCATGGTGTGATGAATTGGGATCTTAATAATCCCTGGTGTGATCATAACTCCGTTCAACTTAACCAGCAAGTGTATTGGGTCATCCAAGTAATACCTTACGTGAGTAAGGGTCGATCCCACAGAGATTGTTGGTATGAAGCAAGCTATGGTCACCTTGTAAATCTCAGTTAGGCAGATTAAATGGTTTATGATGAGTTCGAAAATTAATAATAAACAGAAAATAAAAAGGGATAGAAATACTTATGTAAATCAATAGTGGAAATTTTAAATAGGCGTATGGAGATGCTGTGCTCCTCTTGTATTTCTACTTTCTTATTACATTCATCCAATTCTTCTTACTCTTTTCCATGGCAAGCTGTATGTAGGGCATCACCGTCTTCAATGGCTACTTTTCATCCTCTCGGGAAAATGGTCCTATGCTCTGTCACTGCATGGCTAATCGTCTGGAGGCATCACCCTTGTTGATGGCTACATCCCATCCTCTCAGTGAAAATGGTCCAAATGCTCTGTCACAGCACGGCTAATCATCTGTCGGTTCTCAATCAGGTTGGAATAGAATCCCTTGATTCTTTTGCGTCTGTCACTAACGCCCAGCCTTCAGGAGTTTGAAGCTCGTCACAGTCATTCAATACCGGAATCCTACTCGGAATACCACAGACAAGGTTAGACTTTCCGGATTCCCGGGATCCTACTCGGAATACCACAGACAAGGTTAGACTTTCTGGATCCCCATGAATGCCGCCATCTATCTAGCTTATACCACGAAGATTCTGTTGGGGAATCTAAGAGATATGCGCCCGGCCTAAGGTAGAACGGAAGTGATTGTCAGTCACGCGCGTTCATAGGTGAGAATGATGATGAGTGTCACGGATCATCACATTCATCAAATTTGAAGTGCAACGTATATCTTGGAATAAGAATAAAAGAGAATTGAATAGAAAGTAATGGTAATTGTATTGAAACTTGAGGTACAGCAGAGCTCCACACCCTTAATCTATGGTGTGCAAAAACTCTACCGTTGAAAATACATAAGTGAAAGGTTCAGGCATGGCTGAATGGCCAGCCCCCTAAAACGTGATCAATAGCCTCTTAAGATGAAGAATAAAACAAAACTGAGACCAAAGATGTAACGTGGTCAAAAGAGACGTCTAATACAATAGTTAAATGTCCTATATATACTAGACTAGCTACTAGGGTTTACATGAGTAGGTAATTGATGCATAAATCCACTTCCAGGGCCCACTTGGTGTATGCCTGGGCTGAGCTTGATCTATCCACGAGCTGAGGCTTTTCTTGGAGTTGAACACCGAGTTATAGCGTGTTTCTGGCGTTCAAATCCGGGTTATGACGTGTTTCTGGCGTTTAACTCTAGACAGCAGCATGTACTTGGCGTTGAGCGCCACTTTACGTCATCAATTTCTGAATAAAGTATGGACTATTATATATTTCTGGAAAGCTCTGGATGTCTACTTTCCAACGCCGTTGAGAGAGCACCATTTGGAGTTCTGTAACCCCAGAAAATCCATTTCGAGTGCAGGGAGGTCAGAATCCAACAGCATCAGCAGTCCTTGTGTCAGCCTCCTATCAGAGTTTTGCTCAAGTCCCTCAATTTCAGCCAGAAATTACCTGAAATCACAGAAAAACACACAAACTCATAGTAAAGTCCAGAAATGTGAATTTAACATAAAAACTAATGAGAACATCCCTAAAAGTAAATTGAATTTACTAAAAACTACCTAAAAACAATGCCAAAAAGCGTATAAATTATCCGCTCATCACAACACCAAACTTAAATTGTTGCTTGTCCCCAAGCAACTGAAAATCAATTAGGATAAAAAGAAGAGAATATACTATAAATTCCAAAATATCAATGAATATTAATTCTAATTAGATGAGCGGGACTTGTAGCTTTTTGCTTCTGAACAGTTTTGGCATCTCACTTTTTCCTTTGAAGTTTAGAATGATTGGCTTCTCTAGGAGCTTAGAATTTTGGATAGTGTTATTGACTTTCCTAGTTAAGCATGTTGATTCTTGAACACAGCTACTTATGAGTCTTGGCCGTGGCTCTAAGCACTTTGTTTTTCCAGTATTACCACCGGATACATAAATGCCACAGACACATAACTGGGTGAATCTTTTCAGATTGTGACTCAGCTTTGCTAGAGTCCCCAGTTAGAGGTGTCCAGAGCTCTTAGGCACACTCTTTTTCTTTGGATCCTTTTTACCTTTGCCTTTTGGTTTTAAGGGCTATTGGCTTTTTCTGCTTGCTTTTTCTTTTTCTTCCTATATATTTTTTTTCGCCATTTTTTTTCGCAAGCTTTTATTTTTCATTGCTTTTTCTTGCTTCAAGAATCAATTTCATGATTTTTCAGATCATCAATAACATTTCTCCTTGTTCATCATTCTTTCAAGAGCCAACAGTTTTAACATTCATAAACAACAAAATAAAAAATATGCACTGTTCAAGCATTCATTCAGAAAACAAAAAGTATTGTCACCACATCAATATAATTAAACTAAATTCAAGGATAAATTCTAAATTCATGTACTTCTTGTTCTTTTGAATTAAAGCATATTTCATTTAAGAGAGGTGAAGGATTAATGGATTTTATTCATAGCTTTAAGACATGGTTACTACATACTAATGATCATGAAGTAGAGACACAAAACATAGATAAACATAACATAGAAACCGAAAAACAGAAAGAAATAAGAACAAGGAATGAGTCCACCTTAGTGGCATCTTCTTCTTGAAGGACCAACAATGTCCTTAAGCTCTTCTATGTCCCTTCCTTGCCTTTGTTGCTCCTCCCTCATTGCTCTTTGGTCTTCTCTTATTTCATGGAGAATGATGGAGTGCTCATGATGTTCCACCTTTAATTGTTCCACATTGTGGCTCAAATCTTCTAAGGAAGTGTTGAGTTGTTCTCAATAGTTGTTGGGAGAAAAGTGCATCCCTTGAGGCATCTCAGGAATTTCTTGATGATGAGCTTCCTCATGCATCTCTTGAGAACCGTGGAGGGTCTCTCTTGCTTCCTCCATCCTCTTCTTGGTGATGGGCTTATCCTCTTCAATGGAGATGTCTCCTTCTATGATAACTCCAGCTGAGTAACATAGATGGCAAATAAGGTGAGGAAAAGCTAGCCTTGCCATGGTGGAGGGCTTTTCGGCTATTTTGTAGAATTCATTGGAGATGACTTCATGAATTTCTACTTTCTCTCCAATCATGATGTTATGAATCATGATGGTCCGATCCACAGTAACTTCAGATCGGTTGCTAGTGGGAATGATGGAGCGTTGAATGAACTCCAACCATCCTCTAGCCACAGGCTTGAGGTCCAGTCTTCTTAGTTGGACTGGCTTGCCTTTGGAGTCTCTCTTCCATTGAGCTCCTTCCACACATATGTCCATAAGGACTTGGTCCAACCTTTGATTAAAGTTGACCCTTCTAGTGTAGGGGCGTACATCTTCTTGCATCATGGGCAAGTGGAACGTCAATCTCACATTCTCCGGACTAAAATCTAAGTATTTCCCCCGAACCATTGTGAGATAATTCTTTGGACTCGGGTTCATACTTTGATCATGGTTCCTAGTGATCCATGCATTGGCATAAAACTCTTGAACCATTAAGATTCCGACTTGTTGCATGGGGTTGGTTAGGACTTCCCAACCTCTCCTTCGGATCTCATGTCGGATCTTCGGATACTCATTTTTTTTGAGCTTGAAAGGGACCTCAGGGATCACCTTCTTCTTTGCCACAACATCATAGAAGTGGTTTTGATGGCTTTTGGAGATGAATCTTTCCATCTCCCATGACTCGGAGGTGGAAGCTTTTGTCTTCCCTTTCCCTTTTCTAGAGGATTCTCCGGCCTTAGGTGCCATTTGATGGTAATGGAAGAACAAAAAGCTTATGCTTTTACCACACCAAACTTAGAATATTGCTCGCCCTCGAGCAAGAGAAAAAAGAAGAGAAGAAGAAGAAGAAGAAAATATGGAGGAGAAGGGGGAGGGTGGGTTCGGCCAAGGTATAGAAGAGGGTGTTGTGTTGTGTGAAAATGAAGTGGAATGGAGGGGTTTATATAGGGAAGGGGAGAGGGTAGGTTCGGCCATTTTAGGGTGGGTTTGGGTGGGAAAGTGTTTTTGAATTTTAAAGGTGGGTGGGGTTTATGGGGAAGAGTGGTTGAGGTGATGAGGAAGAGAGATTGAGGTGATTGGTGAAGGGTTTTGGGAAATGTGACATGGGGGAGAGTATAATAGGATTAGGAGGTAAGGTGAGAATATGTTAGGTGGGGATCCTGTGGGGTCCACAGATCCTGAGGTGATCCTGTGGGGTCCACAGATCCTGAAGTGTCAAGGAATTCCATCCCTGCACTAAATAGGCATGTAAAATGCCTTTGCATACCATTCTGGCGTTTAAACGCCGAGATGATGCACGCTCTGGGTGTTCAACGCCCATGTAAAGCATGTTCTGGGCGTTCAATGCCCATATGTAGCATGTTTCTGGCGTTGAACGCCAGTTCCATGCTTGTTACTGGCGTTCAGCGCCAGCTTTTCTCAAGGCACATTCCTGGCGTTCAAACACCAGAATGTTGCTTGTTTCTGGCGTTCAGCGCCAGATTTATGCTCTGTTCTGGCGTTGAACGCCAGCCAGATGCTCCTTACTGGCGTTGAACGCCAGTCTGTCCTTCCTCCAGGGTGTGATTTTTCTTCTACTATTTTTGATTCTATTTTTAATTTTTATATTTTTTTCGTGACTCCACATGATCATGTACCTAATAAAACACAAAATAAAAATAAAATAGAATAAAATAAAAATTAGATAAATAAAATTGGGTTGCCTCCCAACAAGCGCTTCTTTAATGTCAATAGCTTGACAGTGGGCTCTCATGGAACCACAAAGGTGATCAGGTCAATGTTGTATAGTCCCAACACCAAACTTAGAGTTTGGATATGGGGTCTTAACACCAAACTTAGAGTTTGGTTGTGGCCTCCCAACACCAAACTTAGAGTTTGACTGTGGGGGCTCCTCTTGACTCTGAACTGAGAGAAGCTCTTCATGCTTACTCTCTTTTGTCACAGAGGGATGGCCATGTGCCTTAAACACAAGGTAGTCCCCATTCAATTGAAGGACTAATTCACCTCTGTTAACATCTATCACAGCTCCTGCTGTGGCTAGGAAAGGTCTTCCAAGGATGATGCATTCATCCTCTTCCTTCCTAGTGTCTAAGATTATGAAATCAGCAGGGATGTAAAGGCCTTCAACCTTTACTAACACGTCCTCTACTATTCCATAAGCTTGTCTCAATGACTTGTCTGCCAATTGTAATGAGAACAAGGCAGGTTGTACCTCAATGATCCCCAGCTTCTCCATTACAGAGAGTGGCATAAGATTTATCCCTGACCCCAGATCACATAGAGCTTTTTCAAAGGTCATGGTGCCTATGCTACAAGGTATTAAGAACTTGCCAGGATCTTGTCTCTTTTGAGGTAAAATTTGCTGAATCCAGGTATCTAGTTCATTAATGAGCAAGGGAAGTTCACTTTCCCAAGTCTCATTACCAAACAACTTGGCATTCAGCTTCATGATAGCTCCTAAATATTGAGCAACTTGCTCTCCAGTCACATCTTCATCCTCCTCAGAGGAGGAATAGTCTTCAGAGCTCATGAATGGCAGAAGAAGATTTAATGGAATCTCTATGGTCTCTATATGAGCCTCAGATTCCTTTGGATCCTTAATAGGAAACTCCTTCTTGCTTGAGGGACGTCCCAGGAGGTCTTCCTCACTAGGATTTTCGTCCTCCTCCTCCCTTGTGCATTCGGCCATGTTGATTACATCAATGGCCTTGCACTCTCCTTTTGGATTATCTTCTGTATTGCTTGGGAGAATACTGGGAGGAGTTTCAATGACTTTCTTACTCAGCTGGCCCACTTGTGCCTCCAGATTTCTGATGGAGGATCTTGTTTCACTCATGAAACTGAAAGTGGCCTTTGATAGATCAGAGACTAGATTGGCTAAATTAGAAGTGTTTTATTCAGAATTCTCTGTCTGTTGCTGAGAAGATGATGGAAAAGGCTTGCTATTGCTCAGCCTATTGCGTCCACCATTGTTAAAGCCTTGTTGAGGCTTTTGTTGATCCTTCCATGAGAAATTTGGATGATTTCTCCATGATGGATTATAGGTGTTTCCATAAGGTTCACCCATGTATTTAACCTCTGCCATTACAGGGTTCTCAGGATCATAAGCTTCTTTAGAAGCTGCCTCTTTAGTACTGTTGGATGCATTTTGCCATCCATTCAGACTTTGAGAGATCATGTTGACTTGCTGAGTCAACACTTTGTTCTGAGCCAATATGGCATTCAGAGCATCAATTTCAAGAACTCCCTTCCTCTGAGGCGTCCCATTATTCACGGAATTCCTCTCAGAAGTGTACATGAATTGGTTATTTGCAACCGTGTCAATGAGTTCTTGAGCCTCTTCAGGCGTTTTCTTTAGGTGAATGGATCCACCTGCAGAATGGTCCAATGACATTTTCAAAAATTCAGATAGACCATAATAGAATATATCTAATATGTTCTATTCTGAAAACATGTCAGATGGACACCTTTTGGTCAGCTGCTTGTATCTTTCCCAAGCTTCATAGAGGGATTCACCATCTTTTTGCTTGAAGGTCTGAACATCCACTCTAAGCTTGCTCAGCTTTTGAGGAGGAAAGAATTTATCCAAGAAGGCTGTGACCAGCTTATCCCAGGAGTCCAGGCTATCCTTAGGTTGTGAATCCAACCATATTCTAGCTCTGTCTCTTACAGCAAAAGGGAAAAGCATGAGCCTGTAGACTTCAGGATCTATTCCATTCATCTTAACAGTCTCACAAATCTACAAGAACTCAGTTAAAAACTAGTAAGGATCTTCAGATGGAAGTCCATAAAACTTGCAGTTCTGTTGCATTAAAGCAACTAGTTGAGGCTTAAGCTCAAAATTATTGGCTCTAATGGCAGGAATGGAGATGCTTCTTCCATCAAATTTGGACGTTGGCTTTGTGAAGTTACCAAGCATTCTCCTTGCATTATTGTTGTTGGGTGCGGCTGCCATCTCCTTCTCTTGTTCTAATGTTTCTGAAAGGTTACCTTTAGATTGTTGTAATCTAGCTTCTCTTAGTTTCCTTTTCAGGGTCCTTTCAGGTTCAGGATCAATTTCAACAAGAGTATCTTTTTCCTTGCTCATGCTCATATGAAAGAGAAGAAAACAAGAAAAGAACAGGAATCCTCTATGTCACAGTATAGAGATTCCTTTATGTTAGTAGAAAAAGAAAGGGGAGAAGAGTGAAGAAGAATGAATAGTCTGTATAAAGAGTAAGGATAGGGGAGGTGAAGAGAAGTGTTAGTAAATAAATAATTAAAGAGAATAAGAAGAGAAAGGGAAAATTCGAAAATAATTTTTAAAAAAGAGTTTAATATTTTCGAAAATTAAAGATAGGATAAGATTAAAATTAAAATTTAAAACAATTAAAAAGAATTTTTGAAAAAGGGATGAGATATTTTCGAAAATTAGAGAGGAAAAAGTAGTTAGGTGGTTTTGAAAAAGATAAGAAACAAACACAAAGTCAAAGAATTAGTTGAAAAAGATATTAAAATCAAATTTGGAAGGATAAGAAGATAAGAAGTTTAGATAAGATATTTTGAAATCAAATTTTGAAAAAGATAAATTTTTTTGAAAAAGATAAGATAAAAGATAAAAAGATATGTTTGAAAAAGATTTAATTTTTTAAAATTACTTAACTAACAAGAAACTAAAAGATATGATTTTAGAACTTAAAGATTGAACCTTTCTTAACAAGAAAGTAACAAACTTCAAATTTTCGAATCAATCACATTAATTGTTAGTGTAATTTTGAAAATATGATATAAAGATAAGAAAAAGATTTTTTAAATTTTTCGAAAAAAATAGAAAAAAATGAAAAAGATATAATTTTTGAAAAAGATTTTGAAAAGATAAGATTTTTAAAATTGAAAATTTGACTTGACTTGTAAGAAACAACTAATTTTGAAAATTTTTGACTAAGTCAACTCAATTTTTCGAAAATTATGAGGAAAATAAGGAAAAGATTTTTTTTTATTTTTGAATTTTTAATTATGATAGAGAAAAACACAAACATGACCCAAAACTTAAAAATTTTGGATCAAAACACATGATGCATGCAAGAACACTATGAATGTCAAGATGAACACCAAGAACACTTTGAAGATCATGATGAACATCAAGAACATATTTTTGAAAAATTTTTAATGCAAAGAAAACATGCAAGACACCAAACTTAGAAATCTTTAATGCATGGACTCTAACAAACAAAAAATGCATATGAAAAATAATAAACAACACAAAGCAAGAAAACATCAAGATCAAACAAGAAGACTTGTCAAGAACAACTTGAAGATCCTGAAGAACACCATGAATGCATGAATTTTCGAAAAATGCAAGAAAAACTTTTAAAGCATGCAATTGACACCAAACTTAAAAGTTGACTCAAGACTCAAACAAGAAACACAAAATATTTTTTATTTTTATGATTTTATGAATTTTTTTTGCATTTTTATTAATTTTTTTCGAAAATAAAGTTTGGAAAAACGAAAAATAAAAGAAAAATTTTGAAAAAGATTTTTGAAAAGAAAATTACCTAATCTGAGCAACAAGATGAACCGTCAGTTGTCCAAACTCGAACAATCCCCGGCAACGGCGCCAAAAACTTGGTGGACGAAATTGTGATCCTCAAAGTTGGTCTCTTTGTATTTGTATGAAATAAAAAATACCCCAAAGAGATCATGGTGTGATGAATTGGGATCTTAATAATCCCTGGTGTGATCATAACTCCGTTCAACTTAACCAGCAAGTGTACTGGGTCATCCAAGTAATACCTTACGTGAGTAAGGGTCGATCCCACAGAGATTATTGGTATGAAGCAAGCTATGGTCACCTTGTAAATCTCAGTTAGGCAGATTAAATGGTTTATGATGAGTTCGAAAATTAATAATAAACAGAAAATAAAAAGGGATAGAAATACTTATGTAAATCAATAGTGAAAATTTCAGATAGGCATATGGAGATGCTGTGCTCCTCTTGTATTTCTACTTTCTTATTACATTCATCCAATTCTTCTTACTCTTTTCCATGGCAAGCTGTATGTAGGGCATCACCGTCTTCAATGGCTACTTTTCATCTTCTCGGGAAAATGGTCCTATGCGCTGTCACCGCATGGCTAATCGTCTGGAGGCATCACCCTTGTTGATGGCTACAACCCATCCTCTCAGTGAAAATGGTCCAAATACTCTGTCACAGCACGGCTAATCATCTGTCGGTTCTCAATCAGGTTGGAATAGAATCCCTTGATTCTTTTGCGTCTGTCACTAACGCCCAGCCTTCAGGAGTTTGAAGCTCGTCACAGTCATTCAATACCGGAATCCTACTCGGAATACCACAGACAAGGTTAGACTTTCCGGATTTCCGGGATCCTACTCGGAATACCACAGACAAGGTTAGACTTTCTGGATCCCCATGAATGCCGCCATCTATCTAGCTTATACCACGAAGATTCTGTTGGGGAATCTAAGAGATATGCGCCAGGCCTAAGGTAGAACGGAAGTGGTTGTTAGTCACGCGCGTTCATAGGTGAGAATGATGATGAGTGTCACGGATCATCACATTCATCAAATTTGAAGTGCAACGTATATCTTGGAATAAGAATAAAAGAGAATTGAATAGAAAGTAATGGTAATTGTATTGAAACTTGAGGTACAGCAGAGCTCCACACCCTTAATCTATGGTGTGCAGAAACTCCACCGTTAAAAATACATAAGTGAAAGGTTCAGGCATGGCCGAATGGCCAGCCCTCTAAAACGTGATCAATAGCCTCTTAAGATGAAGAATAAAACAAAACTGAGACTAAAGATGTAACGTGGTCAAAAGAGACGTCTAATACAATAGTTAAATGTCCTATATATACTAGATTAGCTACTAGGGTTTACATGAGTAGGTAATTGATGCATAAATCCACTTCCGGGGCCCACTTGGTGTATGCTTAGGCTGAGCTTGATCTATCCACGAGTTGAGGCTTTTCTTGGAGTTGAACACCGAGTTATAGCGTGTTTCTGGCGTTTAACTCCGGGTTATGACGTGTTTCTGGCGTTTAACTCCAGACAGCAGCATATACTTGGCGTTGAGCGCCACTTTACGTCGTCAATTTCTGAATAAAGTATGAACTATTATATATTGCTGGAAAGCTCTGGATGTCTACTTTCCAAATCCGTTGAGAGCGCGCCATTTGGAGTTCTGTAGCTCCAGAAAATCCATTTCGAGTGCAGGAAGGTCAGAATCCAACAGCATCAGCAGTCCTTGTGTCAGCCTCCTATCAGAGTTTTGCTCAAGTCCCTCAATTTCAGCCAGAAATTACCTGAAATCACAGAAAAACACACAAACTCATAGTAAAGTCCAGAAATGTGAATTTAACATAAAAACTAATGAAAGCATACCTAAAAGTAGCTTGAATTTACTAAAAACTACCTAAAAACAATGCCAAAAAGCGTATAAATTATCCGCTCATCACCTCACCTTCGAAAGGAGAGCCAGACTCTAGAGCCTTGCGTTTTTTCTTTTCTGGCTCAGGAGAAGGTCGGGAAGAAGGGGGCGGTGACAAACCCCAATTTGACGGTTTATCTTGTATTGAATTTAGGGGATTTTATCACCTTTTACCCACATTTATCCATTGAAATAGCATGGTTTTATAACTTCTCCTTTAATTGTGCTTAAGAGTGAAAACATGGTTTTTAGGTCTTAAAATGAATAAATTTAATTCATCTTGATTCCATTAGATGCCTTGATATGTTTGCTAAGTCATTTAAGGTTTAGGAGGCAAAGATTGGATCAAGGGAATGAAGAAACAAGCATGAAAAGTTGGAGAACTCATGAAGAAATGAAAGAACCGGAAAGCTGTCAAGCCGACCTCTTTGCACTTAAACGACCATAACTTGAGTTACAGAGGTCCAAATGATGCGGTTCCAGTTGGGTTAGAAAGCTAACATCCGGGGCTTCGAAACGATATAAGATTTGCCATAGTTGCTACACGTATGGTGGCGCGTGAGCACAGTTGCTGCCACCTGGTTCACTTAAAGCAAAACGTGGCCAGCGAATTCTAAAGCCTTGTGGGCCCAATCCAACTCATTTCTGATGCTATTTAACCCAAGGAGTGAAGAGGGAAATAGAAGTTAGTTACCATTAGTCATAGTTTAGTTCTAGAAGTTAGTTTCTAGAGAGAGAAGCTCTCACTTCTCTCTAGGATTAGGATTAGGATTAGGTTTAGTTCTTAGATCTAGATTTTAATTCATCTTCTTCTACTTCTATCTTCTCAATTCTTTGTAGTTACATTCATCTCTCTTCCATTCTTTTGTTGCAATTTCCTTTATGTTGTTCTCATACTTTGTTGTAGATCTACTTTTGTTTCTTCTACTCTCTTTCAATTCAATCAAGGTAATTCATAATAAATGTGTTTCTTTTGATTGTTGTTGTTAATTCCTTGCAATTGAGTAGTGTAGATTTACTTTTCTTGTAATTTTACTATGCTTTTCTTTTATGCCTTCCAAGTGTTTGATGAAATGCTTGGTTGGATTTTAGTGTAGGTTTTGTTCCTCTTGGCCTAGGTAGAGTAATTAGTGACTCTTGAGTTATCTAATTCTTTTATTTGTTGATAATTAGAAGTTGCTAATTGATTTGAATACCTCTAAAACTAGTCTTTCCTTTAGGAGTTGATTAGGACTTGAGGAATCAAATTGATTCATCCACTTGACTTTCCTCCATGGTTAGAGGTTAACTAAGTGCGAGCAATACACAATTCTCATCACAATTGAGAAGGATAACTAGGATAGGACTTCTAGTTCTCATATCTTGCCAAGAGCTTTGTTAGTTGTTAGTTTATTTCCTTTGCCATTTATAATTCTTGTCTATAATCTCAAAAACCCCAAAATAACTCACAACCAATAACAAGACACTTTATTGTAATTCCTAGGGAGAACGACCCGAGGTCCCAATACTTCGGTTTATAAATTTAGGGGTTTGTTTTAGTGACAAACAACTTTTTGTATGAAAAGATTATTGTTTGGTTTAGGAACTATACTTGCAACGAGAATTCATTTGTGAAATTCTAACCCATCAAAAATCCAATCATCAGGCGGCAGAGAAGAAGCCGAGGAAATAACGATAGGTCGGGCGGGGGTCCCCAAACTGTGAGAAGAAGGGGGAGGAGAAGGACCGGCTGCCCTGGCACCACCAACCCGGGCGCGGGATCTAGCTTTGGCCTCCTGAACCCTATGGTAAGACTCCTTCAAATTTCTCTTCGCCATCTCTGCAAAAACCATTAAGTAAAAAGTCAATAAAACAAATCGGAGAAAACAACTCGAAAAATCAAAAGACCCAACAAACCAATATGGCACTACCTAATTGGGACTGCACAAAGGTCGGGGAACCCTGGAGGAATTTCTTGGTATCCAAATAAGGGGCTCTCTCCCAAACTTCTCGGAGGAACCCAACGATGGCGGCCTCCACCTTGTCCAAATCATCTAAACTATATTTCTCGTAAGGAGAGGCCTCTAACCAGTACAGAGGAAAGTGAGGGGAAGAATTTTCATCCAGAAAAAAAGGGTGGTGACCCTCTACAGCTTGCACTTTGAAAAAGAAATTTTTAAAGTCATGGAAGAATTCATCAAAAAAGGATAAAGACTCTCCGGCCTTGTATAGCCCAGAAAGAAACCCATTGTTGTTTGTTATTTTGCCCACTAAAGGGCTTAGTCATGTGAAAAAGAAAAAAGAAAATCCTCAAAGAAGTCGGGAAATCTAGGGCATGGCTAATGAATTGATAAATTTTCAAAAAACCCCAAGAGTTGGGGTGGAGCTGTGTAGGAGCAACACGGTAGTGGCCTAAAACATCCATCTCAAAGTCGGAAAAAGGGAGAAAAACACCCAGGCGGGTAATCATACTCTCATACATATAAAAAAATGAGGGGCTGCCTCAGAGGCCCTCCCAAAGCAAACCCGGTCTTCGGGACCCGGGACAACCAGTTTATATTTCGGCTCGTCCTCATCAGAGGTACAAAGCCTATGATGAGTGCGGAAGTTGGTGATGAAGTCCGTATCAACAAGGGGCTCTTCCCCCAAAACTGTGACATCCACCCATTGAGCAAGAATTTCAACAGATGACATTTTTTGTTTTTCTAGAAAAAAACCTACAAAGAAAAGAAAAAGGGATAAAAAATAGGGTCTCTAAGGGGCCTGAAGTCAGATCCCTGACAAAACAAAATCTACGACCAACTCTCCTCTCAAGTAAAAAACATGCAACTCTACAGAGAAAGGATGAGAAAAGAAACTTACCTTTTTCTCTTGCAAGAAAATGGAAGCAACAGCACTCGAAAAGGAAGGAGCTTTCTTCTTTCAAAGGGTGCAGATGGAAAAAGTTTTCAGAAACGAAAAAAGCAAGAAGAAAGGAAAATATTTATACACATGTTAGGGGTACAAAGGTAAAAACAACGCAGACCATTCAAAAGTTGCACCGTTACCAATGTAACTGGTGGACGAAATTGTGATCTTCTTTGTAATTGCATGAGATTTATTTAATGGCTATTGGCTATGTGTGGACACAACTTCGTTCAACTTAACCAGCAAGTGTACTGGGTCATCCAAGTAATACCTTACGTGAGTAAGGGTCGATCCCACAGAGATTGTTGGTATGAAGCAAGCTATGGTCACCTTGTAAATCTCAGTTAGGCAAATTAAATTGGTTTATGGATTTCGAAAATTAATAATAAAAAGAAAATAAAAAGGGATAGAAATACTTATGTAAATCAATAGTGAGAATTTCAGATAGACGTGTGGAGATGCTGGAATCCTTTCGAATCTCTACTTTCTTATTGCTTTCATCCAATCCTTCTTACTCCTTTCCATGGCAAGCTGTATGTAGGGCATCACCGTTGTCAATGGCTACATCCCATCCTCTCAGTGAAAATGTTCCTATGCTCTGTCACAGCACGGCTAATCATCTGTCGGTTCTCAATCAGGTTGGAATAGAATCCCTTGATTCTTTTGCGTTTGTCATCACGCCCAGCCTTCAGGAGTTTGAAGCTCGTCACAGTCATTCAATCCCAGAATCCTACTCGGAATACCATAGACAAGGTTTAGACTTTCCGGATCCTCATGAATGCCGCCATCTATCTAACTTATACCACGAAGATTCTGTTGGGGAATCTAAGAGATATGCGCCCGGCCTAAAGTAGAATGGAAGTGGTTGTCAATCACGCGCGTTCATGGGTGAGAATGATGATGAGTGTCACGGTTCATCACATTCATCAAGTGTTGTGCAACGTATATCTTGGAATAAGAATAAAAGAGAATTGAATAGAAAGTAATAATAATTATATTGAAACTTGAGGTACAGCAGAGCTCCACACCCTTAATCTATGGTGTGCAGAAACTCCACTGTTGAGAATACATAAGTGAAAGGTTCAGGCATGGCCGAATGGCCAGCCCCCCTGAATGATCAAGAGACCGAATGATCAAAGACTAAACAGTCAAAAGATTAAACTGTCAAAAGATGTCTAATACAATAGTAAATTATCCTATATATACTAGACTAGCTACTAGGGTTTACATGAGTAAGTAATTGATGCATAAATCCATTTTGAGTGCAGGGAGGTTAGATTCCAACAGCATCAGTAGTCCTTGTGTCAGCCTCCTATCAGAGTTTTGCTCAAGTCCCTCAATTTCAGCCAGAAATTACCTGAAATTACAGAAAAACACACAAACTCATAGTAAAGTCCAGAAATGTGAATTTAACATAAAAACTAATGAAAACATCCCTAAAAGTAGCTTGAACTTACTAAAAACTACCTAAAAACAATGCCAAAAAGCGTATAAATTATCCGCTCATCACAACACCAAACTTAAATTGTTGCTTGTCCCCAAGCAACTAAAAATCAATTAGGATAAAAAGAAGAGAATATACTATAAATTCCAAAATATCAATTAATATTAATTCTAATTAGATGAGCGGGACTTGTACCTTTTTGCTTCTGAACAGTTTTGGCATCTCACTTTTTCCTTTGAAGTTCAGAATGATTGGCTTCTCTAGGAACTTAGAATTTTGAATAGTGTTATTGACTTTCCTAGTTAAGCATGTTGATTCTTGAACACAGCTACTTATGAGTCTTGGCTGTGGCCCTAAGCATTTTGTTTTCCAGTATTACCACCGGATACATAAATGCCACAGACACATAGCTGGGTGAACCTTTTCAGATTGTGACTCAGCTTTGCTAGAGTCCCCAGTTAGTGGTGTCCAGAGCTCTTAAGCACACTCTTTTTGCTTTGGATCACGACTTTAACCACTCAGTCTCAAGCTTTTCACTTGGACCTTCATGACACAAGCACATGGTTAGGGACAGCTTGGTTTAGCCGCTTAGGCCTGGATTTTATTTCCTTGGGCCCTCCTATCCATTGATGCTCAAAGCCTTGGATCCTTTTTACCCTTGCCTTTTGGTTTTAAGGGCTATTGGCTTTTTCTGCTTGCTTTTCTTTTTCTTTCTAATTTTTTTCGCCACTTTTTTTTTCGCAAGCTTTCTTTTTCACTACTTTTTCTTGCTTCAAGAATCAATTTCATGATTTTTCAGATCATCAATAACATTTCTCTTTGTTCATCATTCTTTCAAGAGCCAACAGTTTTAACATTCATAAACAACAAGATCAAAAATATGCACTGTTCAAGCATTCATTCAGAAAACAAAAAGTATTGTCACCACATCAATATAATTAAATCAAATTCAAGGACAATTTTCGAAATTTATGTATTTCTTGTTCTTTTGAATTAAAGCATATTTCATTTAAGAGAGGTGAATGATTAATGGATTTTATTCATAGCTTTAAGACATGGTTACTACATACTAATGATCATGAAGTAGAGACACAAAATATAGATAAACATGAAGCATAAAAATCGAAAAATAGAAAAAATAAATAAGAACAAGGAATGAATCCACCTGAGTGAAGGTAGCGCCTTCTTGAAGGTCCAATGGTGCTTTTTGAGCTCCTTTATGTCTCTTCCTTGCTTCTGTTGCATGATTCCTAGTAATTTTGATGTTCCTATCCTTAGTTGCTCCCAATAATTGTGTGGAGGACAATTTATCCCGTGAGGTATCTCAGGGATCTCTTGATTTGCAGTCAAGTATTCTACCACTGAGCTATAAACCCTTTACATGAGTCTTTCCATCTCCCATGACTCAGAGGTGGAAGCTTTTGTCTTCCCTTTTTTTTCTATTCTTCTTTTTTTTTGTTGGATGTCTCTGGCCTTAGGTGCCATTAATGGTTATGGAAAAGCAAAAAGCTATGCTTTTACCACACCAAACTTAGAAAATTGCTCGCCCTCGAGCAAGAGAAGAAAGAAAAGATGAAAAATAAGAAGAAGATATGGAGGAGATTGAGAGATGTGTGTATTCGGCTATATGGGTGGAATTGGGTGGGAAAGAGAAGTTGAATTGTAAAGGTAGGTGGGGAGTATGGGGAAGAGTGGATAGATGTAGGTGGTGAATGAAAAACAGAAGGGATGACCATGAATGGAGAGAGAGAGGGCGAGGTAGGTGGGGATCCTGTGGGGTCCACAGATCCTGAGGTGTCAAGGAATTCCATCCCTGCACCAAATAGGCATGTAAATTGCCTTTGCACACTATTCTGGCGTTTAAACGCCGTGTGGTGCACATTCTGGGCGTTCAACGCCCATGTAAAGCATGTTTCTAGCGTTGAACGCCAGTTTCATGCTTGTTACTGGCGTTCAGCGCCAGCTTTTCTTCTCTAGGCACATTCCTGGCGTTCAGCGCCAGAATGTTGCTTGTTTCTGGCGTTCAGCGCCAGAATGATGCTCTGTTCTGGCGTTGAACGCCGGCCAGATGCATCTTACTGGCATTGAACGACAGCCTGTGCTTTCTCCAGGGTGTGATTTTTTTCTTCTGTTGTTTTTGATTCTGTTTTTAATTTTTATGATTTTTTCGTGACTCCTCATGATCATGTACCTAATAAAACACAAAATAATAATAAAATAAAATAAAAATTAGATAATTAAAATTGGGTTGCCTCCCAACAAGCGCTTCTTTAATGTCAATAGCTTGACAGTGGCTCTCATGGAGCCACAAAGGTGATCAGGTCAATGTTGTATAGTCCCAACACTAAACTTAGAGTTTGGATATGGGGTCTTAACACCAAACTTAGAGTTTGGTTGTGGCCTCCCAACACCAAACTTAGAGTTTGACTGTGGGGGCTTTTCTTGACTCTGAACTGAGAGAAGCTTTTCATGCTTACTCTTTTGTCACAGAGGGATGGCCATGTGCCTTAAACACAAGGTAGTCCCCATTCGATTGAAGGACTAGTTCACCTCTGTTGACATCTATCACAGCTCCTGCTGTAGCTAGGAAAGGTCTTCCAAGGATGTTGGATTCATCATCTTCCTTCCTAGAGTCTAAGATTATGAAATCAGTAGGGATGTAAAGGCCTTCAACCTTTACTAGCACGTCCTCTACTATTCCATAAGCTTGTCTCAATGACTTGTCTGCCAATTGTAATGAGAACAAGGCAGGTTGTACCTCAATGATCCCCAGCTTCTCCATTACAGAGAGTGGCATAAGATTTATCCCTGACCCTAGATCACACAGAGCTTTTGCAAAGGTCATGGTGCCTATGGTACAAGGTATCAAAAACCTGCCAGGATCTTGTTTCTTTTGAGGTAGAGTTTTCTGAATCCAAGTATCTAGTTCACTAATGAGCAAGGGAGGTTCACTTTTCCATGTCTCATTACCAAACAACTTGGCATTCAGCTTCATGATAGCTCCTAAATATTGAGCAACTTGCTCTCCAGTCACATCTTCATCCTCTTCAGAGGAAGAATAGTCTTCAGAGCTCATGAATGGCAGAAGGAGATTTAATGGAATCTCTATGGTCTCTATATGAGCCTCAGATTCCTTTGGGTCCTTAATAGGAAACTCCTTCTTGCTTGAGGGACGTCCCAGGAGGTCTTCCTCACTAGGATTTTCGTCCTCCTCCTCCCTTGTGCATTCGGCCATATTGATCACATCAATAGCCTTGCACTCTCCTTTTGGATTCTCTTCTGTATTGCTAGGGAGAATACTGGGAGGAGTTTCAATGAATTTCTTACTCAACTGGCCCACTTGTGCCTCCAGATTTCTAATGGAGGATCTTGTTTCACTCATGAAACTGAAAGTGGCCTTTGACAGATCAGAGACTAGATTGGCTAAATTAGAAGTGTTTTGTTCAGAATTCTCTGTCTGTTGCTGAGAAGATGATGGATATGGCTTGCTATTGCTCAGCCTATTGCGTCCACCATTGTTAAAGCCTTGTTGAGGCTTTTGTTGATCCTTCCATGAGAAATTTGGATGATTTCTCTATGATGAGTTATAGGTGTTTCCATAAGGTTCACCCATGTAATTAACCTCTGCCATGGCAGGGTTCTCAAGATCATAAGCTTCTTCAGAAGATGCCTCTTTAGTACTGTTGGATGCATGTTGCCATCCATTCAGATTTTGAGAGATCATGTTGACCTGTTGAGTCAATACTTTGTTCTGAGCCAATATGGCATTCAGAGCATCAATTTCAAGAACTCCTTTCTTCTGAGGTATCCCATTATTCACGGAATTCCTCTCAGAAGTGTACATGAATTGGTTGTTTGCAACCATATCAATGAGTTCTTGAGCCTCTTCAGGCGTTTTCTTTAGGTGAATAGATCCACCTGTAGAATGGTCCAATGACATTTTCAAAAATTCAGAGAGACCATAATAGAATATATCTAATATGGTCCATTCTGAAAACATGTCAGATGGACATCTTTTGGTCAGCTGCTTGTATCTTTCCCAAGCTTCATAGAGGGATTCACCATCTTTTTGTTTGAAGGTTTGAACATCCACTCTCAGCTTGCTCAGCTTTTGAGGAAGAAAGAATTTATCCAAGAAGGCTATGACCAGCTTATCCCAGGAGTCCAGGCTATCCTTAGGTTGTGAATCCAACCATATTCTAGCTCTGTCTCTTACAGCAAAAGGGAAAAGCATGAGTCTGTAGACTTCAGGATCAACTCCATTCGTCTTTACAGTCTCACAGATCTGCAAGAACTCAGTTAAAAACTGGTAAGGATCTTCAGATGGAAGTCCATAAAACTTGCAGTTTTGTTGCATTAAGGCAACTAGTTGAGGCTTAAGCTCAAAATTATTGGCTCCAATGGCAGGAATGGAGATGCTTCTTCCATCAAATTTGGACGTTGGCTTTGTGAAGTCACCAAGCATTCTCCTTGCATTATTATTATTTTCGGCTGCCATCTCATTCTCTTGTTCGAAAATTTTTGAAAGGTTGTTTCTAGATTGTTATAATTTAGTTTCTCTTAGTTTCCTTTTCAGAATCCTTTCAGGTTCAGGATCAATTTCAACAAGAGTGCCTTTTTTTCCTGTTCCTGCTCATATGAAAGAGAAGAAAACAAGAAAAGAAAGAGGAATCCTCTATGTCACAGTATAGAGATTCCTTTATGTTAGTAAAAAAAGAAATGGGAGAAGAATAAAGAAGAATAAATAGTCTGTATAAAGAGTAAGGATAGGGGAGGTGAAGAGAAGTGTTAGTAAATAAATAATTAAATAAAATAAGAAAAGAGAAGGAGAATTTCGAAAATAATTTTGAAAAAAGGGGTTAGTATTTTCGAAAATTAAAAGATAAGATAGAATTAAAATTAAAACAATTAATTAATTAAAAAGAATTTTTGAAAAAGAGAGAGGTATTTTCGAAAATTAGAGAGGGAAAAGTAGTTAGGTGGTTTTGAAAACGATAAGAAACAAACAAAAAGTTAGTTAGTTGATTGAAAAAGATTTGAAATCAAATTTGAAAAGATAAGAAGATAAGAAGTTTAGATAAGATATTTTGAAATCAAATTTTGAAAAAGATAAAGTTTTGAGAAGGATAAGATAAAAAGATAAGATAAAAATTTTAAGAAAGAGATATTTTGAAAAAGATTTAATTTTTAAAATGACTTAACTAACAAGAAACTACAAGATAAGATTCTAGAATTTAAAGATTGAACCTTTCTTAACAAGAAAGTAACAAACTTCAAATTTTTGAATCAATCACATTAATTGTTAGCATATTTTCGAAAATATGATATAAAGATAAGAAAAAGATTTTGAAAATATTTTGAAAAAGAATTTTGAAATTTTCGAGAAATAGAAAAAAATGAAAAAGATATAATTTTTGAAAAAGATTTTGAAAAGATAAGATTTTTTTTAAAATTGAAATTTTGACTTGACTTGTAAGAAACAGCTAATTTTAAAATTTTTTGACCAAGTCAACTCAAATTTTCGAAAATTATGAGAAAAAAAAGGAAAAGATAATCTTTTGATTTTTGAATATTTTAATTATGAGAGAGAAAAACACAATTATGACCCAAAACATAAAAAATTTTGGATCAAAACACTTAATGCATGCAAGAATACTATGAATGTCAAGATGAACACCAAGAACACTTTGAAGATCATGATGAACATCAAAAACATAATTTTAAAAAATTTTTGATGCAAAGAAAACATGCAAGACAC
The DNA here is from genome assembly GCF_014773155.1 of Arachis stenosperma. Taxonomy (NCBI): domain Eukaryota; kingdom Viridiplantae; phylum Streptophyta; class Magnoliopsida; order Fabales; family Fabaceae; genus Arachis; species Arachis stenosperma. The sequence goes on from NC_080385.1 coordinate 139,097,365, forward strand.
CAAACTTAGAAATCTTTAATGCATGGACTCTAACAAACGAAAAATGCATATGAAAAACAACAAACAACACAAAACAAGAAAACATCAAGATCAAACAAGAGGACTTATCAAGAACAACTTGAAGATCATGAAGAACACTATGAATGCATGAAATTTTCGAAAAATGCAAGAAAAAATTTTTTAAGCATGCAATTGACACCAAGAAACACAAAATTTTTTGGATTTTTATGATTTTATTAATTTTTTTGGATTTTTATTATTTTTATACGAAAATAAAGTTTGGAAAAACGAAAAATAAAAGAAAATTTTGAAAAAGATTTTTGAAAAGAAAATTACCTAATCTGAGCAACAAGATGAACCGTCAGTTGTCCATACTCGAACAATCCCCGGCAACGGCGCCAAAAACTTGGTGGACGAAATTGTGATCCTCTTTGTAATTGCATGAGATTTATTTAATGGCTATTGGCTATGTGTGGACACAACTTCGTTCAACTTAACCAGCAAGTGTACTGGGTCATCCAAGTAATACCTTACGTGAGTAAGGGTCGATCCCACAGAGATTGTTGGTATGAAGCAAGCTATGGTCACCTTGTAAATCTCAGTTAGGCAAATTAAATTGGTTTATGAATTTCGAAAATTAATAATAAAAACAAAATAAAAAGGGATAGAAATACTTATGTAAATCAATAGTGAGAATTTCAGATAGGCGTGTGGAGATGCTGGAATCCTTTCGAATCTCTACTTTCTTATTGCTTTCATCAAATCCTTCTTACTCCTTTCCATGGCAAGCTGTATGTAGGGCATCACCGTTGTCAATGGCTACATCCCATCCTCTCAGTGAAAACGTTCCTATGCTCTGTCACAGCACGGCTAATCATCTGTCGGTTCTCAATCAGGTTGGAATAGAATCCCTTGATTCTTTTGCGTTTGTCATCACGCCCAGCCTTCAGGAGTTTGAAGCTCGTCACAGTCATTCAATCCCAGAATCCTACTCGGAATACCATAGATAAGGTTTAGACTTTCCGGATCCTCATGAATGCCGCCATCTATCTAACTTATACCACGAAGATTCTGTTGGGGAATCTAAGAGATATGCGCCCGGCCTAAAGTAGAACGGAAGTGGTTGTCAATCACGCGCGTTCATGGGTGAGAATGATGATGAGTGTCACGGTTCATCACATTCATCAAGTGTTGTGCAACGTATATCTTGGAATAAGAATAAAAGAGAATTGAATAGAAAGTAATAATAATTGTATTGAAACTTGAGGTACAGCAGAGCTCCACACCCTTAATATATGGTGTGCAGAAACTCCACCGTTGAGAATACATAAGTGAAAGGTTCAGGCATGACCGAATGGCTAGCCCCCCTGAATGATCAAGAGACCGAATGATCAAAGACTAAACAGTCAAAAGATTAAACTGTCAAAAGATGTCTAATACAATAGTAAATTATCCTATATATACTAGACTAGCTACTAGGGTTTACATGAGTAAGTAATTGATGCATAAATCCACTTCCGGGGCCCACTTGGTGTATGCTTGGGCTGAGCTTGATCTATCCACGAGCTGAGGCTTTTCTTAGAGTTGAACTCCAAGTTATAACGTGTTTTGGGCGTTCAACTCCGGATCATGACGTTTTTTTGGCGTTTAACTCCAGACAGCAGCATGTACTTGGCGTTCAACGCCAAGTTACGTCGTCAACCTCCGAATAAAGTATGGACCATTATATATTGCTGGAAAGCTCTGGATGTCTACTTTCCAACGCCGTTAAGAGCGCGCCATTTGAAGTTCTGTAGCTCCAGAAAATCCATTTTTAGTGCAGGGAGATCAGATTCCAACAGCATCAGCAGTCCTTTTGTCAGCCTTTTTCAGAGTTTTGCTCAAGTCCCTCAATTTCAGCCAGAAATTACCTGAAATTACAGAAAAACACACAAACTCATAGTAAAATCCAGAAATATGAATTTAACATAAAAACTAATGAAAACATCCCTAAAAGTAGCTTGAACTTACTAAAAACTACCTAAAAACAATGCCAAAAAACGTATAAATTATCCGCTCATCAGTAACCACCCCCGCGTATAAATGCTTAGACCTTTAAGCGACGCGATGTTTGATTTGACGCGACTGTTGAAAACTTTTAAAACACGTCGATTCCGAAAAATTACGTCGGATCCTTATCAAGTCGGCTACGGTCCCGAGTTATAATACTCGACCCCAACCCTTAAAAGGAATTGGGTTCGAGTATAGGCACTGTTCATACCCTGACCCAACGCTAAGGCCTAAGTCCATGTAGCGAGATCCAACCCACTAATTGGACTCCTCAATACACCGACCTCCTCTCAAGAGGTCGGTGCTCCCTACGGCTTGCTCTAAGGAAGTCGGGATCAAAGGTTACCTGACAGATAATAACTGCCCCTAAAATCTCTCAACCCACTTCCAGGAGCCATATCGTAACCTCCCTAAGATAAAGGGACGGTTATCCACCCTAAAAGGTGGAACTACTCCAACGGTGGTTATTGGTTCACCACTATAAATACACTGACATCCCTCAAGTATCTCTAAGTCCCAATACTCTCTAGACCTGCTCACACCATTGCTAACTTAGGCATCGGAGTGTCTTTGTAGGTACCACCCCCCATTCTCCCACACTCACAAGTCGGAAGGAGTCTCTAAAGGCGCTAACCCGCTCAAAGGCTTCCTCCCTTATACGATTGGGCCAACCTAACGAGTCCAGTCCATTAACCTCCGGTTACCCAACGTAACAGGTCTATTATATAAAACTAAAAAAAAGTTCACACATGTATAGATTTTACGTGTTTAGCTTAGACTAATGACATTAAATATCTTTAGTATACTATGTCTGAACATTTTAAATAAAATTGTGTTAATCATGACACTAACAAAAAGTGACATAATTTTATCTTTTTTTAATGACATTAATTAGTTACTAATTTATTATAATTTGTTGCTAATATATATATATATATATATATATATATATATATTATTTGTTATGTCATTGGATTGTTAGTTTTTGATAGTTTATAATTCTTTTTTGTTATTGGATTTATTATTGGAATCAACTATAAAGAACTATTTAATTTTTTAATTAATAACACTGCTTTTAAAATTAATGTTTTTAGATTAATCTAATTTTTATTTTTTAAAAAGAGATGAACAAATTGTAGTTGAAAAAAAATAGTTAAAAAAATACAATCTTTTTAATTATTTTATATAATTTAATATATAAATATATTTATTATTTAAATATAATATTATATTAATAAAAAATAAAATTGTATACTATAAAATTTTAATTTATTTAATTAATATTTTAAATACTAAAATTTAATTCAATTTTATAATTTTATTAATTTATTTTAAACTTAAAATTTAATTTAATTTTAAATAATAGAATTCAATTTAATTTTATACCATTAAAGTTTTTAAACAATATGATAATATTCTGGCATTAGAATAAAATATTTTGTTAATTTATTATTTGTCAGTAAGATACAAAAGGTAAGGCTTAGATAGGATTTTAGTATCTATAAAATACGTATTTTGAACGAAAAAAATTGTGTATTTTTATCATTATATAATTCTTTTATTGAAATCACATATTTATATAATATTAAATTATTATAAAAAAATATTTGATCAAAATTTAAAATCTAATTATAAAACAAAAAATTAAAAAAGAAATGGTTTAAAAAATTTAGAATTTTTAATATAAAAAATGAGATAAATTAGTCTGATAACTAATTTAATTCATGTTATTTAATTTTAAAAACTAACATGAATTATTCTAAAAAAAATTATAAAAACTAATTTAAATTACTTGTAATGATGATTTATCAGATGATAAGTAGACAAATTATATTGTAATACTAAACTTATTGAATATATGACATCACTATTCTACATGTAAAAAAATATCATGTGTCATTAATTTTATACTATCACTTTATTTTACATGGCCAAATCAATTTCTAATATATCACATTGATTGTTTATGTAAGTTTTTGATAACGAAAAGAATAAAACTTTACAATGAAAGTAAAATATTTAATCAAGTTTAATTAAGTTATTATAATTATTTTTTACATTATATGCTTTTTTTTCCTATTTCGTATTCCTTCTTTTTTTTATTCGCGTTTCTTTTCCTCTCCCCACCAATATTAATATTTCTTCTTCTTCTCTTCTTTTTTCTCTTTTTTTTATCTTTCTTTTTCATTATTATTGTCGTCACTATTACCACACTATAACTTTCATCTTCTCCTCCTCTTTTTCTTTTCCTCCGTTTGAATTTTTTCGATCTCCTCCTTCTTTTTCCTCTCCCTCTATCATGATTATTATCATCATAGTTATCGTTATCATTATTGTCATTATCGTCGTCTTCTTCTTATATTTTTAACCGCTCAAATCCAAAATACACAAAAAAATTTTAATGATAACGATATACAAACAAATTCATATCAAAATAAATTCAGATTAAAAGTGCACTTTATTTAAATTCAAAATGACCGAAATTAAATCTAGAATTTATAGAAATTACTTAATGATAACGATACACAAACAAACTCAGTTCAAAACAACCACAATTTACTTAATGATAATTCGAAATTCTTCCTCCTCCTCCTCCTTCTTCTTCTTCATTATTATCATCATCATCATCATCTTCATCTTCTTTTTCTTCTTTTGTTTATTTTCTCCTTCTTGTTTTACTTCTCATGATTCTTCTTGTTTTACTTTCTTAACAAGAATAAAAATAAGAAAAAATCAAAGAAAAAAGAAAAAGAAACACATAATACTGCAAAATCAGTAGGAAGATGAGAAACTTACATTCATTTAACTAAATAAGACTGCGATACAATACATACATGTTCATTCAAGTCTAATATGAGAAATAATGCTCCTAAAAGAAGAAATAAGAGCAACAAAAAAAAGAAAGAAAGAAAGAAAGAAGAATAAAAAGAAGGAAAAAATACAGTATTAAAGAATATATTTTGTGTTTTTGTAGCAAAATTTTGGTGTCAAAACTTAGAAATGTGCGTGTTATTGTTAAGAAATCTTAGAGTTTTTTGTTTTGATAAATTCTGCATAATTCAAAACTCTCCCTTTTCTTCTTTCATATTTTTTGCTGTTGTTTCTTTTTTTTATTTTTTTCATATTTTTTCTTATTTTATTTTTTTTATAATTCTTCTTGTTGTACTCTTTTAAGTGGAATAAAACTAACATAAAAATCAAATAAAGAAAGCAACATCAGATGAAAAAGAAGAGGAGAAGAAAAATAAAAAATAAAATGCAACAACAATAGTACTAATAGAAAAAGGAGAAGGAGACGTATGAAAAAATACGAAAAAAAAGGCATGATTTTACGCGCACGTTATGTGAGTAGATTTTGTTAAGTTTGGACCAATTTAATTGAATTTAATTGCCAAAAAAAAAAAACTTAAACGTATAATGAAATTATAACAAAAAACACTTAAGAGACTACCCACCTGAGTTACTATTTTGAGTTAATTAAAAATTTGAGTCACCAGTAAAAATTTGCAAAAAAATATTTGAATCTTTTCACCTCATATTTCTAAATAATATGTCCCAAACAAAACTTTGCAGAACATTACCGAAATGAAATATAGTAGCTAACATTTTTGTAGCCTACAAGCATATTTCAACTAACATGTAGTTTATTTCTTTTTTATTATCTTTTTTATTTATTTTTATAAATATATATTAAAATATAAAATATATATTAAAAATATATAAAATATTATAATGACACATCTAAAAATACATAAATACATGATGTCTTATTTTTTATATGAACAAAATACTTGTAAAAGCAAATTATTATTAAGCCATCTAACATAATCTTTTTACGAGTTTTTATAATAAGAGAGTATAAGAATTTTTTTTAAATTAAGTGAGAAAATTAATAAAATAAAAAATAAAAATTTAATTATTATTAATTTTATAATTTATTTTGTGCTATTAATTTTATAATTTATATCATATGTGAATTTTATTATCCTATTATTTTAATTTAATAATTAAGTCATTACTTTTTCATTTTACTAGTCTAATTACTTTAGAAAAACTTATGAAAAATGCTAAATATATATTAAAGTTTACTATTAAAATTAGCTATTGTATTTTTATATGCCAAATCAGTTAAATACCAAATGTTTTACACACCCAACACACTCAACCGTCATCATTGCACTATGTCTCCACTAAAAAATTTTGATAATGGAGCAAAACTTAAATAATGTAACAATAATTTTTATAATAAAAATATTATGATAAAAATTAATTATTAAATTATTTATTAATTATTATGTATTTATGTATAAATAATACATGTGTAATACTAGTGTCTCCAAACCACCCGTTAATCTCTTCTCTCATTCTTTCAATTTAATCTCTTTATGCTATCTCCATCAATTTTCTAACCACTCTCATTAAATTTGTCCTTTTTTGCCCTCTTTTTCTTCCATCACCATCACATTCTCTCATCTATGCATTCCTCTGTTTTTTGCTTACACAACAAATTCGAAGATATTTTAATTCACTTGTCTAGATCACTTATTTTCTTTACGTACATTTTCTACTCACTCTCTTTTGTTTTGTTTTATTTTTTTGTTGCAATAACTTTAACGGTCAGAAATTAATTTTGTCATGAAAAAAATTTATATTAGTGTAATATAAAAATATTGGTGCATGATGTATAATTTATAGATATAGATCTGAAAGTGTATAAATCTGTCAAATACAATCTGCGTTTTGCAGAGAACAAAAAAAAATAATAAAAATGTTAAATTCAAACACAACTTGAGTTTTGAAGAAAAAAAATTTACATGATGACTGCCAAATGTAAACTGCGTTTTACAAGAAAGGTAACTAGCGAGTAAAATATTTTGTGTTTCTTGTCCCCTGCATGTAGACCGGAATAAACATTGATTATGTTGGAACTCTTCAAATGCACCCTGCGTTTTGCAAGTGGTCAGAGACAAACACAAACTGCGTTTTTCAGGTGGCCAGTACAAAGCTTTGTTGTATATTGGACACATATGTTTGGCGAGCTCTTTATATCTGTGTTTGGAGAAGGTGTTTGGATGGATTTGAATTCGAATGAGGCTGAGAAAAAAATACAACATACGCAGTGTAGGAAGAAGAAACTTGAAGTGAGTGAGTTGAAGGAAGGAAGAAGAAACTTGAGTAAGTGATATAACACCCTACCACACTCAACTTTACACTTAAGCCGTAACATAGAGGTGACGTGGTGTTACAACCTCTAAAATAGAAAGTGTACATATAATAGCAGAAATAATATAAGAAACTAGGAGCCTTGAAGAACAGATGAAACAAAAAAAATCGCAAAACAAAAGCGCAATGCTCAGGAAACGAGTTAACTTGCGTACTAAGAAAAACTTTAGCTATCAAGCATAAGATAATGAAAGTAAGAATAGAGGGACAAAGATATAAAACAACAAGCTCCTAACTCAACCCGCGAAGTCAAGGTAGGCCGGAGAATATTTACACACACATATATACATATCCAAAATCCAAATTTACATAAACAAAATTCCATCTCTCCATAAGCCTCTAAGAGGGTAAAAAGGAATAAGTCATGCGGAGAGAAAACTAAGTACATATATATACATGACTATACAATCAAAAAGTAACCCGATAACCACTTCGCTTCAGAAGTCCAGACGCGTAACGAGGTGCTTCTCGACCTGCATCTGAAAAACAACAAAATAGTATGGGGTGAGAACCAGAGGTTCTCAGCATGGTAAAGGTGCCACACAAATAAGATATAAGGTCTTGGGAATGCCAGAGGCAATTCTAGAACGCCAACACTCAAATTAGAAAGCTTAAATTATTAAACAGAAGGCATAAACGGTAGTTTTCTAAGATAATATAAGCCTAACTTAACTTAACCTTGAATTTAAGTCTTACCACCTTTCCTCCATACCTCCATCCCCGAAAATATATCACAGACAGATAAGCAGATCAAGGCAAGCACAAGAAAGTTACAAATACTGCAAGTAACAAATATACATTTAACATAACAAGTACACTTAGGCATACCCAGTTAAAGCACAAACAAGTAATTCAAGTAATATGCACATGATGCATGTTTGTCCTATGGCTAATGAGTCTCATCTGTCGGTTATCAAGTCAACCCTACAAGTCCGGTTTGCTAAATCCTTGGACTGTCCCTAGACGTGCATCTCCAAGAGTCTATGCATAGCTTTTTCTGAAATAATCAATATTGCTTAATGGGGTTAACATTCCCGAGAATTTATAAGTGCCCGGTCACCCTTACGTCGTAGGGTCAACAGAGTATCAAGTTTTTGACCTGGTACACGTGGTGACAAGTCACGGTACTTTACCCAGAGAATCTCGTATCTCAAATCATTTGATTATTTAGCTGAATATCATACATAATCATTCATAGCATTTCATATTCAATTCATCACTTTTTCAGATTTACTTCTCCTCCAAGTTATCTCCATTTCCTAACTCCATCTGATTATCAGGTTTAATACCATTATTTATGACTAAAGGAATGAAAATAGAGGTTTAGAAGTTTCAAATAGGGTTTAAAACTCAAAAAATCATGTTTGCTGAAATAGGGGCGACGTGTACGCGTGGCTCACGCGTACACGTAGGTGGATACCTCATGTCACGTGCATGTGTGGGCCATGCGTACGCGTGAACATGCATGCTGGCCCATTACGCGTACGCATAGGGCTACTCGCATACGCACAGTCAAAAATTCCGTGCCACACGTACGCGTGGACATACGTTTTTCCAAAAACCTGATTAGGCAGAAAGATGCAGAATTTTACATAATTCCAAACTAGAAATTTCGACGTACATAACTTAATCATTTTAAATCGTTTTTCATCCGTTGTTTAAACGGCATAAACTTCACGAACCCAATTTTCATTTAAAATAAGTTGGAAACAAATTGAGGGTCCGGAAGTCAAGTTATAGCTCGCCGAAGTTCGGCCCAAAACCAAATTTTGCAAGATTTCCCAAACCTCATTTTCATTCAAAAATTCCATCCTTTTCATCACCAAACCTGCATTTTTTCAATAAAATATACCCTTCCTCATCATCACAACAACCACCACAATAAACCTACCTCAAATCAACAATAATACACATACACCACTCAAACCCATCAACCCAAACCATAGCTTACAAATCCTAGGCTTATAACACAATATGCTCTTCCTCATTATCATAACAACCTCCACAATAGTCATACCTCAAATCAATAATTCACCAAATCACCAATTAATCAACAAGCACCAAACCAAACATGTTTATCAACAAAATATTGAACAATAAATATACACGTGCATTCCAACCTATCTTATGGTCATCTAGCCTAAGTTTTCACAGAACATTATATATTAAATGCAAGAAACCTAAATCATACCTTGGCCAGTTTTCACGTAGTAATCAAGGCACTTAGTAAAACAAACACAGCCCCAAAAACTTCAATAAAATACTAGTGTTCAGCTTCCTCCAAGTTCCAATATCCATAATTTCAAGCTCCAATTATTTATTCACAACCTAATACATATCCGTAACACATATACACCCAATTTAATACCCAAAGCAGAAATTTAGAATATTTAGATAAAATTTTAGCATCGTCATCTTATCCAAGCTTTGTATAAGTAAGAGTGAATGTTTTTCTCAAGCTAATTGGATCTTAAAACATCAAAAAACAAAGAAATTTAATACCATCACTTAATTTTTGAAAATTGGGAGAAGAATAGGCTGATAATGAATAAGCAAATTACCTATAAAATTGTTCCAGTAAAAACGTAGAGCTCGACGTGGTGACCGCGTGGCCGCAAACAATGCGGCGATCGGAACTCGAACAGAGGAGATACGGTGATTTGAATTTAGAACGAGGGTTCGAAACCCTTCTCCTCTCCTTGGTGTATTCAGCGTTGTTGTTTCCGAATTGGGAGAGTAAATTAGCTCATTTAAGTGCTGTGCCGGTTGGACCCACGGGCCCAATTTGGGCTCACGGGTTGGTTTGGGCCCGATTCAACTGGTTTGGCCCGTTCGATCTAATTTTGGACCGAATTTTTTGAAATTAATGTCAAAATTTTCGTTTTGATGAGTTCTATCCTAATTTAATATAATATTCATATTTATAATTTTTTTTATTAAAAATTAATTTATTGACTAATTATTTACTAATTTAATGGAGTTATTACAAGTGTGAAGTAAAATTAATGAGAAAAAATCGTATTTTACATTACCTCAAAAACATATTATTAAATTTTTAGATCTTAAGTATATTTTTATATTTTAATTATAAATAAATTTATTTATTTGTATTATTTTTAGAGTTATTAATATGTTAGCTTTATTATTATTATTGTTATTATTACTATTATTAGTAACAATAATTAGTAGAATGTTATTATTTTTATTAGTTACCAGAACTATAGTCGTTATAATCGCCGCCGCCGCCACCATTATTATTATTATTATTATTATTATTATTATTGTTATTATTATTATTATGGATAACATTTTAATAATAATATAATAATTTATTATTATTAATATATCATTATTAATAATTTATTAATACATTATTATTCGGAATAATATAATAATAATATATTATTATTATTATTATTATGATATCGTTGTTATATTTTTATTATGATGATTTTTTAATATATTTTGAATTATTGTTATTGTTGCTGTTGAAACATTATCATTAATTGTTATTGTTAATACTAGTTAGAACATTTATTATTAATATATTATTATTATTAGTTGCTGGCTGTAATCATTATTATTGTTGTTGTTACATTCATTATTACAGAAGCCTCTTTATTGTTATTTATGACTATTATTATTACTGTTATTGTTATTATTATTAATTATTCTGATAAATATACTATTCACTTTTTAATATGGATTATTAATTATTATTATCATTATACTTATTATTATTATTATTATTATTATTATTATTATTATTATTATTATTATTATTATTTTAATATCAAACCTTACATTTCTTTCTATATTAAAAAAAAATCAGTCCTTAACTGATAGTCTATTTATTTTTCATTGGGATTGTAGTCTTCTTTTCTAATCTATTACCATATGATATTCTTAATTGCTCCATTGAAAACACAAATTCTCAGGTCCTCAATATTGGATTCTACATATTATATAATCTATAAAAAATAAATAAATAAATAAAAATAAATTTTATTTAAATTACTCTTTGGATGAAAAGATGAAGTTGTTTATTTTGATTTTGTTCATCATGAAAATCATGCATGAATTGTCTCTTTTACATGGATTCCCAACCTGATTATAACATGAATTTGAATTTAAAGTTTTGAGTTTGATTACTTACTTTAAGAGTGTTTGATTATAAATAGAGTTTTGTAATGTGATTTTAGAACTGTTTGATTATAATTTAATTATACCATAAAGTTAAATTTTGATTTAAATTATTTTAAAATTTGTATACTTAAAACAATACAATAACTAATTTGATAATTAATTTTAATATACATTTAATATAATTAAAAATTTATTATACATACTCAACCACATTTTCGGTTTCCCTGCATTTAGTTTTGTCTGTGAACCCATTAATATATAATAGCCTTTAAAAAAAATAGTAAAATTACTTTTCCACTAGATTTTGGTGTTGGGTTTTTCTCTCTTTTGTGAGGTCTAAGCCTAATATTTTGGGGGTGTATTCTTGCACCCTAGTGTCACAACCCTAATTCAATTTTTTGAGGTTTTTTTAGAGAAAGAGAGTAGCCACCAAAAGAGAGAAAGAAGGGAGAAAACAGAATTTCTATTTTTGCCCAAAGTAGCAAATTTCAAATGGCAGTTTCTCAATTGTTCACCATTGGATCGGCTTAAAATTTAAACTGCGTGTTCCTATCATCTGGTTCTTCATTCTGGTCGGTGGAGATGTTGATTGAATATTTTCAGTAGGAGAAATTGGCTTCGCAAGAGAGAAATTAGGTTTCCCGTTTTTACACAGAACAGCAATTTTGGAACCGCAGGTTCTCATTCTTTCACCGTTGGATCAATGTGAAATTTGAACTGTAGATTCTTCACATCTTGTTCTTCATTTTGGACGGTGGAGATTTTAATTAGAGGTCCTCAGATGGAGAAATTGACTTCGACAGAAGCTCTATTCTTTTTGGGTATATTTCATCTTCTTGCTTCTTATTTGTGAGCTTTGGTGCTTTGATATTTTGGCTGGTTCTATGCACATTTTTGTGCTTTGTTTGAGACTCTCTTGTACCTCATTTGATTATAGTGGAGCTATTTCATTGGTCTGGATGACCCGTGATTTTTACCTCTCACATTGAGGGGGTTTTCCACGTTAAAATCTCGGTGTGTTCTTGTTATTGCTTTACTTGCTATATTTGCTTGTTATAGTTGCTGCCATATTGTGTTGTGAGTGCTTCCATATTGTTCTTGTGTTGGACATTTGTGTCATTTCTGCTACTAAGCTCTTTCATACTGGCATCAGAGCTTGTTGGACAAAAGCGTTGTTCTCAACAATTCAATCATGGATTGCTCTGCTAGGGTTTCTTCTCAAGAGGAAGATTTGGTTGAACGAAGTACGAAAAAAGTCAAAAATTGCGATGAAGTGGATCTAAACCAACCGGGAGAGTCGATGGACATCTCGAACGGGGTGGCAGCTACTGAACGTATAGTGAAAAAGGTCACGTATAAGGATTCGTTGTTGACAATATTCGGGCCGAGACTTGAAGGTATCCCAGACATTGATCTGAATGATGATATGACGGAAGACGATCCTAACCCAGAGTATCGATGGTATCAAGAAAATAATAATCAACAGGAAAATGTCAAGGAATTTGACCCATGCCCGATTATTTCGGTCTCAAAGGAAGAATTTGAGGATTGGTGTAAGCCCTGGAAAAATGCTCTTATTGTGAAATTGCTGGGCAAAAAGGTTGGTTTAGCCTTCATGGAACAACGTCTGAAAAGGGACTGGGTAAGAAATGGTACTATCAATGTTATTGATATGGACCGTGACTATTTTCTTGTTCATTTTTCAGATGATGAGAACTACTCTCATGCGCTTATGGAAGGACCATAGATGATTGCGGGTCACTACCTCGTTGTCCAAAGATGGAGACCTTTCTTCCTCACATCAGAAGATATTGTTCGAAGGATTGCTGTTTGGATTCGCATACCTAACTTGCCCATTGAGCTTTATAATCAACGCTTCTTGTGGAGGGTGGGATTAGCCATTGGTCATATGCTCAAAATCGATCGTACGACTTCTATACATTCAAGAGAAAAATTTGCTAGAATATGTGTGGAAATTGATCTGGCTAAAAAATTGGTGCCTCGAATCTCTGTGTTGGATAGTAAACTAAATATTGAGTATAAAGGGTTACATCAAATCTGCTTCTCTTGTAGAAAATATAGGCATCGACTTGACTCTTGCTACGAAAATCTTGGAGGACAAATGCCGTCACAACCGGCAAACCCAGGTGGTGGTGAGACAACCGGGGGAGGAGCTACTGTTGACGGTGAAGAAGTCCAAAATGAAAATAATAATCCAGAAATTAATGCATAGGAGCCCAGTGTTAAAGACTTTCCGGATTTTGGCCCATGGATGCTAGTTAAAAGGCCAATTAGAAGGAAAAGAGATATTTCCTTTCCTAAAAAGAAAGGAGCTCATTATGATTATGATTCCAATTCTAATATAGAAAGGGAAACTAATCAGGAAGCCATTTATTTGGAAGGGGGGTCACGCTTTAATGCCCTTTATGAGGAAGGAAATTTATCTCATGAAAACCCAAATGGGAAAAAGGAAAATGGACTTAAGGAGAATGGGACTTTATTTGTTAAGGCCTAAGGTGGGTTAGACAAAAGACAAGCCTTGAAAAAAAAATCTCTTAAGGTTAATAATTCAAAAAACCAAGCTAGTCACAAGAGTGGCCTAAATGCCAAAATAGAAGTTACAAGGAATGAGAAGTCTATTCTTCCTAAAGTCCAGAATCAGGGAAAACAAGTAGCCATTCACGATGATGCCATCGAATCCCCTCTCCCCAGAAATCAAAGTGCCGGGACCCAGAAGTAGAAGCTATGGAATTAATGATGCTTGAGAGCATGGGTTGCCTTCAGCAAGAGCAAACGGAGGCATATCTAGCAATGAAGGAGCCCGGTAAGTCCATTGATCGAAACCTTGTAAGAACTGATCTCCCCAAGCGTAGAATGACAGAAAGTTTCACATCTGGTGGCGTCATAATGGAGCAAACCACGATTAGCCAGCCGAGCAAACCACTTGATGGGCAAGTGATTATTTTACCAACATTCAAAAATAAAGAGGGGAGCTTATCCCGGGACCGGATTGGCCTGAAGCAAAAGGCGAATTCCCAGAGATGATTTTCAGGTTTTTCAAAACCTTTTTTTGTTATGTTTTTTCTTATGAATATTATTAGTTGGAATTGTAGAGGTGCTGGTGCTGAATCCTTTCCTTATCTTATTAGAGACTTAAGGCGTGAATTTGATGCTAATTTTCTTCTCTTATTTGAAACTCATTTAAGTGGGGATCGGGGAAAAGAATTTAGAAATAAATTAGGCTTTGATGGTTGCTTTGTGGAGGAAGCAAATGGCCACTCCGGCGGTATATGGGCTCTTTGGGATTCAAGTATTTGGAAGGTTGACATCCTTGGGCATAATAGACAATTCATTCATCTTTTGGTCTCTTCTAAAAATTCTACCACTTGGTTACTCACAGCCATTTATGGTAGTCCCCAAAAAGTAAACAGGAAGCTTTTGTGGAACAATTTGAGGAATCTGGCTGAGAACATTAATGCTCCATGGTGCTTAATTGGTGATTTCAATGCTACTTTACATGACCACGAAAGACGCGGATGTGCTATTAGAAATGACTTTGGCGCTTGCTCTGACTTTCAGAATGGTGTTTCTGATTGTGGGTTGATTGATTTGGGGTTTGTGGGCTGGCCGTTTACCTGAAAAAGGGGTAATTTAGTGATTAGGCTGGACCGTGCTTTAGGGAATTTAGATTGGCAAATCCAATTCCCTGAGGCTTGCATTAAACATTTGCCTATGCTCAAATCAGATCATGCCCCCCTTTGCCTTCAATTATCTCAAAACAGTATGGGCAATAGAAGGAAAAGACCATTTCACTTCCTTGCTGCTTGGCTGCACCACCCAGAATTTGATGGCATGGTTAGAAATTGTTGGAAGTTTGAAAGTTCTTGGTCAAACAGTATTCACAATTTCCAGAGAGCTCTCAAGGATTGGAACAATTCAGTTTTTGGAAATATTTTCAAAAGGAAAAAAAGAATTCTCTTTCGACTTCAAGGCATTGCAAATTCCCTCTCTAATGGTGTCAACCACTACCTAGAGGATTTACAATTTCGGCTATGCAAAGAATATGAAGAAGTTCTTGCTCAGGAGGAATTGTTGTGGTTCCAAAAATCTCGGAGTAATTGGATCAAATTTGGCGATCGTAATACCAAGTTCTTCCATGGGTATACGATGATTCGAAGAAGAAGAAACAGAGTTCTTGCCTTACAAAATGATGATGGTACTTGGGTCACTAAGAAAAACGATTTGGAGCAGCTTGCTTTCTCATTTTTCTCTAATCTCTACCAAGATACCAGCGATAACCCTCCCTATGTGCTAAAAAATGAAGTTCCGACCCTTAACACTACTAAGCTTAATATCTTGGGTGGTGAAGTGATGCACCAGGAGATTAAGGATTCTCTATTTGGTATTGGGAGCCTAAAAACGCCGGGCAGGGATGGCATACAAGCTGTTTTTTACCAACAGTATTGGGAAAAAGTCAGACCTGACCTCTGTAGGTTGATCCAAACTGTCTTCCACAATCCCAAGCACGTCAGTGAGCTGAATGAGACCCTCATCACCCTTATACCAAAGGTAGATTCTGTGTCTAACCTCAAACAAATGAGGCCCATAAGTCTATGTAATGTTTCGTACAAGATTGTTACTAAAATTCTGGCTAGTCGTATGAGGAGAATCATGGAGAAGCTGGTTAGTCCGACCCAATACAGCTTTGTGCCAGGAAGACAATGTTCAGATAATATTATCATTGCACATGAAGTAATCCACTCCATGAGAAATAAAAAAGGGAGGCAGGGATGGATGGCAATCAAGATCGACCTCGAAAAGGCGTATGATAAGCTCAAATGGTCTTTTGTGGAGGATACTTTAAAGGACATTGGGCTTCCTTCCAATACTATTGAACTTATTCTCTCCTGTATCTCCTCTGCAAGAATGCGAGTTCTTTGGAATGGTGAAGAATTGGAGGAGTTTAAACCAACAAGGGGTATTAGACAAGGGGACCCAATATCTCCTTACATTTTTGTCTTGTGCACTGAATGCCTATCTCAGCTTATTAACTGTGTGGTCAATCACGGTTTTTGGAAGCCGATTCGCATCAAGAGACGGGGTCTGGTACTATCTCACCTATACTTTGCAGACGACTTGATTCTTTTTGCTGAGGCTAATATGGACTAGGCTAGTGTTATAAAAAGATGTCTTAATGCCTTCTGTGAGAGCTCTGGGCAAACGGTTAGCCAGGAAAAAACTCGTATCTTCTTCTCGAGCAATGTTGGGGCCCATTAGAGAAGAGATCAGTGATGCCTTGGGCTACGCCAGAACGGACAACTTGGGAAAATATCTTGGAGTTCCTCTCCATCACAATAAGGTGTCTGGTAGTACTTTCAATGATATCATTAGCAAACTCAACACGAGACTCAACTCTTGGAAAGCTTCATCCCTCTCCTTGGCAGGAAGAAACACCCTGGTGAACTCTGTCCTTTCTTCTATTCCACCATATACTATGCAAACTGCGTTACTTCCCTCTACTACTTGTAATGCTATTGACCGTAAATGCAGGAATTTTCTCTGGGGAGAAACCGCTCAATAAAAAAAGATTCATCGCTTGAGTTGGAGAAAAGTTGGCGAGCATAAAAATAATGGTGGATTGGGCATTCGTCATGCTCATACCCTCAATCAAGCCTTCATGATGAAAGTGGGTTGGGGCCTCATTGAGAAGAAGGATGCTCTTTGGGCTAGAGTTCTGCGATCCAAATATGAAGGAGGTAAAGACATTATCCCGAGAGTAGAGCGAAAACAGAGCAACTCAAATCTGTGGAAAGGAGTTTGCAAAAACTGGGAGAATGTTAAAAAAAAACACCATTTGGCAGATTGGAGATGGCTCGAAAATCAATTTCTGGAAACATAATTGGGTGCCTAATTTAGAGAGCCTGGATAAGCATGTTCACCAGGTAAGTATTGATACTATTGACTATAATAGCTCCCTCACGGATTTTCTGTCTATTTCAGGGGATTGGGACATCAAGAGGATTAAGGAATGGCTCCCGGATGATATTGTCAAAAAGATCAATGCATTGGCCCCACCATCCCCTTGGAAGGAGAAAGACCAAATCGCTTGAGCACTCACCTCAGATGGGTCTTTCAAACTTAAATCGGCCTATCAAGATATTCATGATACCACCGGTCAACCCAACAACATCTTCAGCCTTGTTTGGAAATGGAAAGGTCCAGAACACATCCGCATGTTCCTATGGTTAGTGGCCCATGACGCTATCCTTACTAATGCAGTAAGGAAGAAATGACACATGACAAGTCATGATCACTGCCCCATGTGTAGCAGCAATGAAGAATCCACTTTACATATCCTTCGTGACTGCTTCTTCGCCAAGAGCATCTGGCGCAATCTCCTTCCTTCAAGTCAACTGCCTTCATTCTTCGGCTCTGATCTTTCGAACTGGCTTTTAAGCAATATATCGAAAGAAACAAACTGGTCAAATTTGTTTGGTTATGCGACTTTCTACCTGTGGTTTTGTCGAAACAGTTTGGTGTTTGAGAATAAGTTTATTCCTTCTACCTTGGCTTTATTCAATATTAAAGCGAGACATGAGGAATACCTAAGAGTTATGGAGAACCAGTGAAAAATAAAGCACATCTTTCCAGCCCACAACAACCTCATACGTTGGGTTCCTCCTGCAGAAGATGTTATTAAACTCATTGTTGATGGCTCCTTTTATGAAAATCAGAATAATGCAGCATGTGGGGGAGTTTTAAGAGATCACTTGGGGAGATATATTGCTGGTTTCTCTTGCAATTTGGATAGTTGCTCTATAATGCAAGTTGAAATTTAGGGGGTTGTGCGTGGCCTTCAAATTGCAGTGGCAAAGAATTTCCACTAAATCATTGTTGAAACAGATTGTACATCAGTTTTGGAGCTCGTAAAAAGCGGTTACACTACAAGACACCCATGTGCATCACTCCTCGCAGATATCAACATTCAAGCTCAACGTCTGACTATCTCTGAATGGACCCACACTTTACGAGAAGCGAATTATATTGCAGACATCCTTACAAAAAAAGGACAGACTCTTCCCCTTGACCTCCATGTTTATGATGTGCCCCCTCCTGATATATCTTTGACCTTAGATTTGGATTGCTTTGGCTGTATGCGTCCTAGGGGCTCCTAGTTTTATTTTGCTGTTTTTGTTTCTTTTGTTTGGGGTCTTTGACCCCCCTTTCCCATAAAAAAAAAGTTAGAACATTTATTATTAATATATTATTATTATTAGTTGTTGGCTGTAATCATTATTATTGTTGTTGTTATATTCATTATTGCAGAAGCCTCTTTATTGTTATTTATGACTATTATTATTACTGTTACTATTATTATTATTATTAATTATTCTGATAAATATACTATTCGCCTTTTAATATGGATTATTAATTATTATTATCATTATACTTATTATTATTATTATTATTATTATTATTATTATTATTATTATTATTATCAAACCTTACATTTCTTTCTATATTAAAAAAAATCAGCCTTTAACTGATAGTCTATTTATTTTTTATTGGGATTATAGTCTTCTTTTCTAATCTATTACCATATAATATTCTTAATTGTTCCATTGAAAACTCAAATTCTCAGGTCCTGAATATTGGATTCTACATATTATATAATCTATAAAAAATAAATAAATAAAAACAAATTTCATTTAAATTACTCTTTGGGTGAAAAAATGGAATTGTTTATTCTGATTTTGTTCATCATAAAAATCATGCATGAATTGTCTCTTTCATATGGATTCCCAATCTGATTATAACATGAATTTGAATTTAAATTTTTGAGTTTGATTACTTATTTTAAGAGTGTTTGATTATAAATAGAGTTTTGTAATGTGATTTTAGAACTGGTTGATTATAATTTAATTATACCATAAAGTTAAATTTTGATTTAAATTATTTCAAAATTTGTATACTTAAAACAATACAATAATTAATTTGATAATTAATTTTAATATACACTTAATATAGTTAAAAATTTATTATACAGACTCAACCACATTTTCGATTTTTCTGTATTTAGTTTTGTCTGTGAGCCCATTAATATATAATAGCCTTTAAAAAAATAGTAAAATTACTTTCCCACTAGATTTTGGTGTTGGGTTTTTCTCTCTTTTGTGAGGTCCAAGCCCAACATTTTGGGGGTGTATTCTTGCACCCTAGTGTCACAACCCTAATTCAATTTTTTTGAAGTTTTTTGAGAGAAAGAGAGTAGCCACCAAAAGAGAGAAAGAAGGGAGAAAACAGAATTTCTGTTTTTGCCCAAAGCAGCAAATTTCAAATGGCAGTTTCTCAATTGTTTACCGTTGGATCGGCTTAAAATTTAAACTGCGTATTTCTATCATCTTGTTCTTTATTATGGTCATTGGAGATGTTGATTGGATGTTTGCAGTAGGAGAAATTGGCTTTGCAAGAGAGAAATTAGGTTTCCCGTTTTTACACAGAGCAGCAATTTTGGAACGGCAGTTTCTCATTCTTTCACCGTTGGATCGATGTAAAATTTGAACTGTAGATTCTTCACATCTTGTTCTTCATTTTGGACGGTGGAGATTTTAGGTAGAGGTCCACAGAGGGAGAAATTGACTTCGACAACAGCTCTATTTTTTTGGGTATATTTCATCTTCTTGCTTCTTATCTGTGAGCTTTGGTGCTTTGATGTTTTGGCTAGTTATATGCACATTTTTGTACTTTTTTGAGACTCTCTTGTACCTCATTTAATTATAGTGGAGCTATTTCATTGGTTTGGACGACCCGTGATTTTTACCTCTCACATTGAGGGGGGTTTTCCACGTTAAAATCTCGGTGTATTCTTGTTATTGCTTTACTTACTATATTTGCTTGTTATAGTTGCTGCCATATTATGTTGTGAGTTCTTCCATATTATTCTTGTGTTGGACATTTGTGTCGTTTCTACTGCTAGGTTTTTTCATACTGGCATAAGAGCTTGTTGGTATTTTTTTGGACTTGTGATTCTATGAACAATGGAAGCTAATACTAATACTAGTAGGATGATCACTCTTAATGGTCCTAATTATGATTTGTAAAAGTCAAAGATGGAAGATTTGCTTTATGTCAAAATTTTTCATCAACCAGTTTTTGGTACAGAGAAGCCTAATGATAAATTTGATGATGATTGGACCTTGTTGCATAGACAAGTCTGTGGATATATTAGGCAGTGGATTGACGATAATGTATTGAACCATATTATTGGAGAGACACATGCTCGGACCCTTTGGATTAAGCTTGAACAGTTGTATACTCAGAAAATTGGAAATAATAAGATGTTTTTGATCAAGCAGTTGTTGGCTTTGAAGTATACAGATGGGACATTAATGACAGATCACTTGAATAATTTCTAAGGAATTATGAATCAGTTATCTTCCATGGGTATCAAGTTTGATGAAGAGGTTCAAAGATTGTTACTTCTTGGCTCCTTACCAGACTTGTGGAAAATTCTCAGAATGTCATTGTCTAATTCTGCTCTTGATGGTGTAATCTCTATGAATCATGCCAAGAGCAGTATTTTGAATGAAAAGATGAGAAGAAAGTCACAAAGTACATCAACTACACATTCAGATGTTCTTGTTTCTGAGTCTAGGGGGAGAAACAAAAGTTGAGGTCCTAAAGGTAGAGATCAAAGCAGAAGCAAGTCTCGAGGAAAGTATAAGAATATTGAGTGTCATCATTGTGGTCAAAAAGGACATATGAAGAGATTTTGTTGGCAGCTAAAGAAGGAGAAAGCCAAGACAAGTAAAGACAAGAGCACAAATAAAGATGATGGTAGCAAGGAAGACAAGGTTAATGTAACTCATGATGATTTTCTTGTTGTTGAGGAGTTTGAATCTATTAACCTTGTTGATAATAGCACTAGTTGGGTGATTGATAGTGGTGCTTCTATTCATGTTACATCTAGGAGGGATTTGTTTACATCTTATACTCCTGGTGATTTTGGTGATGTGAAAATGGCTCATCAAGGTGTTGCAAAATGTGCTGGTGTTGGACGGGTTTGCTTAAAAACCTCCAATGGTACGAAGTTGACTTTGAAGCGTGTGAAGCATGTTCCAGATATTCTGTTGAACTTACTTTTTGTTAGTAAATTGTGTGATGAAGACTTGGATAGCTCATTCTCTCGTGATAGTTGGAAGCTCACCAAGGGTTCCATGGTTGTTGCTAGAGGTAATCGACACTCTATTCTTTATTTAACTCAAGCAAAGATTGTGAAAGATATTGTTAATGCTGCTGAGTTTGTTGATGAAACTAATTTATGGCATAAGAGATTATGTCATATGAGTGAGAAGGGTATGAATATATTATCCAAGAGGAATCTTTTATCTGGTTGTAAGGTTGCTTTGCAAAAGTGCAACCATTGCTTTGTTGGGAAACAAAATAGGGTTTCTTTCAAAAGCCATCCACCTTCAAGGAAGTCGGAGATACTTGACTTGGTGCATTCTAATGTTTGTGGGCCGATGAAGATAAGAACACTTGGAGGGTCTCTCTATTTTGTAACCTTTATTGATGATCATTCTAGAAAATTATGGGTTTACACTTTGAAGACCAAAGATCAAGTTTTGAATGTGTTCAAGCAATTTCAAGCTTCTGTTGAAAGAGAAACTGGGAAGAAGTTGAAATATATTCATACTGACAATGGTGGTGAGTACTCAGGTCCATTTGATGCTTATTGTAAAGAGCATGGTATAAGACATCAGAAGATTCCTCCGAAGACTCCTCAATTGAATGGCTTGGCTGAAAGGATGAACAGAACATTGATTGAAAGAGTTAGGTGCTTATTGTCACAATCTGAATTGGCAAAATCCTTTTGGGGTGTAGCTTTGAGCACTGTTGTTCATGTCTTGAACCGGACACCATGTGTTCCCTTGCAATTTGAAGTGCCAGAGAAGGTTTGGTCAGGTAAAGATGTTTCTTATGATCATTTAAGAGTCTTTGGATGTAAAGCTTTTGTTCATATTCCTAAAGATGAGAGATCTAAGCTTGATGTAAAGACTAGGCAATGTATTTTTATTGGCTATGACATGGATGAGTTTGGTTACAGGTTTTATGATCCTGTTAGCAAGAAGGTAATTTGGAGTAGAGATGTTGTCTTTGTTGAAGACCAAACATTGAAGGATGTTGATCATGCGGAGAAGCCAATGGTTCAGCCTAGTGATGATTTTTCTGACTTGGATATTACTCCCTCTATGCCTATGGTAGAAGATGGTAGAGTTGAAGCTCAAAATAATGAGCATGATACAAGTGTAGGTGAAGATGGAACAGTTGATTTGATACTTGATGAAGTTGGTGATGATGATCAAGATGAAGAACCAGCTTTGGAAATTCCTGCAAATGCACTCAGAAGGTCTACAAGAGAGAGAAAGCCTTCGTCAAGGTATTCTCCACATGAGTTTGTTTTGTTGACTGATGGGGGAGAACCTGAATGCTTTAGAGAGGCTGTTGAAGATGAAAGCAAAGCTCAATGGCTTGAAGCTATGCAAGAAGAAATGAAGTCCTTGCTTGAGAATGATACCTATGAGTTAGTGAAGCTGCCGAAGGATATGTGAGTTTTGAAGAACAAATGGGTATTCAGAATCAAGAATGAAGAACACAATTCTAAGCCTCGGTATAAGGCTAGATTGGTTGTTAGAGGTTTTAGCCAGAGAAAAGGTGTTGACTATGAGGAGATCTTTTCTCCTGTTGTGAGGATGTCATCCATTCGTGCTGTGCTTGGATTAGCAGCATCTCTTGATTTGGAGATTGAGCAAATGGATGTGAAGACAGCTTTTCTTCATGGTGATTTAGATAAGGAGATCTACATGGAGCAACCGGAGGGCTTTGTTGTTAAAGGAAAGGAAGATTTTGTGTGCAAGCTTAAGAAGAGTTTTTATGGGTTGAAGCAAGCTCCAAGATAGTGGTACAAGAAGTTTGAATCTGTTATGTGAAAGCATGGTTACTGTAAGACAACTTCAGATCATTGTGTATTTGTGCAAAAATTTTTCTGATGATGATTTTATCATTCTTTGTTTTATGTGGATGATATTTTGATTGTGGGCAAGAATGCTTTGAGGATTAATGAGTTGAAGAAACAGTTGAGCAAGTTCTTTGCTATGAAGGACTTGGATCCTACCAAACAGATTTTAGGCATGACTATTACTCATTATAGAGATTCCAAGAAGCTTTATTTGTCACAGGAGAAGTACATAAAGAAGGTGCTTCAAAGGTTTGGCATGAATGATGCTAAATGTGTTGCTAGTTCTTTTGCTCCTCATTTTAAGTTGAGCACCAAGTAGTGTTCAACCACTGATGATGAGAAGCAAGCAATGGATGAGATTCCTTATGCCTCAGCTGTTGGAAGCTTGATGTATGCTATGGTGTGTACTAGACCAGACATTTCTCATGCGGTTGGTACTGTGAGTCGTTTTCTGTCTAATCCAGGTAAAGAACATTAGAATGCTGTTAAATGGATTATGAGATATCTCAAAGGTACAACTAACTTGAGTTTGAGTTTTGGTAGTGAGAAACCTTTGCTAGTTGGCTATATTGATGCAGACATGGCATGAGATATTGATTCTCGAAAGTCTACTTCAGGTTATTTGGTCAAGTTTGCAGGGGGAGCTATTTCATGGCAGTCAAGGCTAAAAAGTACGTTGCACTTTCTACCACAGAGGCAGAGTTTATTGCAGCAACTGAAGCATGTAAAGAGTTATTGTGGATGAAGAAGTTTCTTACAGCACTTGGTTTCAAATAAGACCGTTATGTGTTATTGTGTGATAGCCAAAGTGCTATTCATCCTTCCAAGAATTCTACTTTTCATCCAAGATCTAAACATATTGATGTTAGGTATCACTGGATACGGGATGTGTTAGATTCAAAGATGTTGGAACTTGAGAAAGTTCACACTAATGACAATGGTGCTGATATGATGACAAAAGCATTGTCAAGAGAAAAGTTTGAAACATGTTGTTTGATCGCCGGAATGGCGAGGGCCTCCACCTAGTCGAGAAGGGGGAGATTTGTTGGGTTTTTTCTCTCCTTTGTGAGGCCCAAACCCAACATTTTGGGGGTATATTCTTGCACCCTAGTGTTACAACCCTAATTCAGTTTTTTGAGATTTTTTGAGAGAAAGAGAGTAGCCACCAAAAGAGAGAAAGAAGGGAGAAAACAAAATTTCCGTTTTTGCCCAAAGCAGCAAATTTCAAATGGCAGTTTCTCAGTTGTTTACCGTTGGATCGACTTGAAATTTAAACAGCATGTTCCTATCATCTTGTTCTTCATTTTGGTTGGTGGAGATGTTGATTGGAGGTTTGCAATAGGAGAAATTGGCTTCATAAGAGAGAAATTAGGTTTTCCATTTTTACACAGAGCAGCAATCTTGGAACGGTAGTTTCTCATTCTTTCACCGTTGGATCGATGTGAAATTGAAACTGTAGATTTTTCACATCTTGTTCTTCATTCTGGACGGTGAAGATTTTAATTGGAGGTCTGCAAAAAGAGAAATTGGCTTCGATAGCAGCTTTGTTTTTTTTGGGTATTTTTTATCTTCTTGCTTTTTATTTGTGAGCTTTGGTGCCTTGATGTTTTGACTGGTTATATGCACATTTTTGTGCTTTGTTTGAGACTCTCTTGTACCTCATTTGATTATAGTGGAGCTATTTCATTGGTCTGGATGATCCGTAATTTTTACCTCTCACATTGAGGGGATTTTTTACGTTAAAATCTCGGTGTATTCTTGTTATTGCTTTACTTGCTATATTTGCTTGTTATAATTGCTGCCATATTGTGTTGTGAGTGCTTCTATATTGTTCTTGTATTAGACATTTGTGTCGTTTTCGCTGCTAAGCTCTTTCATTTGGGAGGAATAATTTGAACTCCAAAAAACGGCCACCTTATTTAAAATTTATTGAAACTAGTTTAGTGTTCTATGATGATTATAAAATTCTTTAAATAAGATAAAGTAGCATATGTTTAATCTAGCTAGTTGGATAGCGGCACTACACAAACTTGTTAATTGTGATAATAGTGGGACTAATTCTCTCTTTCTCCATAACACACTGAATGTATAACAAAATTTTTAAGAATATTTTTATAATTTTTAATTGTTAATTTTAATTATAAAAAATATATAATACATAACTAAAAGATTAACGATTAAAATTTATTAAAATATCAATATAATGATATACTTTAAAATGAGAATAAATTCTTTTAATTATTAAAAAAATTAAAAATATAAAATATAATCTCTAATATTTTATTATTCTATCTTTTATATTTATTCTTAATTTTATTTATAAAACTAATAATAAAAAAATCACACCTCAATTATTAAAAAAAAATGGAAAGAATCCAATAAACTTTCCAAATGTATAATTGAGTTCTGATCCGTGTGACTGAGAATGGCATTAAAGTGGCTCTGATTCTTACCCTGGCAACACTGTTCTCAACCTTTTTAAAAAAAAAAATAGTTATATGATATGATGAAGTGTTAGGAGACAATAATGATTTGAGATATATACATTGGTTAATAATGTTACACCTCTAACTGCCCACTATTTTTTGTTTGATTTCCATCTTCTGTATATTAATTAGGCTAATTCTATAGTGTTTATAAATTGGTGTCTAAATTTTATTTAATTTATTTTTATAATAAATTTTAATTTTTTAAAAATTATTTATTGTTATATTTTTTAAATTAAATATTATTTTTTAACTTTTTTAATAAATAAACACCACCTTTTAAACACCATAGCATTCATCAAATAATTATTCCTCACGTACCTTGTAACTTGAATAAATAAATTTGGAAAAATTTAGTTGCACATCAATATATATCATGGTTTTAAAAATCGAATCGGACCGGTCGATTCAACTAGAAAAACCGAGAACCGGTCACCTAACCGGTCCGGGTAAAGTCAGAAACCGGCTGGCAAAAAACCGGTAAAAAAACCGGTCGAACTTGTGGTTAACCGATAAATTGAGAGAATCGTCCGATTTTTTTACGGTTTATTGGTTTGCATATTAAACTTCAAAACGGCGTCGTTTTGAAGGAAAAAAAAAAAAGAAAAGGGCTATCAGCTATGCACGAACCCTAATAGCCACCACCCTCAGTATCTCAGTATCTCTCAACTCTCACCCTCCCACAGCCCCTCATCGCCGTCGCACCTCTCCTCCATCGCCGTTGCGGAGCTCCTCTCCTCCATCGTAGTTGCCCAGCTCGCCACCTCCACCGTCGCACCTCTCCTCCATCGCCGTCGCGGAGCTCCTCTCCTCCATCGCCGTCGCCCAGCTCGCCACCTCCACCGTCGCACCTCTCCTCCATCGCCGTCGCGGAGCTCCTCTCCTCCATCGCCGTCGCCCAGCTCGCCACCTCCACTGTCGTCGCACAGCTCTCCACCTCCACCGTCGTCGCCGGTAATACTCTGCCTTCCACCTCGGTTCATGTATGCGGGCATGTTTCTGTTCATGGTTCTGTTCTTATTTGAGTTCATGTTCCTATTTCTGTTCATGTTCCTATTTCTGTTCATGTTTCTGTTCCTCTCTATCACAGAAAACATGCTCTTTGATGTTTATCTGGATTACATGATTTTGAGTTGCTGCTTCATGTTTATCTGGATTACATGATTTTGGTTTTTGTTTGATGAATCTTGAATCTGTTTTTGGCTTTCTATTATGATGCGTTGAAGGCAGCTGGGGATTATTTTTGCTGCTTCAATTTTGCTGCTTCATGAATCTGAGTTCAATTTTTGCTGCTTCAATTTTTGCTGCTTTAATTTTGCTGCTTCAATTTTGAGTTGCTGTTTCTTCAATTTTGTTGCTTCATGAATCTGAGTTCAATTTTTGCTGCTTCAATTTTAGCTGCTTCAATTTCGCTGCTTCAATTTAGAGTTGCTGTTTCATGAATTTTGCTGCTTCATGAATCTGAGTTCAATTTTTGCTGCTTCAATTTTGAGTTGCTGTTTCATAAATTTTGCTGCTTCATGTAATTGTATCTTTTGAATGTAGAACACTATGGGTTTGTCATTATGTACGTTTTATTTTTTGTTTAGTTATAAATTTTGATGTTTGAAGTTGTTTGTGAACCTCTAATCTTAAGTAATGGATAATTTATTATGTGAAATATTAAATTTTATTAAGTTATAAATTATTGAATTTTATTAAGTTTAATAATTTTATTTAATATTTAATTAAACCGGTTGAACTCCGGTCGAACCAGTGAACTATTGAACCAGTGACCTCACTGGTTTATTGACCGGTCCATTTCTCGTAACCTTGATATATATATATATTATATATATATATATATATATATAATGCTTAGATACATTTGTTTGCCTTTTTTCTTTTGAAAATTTAAAATTGTTACTAAGGTTATTTTCTTGGTTGGCATAAAAAGATTTATTCGAATCATTGAGGATTACACAAAAATAAAAAACAAATAAAACAAAGTTTTAAGAAATTAAAATGAGGTACAGAAGACTTAGTCACAAAACCATAAATTTAGTTACAGTTTGTAACGTAATTAGACCATTCTTTATATTGCTATTTAGTTAAGTATTGATATATCGTTAAATATTTCAAATCTATTAACAATAGCGAATTTGATTTTGATGCATTTTGTGTATGAAAACATTATACACACATTTGCCATTATTCAATAGCGAACAAACATGGACACAAACATGAATCAATACTTTGTCACTTTCATTCCTGGTTCATAATGATAATACTTATAAAATACTTGTAACTTATTTATAGTTAGGGTACGTTTGGTTGGATAATAAAGATAAATACTATAACATTACTACAAAATTCATCTATAACCCCATATCTGTAACTTTTGAGTTACAATGCAAATTATATAACCATGTTACATGAAAAAACAAACCATCCACAAGTTATTTATATAAAATATATATCAGAATATAACATATATACTTTAATTTTTTAAAATATTTTTTAATTTGATAGACTAAAAGATTAATTTATCGCAAGTTTAACTTTCATTCAAAAGTTTGTTACTAGCCAATGAATTGCTGTATATACATTTTGACCAAATTTCCAACACTTACTCAAATTTGACCAAATTTATTACTAGTCAATGAATTGCTGCATACAAAAAAAAATTCAAATTTCCAACACTTATTCAAATAGAAAAATAAATTAACCATTTGACCAACTCAAATTAGTTATATAAAATATATTAAAATATGTAAACTTTTTTGTCTCTCAAGGTAGGAAAGTTAAAAAAAAAGAGTTCAAAATATAATAAAAATGTTATTAAAAAACTATAATATAGAGTATATATATATAACTATATATCTTTTACATTTTAGTATTTTTTCAATTTTGCTCTCATTCTCCCTTTTTTTATTGCTGGAAACCCCACTCATTCACCTTCTTGAACATTATATTTTTAAGTTTAGAGATGTTAATGTCTAATACCAAATATAAATTTTATATTTTTTAAATTAACAAACATAATTACACTAATATATACTCCTATTTTTTTAATATTGACCTAGTATTGGTGTTTTTTTTTTTAAATGGCCCATTTTTTAGGCCGAAATCGCCGGATCGAGTCAGTAAACCCAAATGGTAGGGGCAAATTGATATATAGTTTTCCAAAAAAAAGTAAGAGCCA
Organism: Arachis stenosperma; assembly: GCF_014773155.1. Classification (NCBI taxonomy): domain Eukaryota; kingdom Viridiplantae; phylum Streptophyta; class Magnoliopsida; order Fabales; family Fabaceae; genus Arachis; species Arachis stenosperma. Next base: position 139,126,472 of record NC_080385.1, read on the forward strand.
CGTTAGAAAGAAGTAGAATATGATGGACATTTTCGTCTTTTAAGGGAACAAGGCACTGCTAGTAGCGTTTTGACCTCCTGACGAAGCAAATTGTTGAGAAGACGCCAAGTGTCTAACATGCAGCTGCATTGGAGGGAGAAGAGACGCATTTATGGAATGATACTTTTTCTCTCTTTTGCTATACTGTACTCAATAAAAACAAAAGAAAGAAAGGTCATTTTTCAATTTTCATAATCATCTTCACTCACCAAATTTTAACAGAGAAGAAGAAAACTTCACCGTAAGTGTAATTAACAAAGTTAAAAGAATGAAATAAAAATAGTGATTCGTGATCTCACTAAACCTAGAGAATGCATAACAATGTCTTGACATGTTCTAAAAATTTGAATTGGATTGTAGTGTACGACAAATAGATATCAATTTGACAAAATTGATATGATTGCTGACTTAAAGATCTTAATCCAGTTATTATGTATGATGCGTCTGAGTTTTATATGAGTTGGTATAGAAGTGAATTTTCTTGTTACTTGCTATTGGCCCAAGGCAATATTTTTGGTGACCAACGCCACCACAGTAATATAACTCAATTTATTGACTAGAAAATGCTACTTTCACTTGAGTTTTAATCAAATTTTCTCACTTTTCATACAATTTCAATTAGTTTTTAATTTTTTCTTCTAATTTTAATAATTGATAATTTGAATGAATTTTGTCTTTGATTTGAGCATAATTGGTTTGATATCCAATTAGTGTCAGTGACAAATTTTGTTTGAATTTTCGTATTGAAATACAGGGCATAGCTTAAAGAAAAAGTATCACAAAGAGTTATAGTGATTGGATTGGCGCAAACTTAGAGTCATGGAAAGAAAAATTCAATCTCTACAACTTTTATGTTGAATACTTTCTTCAATTCTCAATGATTCTTGGTGTAATTCATAACCAAAGATTAGTGTCAAGAATTTTTCTGATGCTCTCAATCCTAACCTCTTCGTACTAATTTGATTATAACTTGAGTTATAGTGGTCCAAATAAGGCGGTTGGTGTTAGAAAACTAACATTCAGGGCTTCAAAATAATATGCATATGTATATAGTAGACAGTGAATATGAGCCGCGCATGCCACCATTTTTGTGCCACAAATTAAGCCTCACATGACACCACTAAAGAAGTACGTGGCTCATATTTTGGACCTCCAAAAGGCCCCAAACTTTAGGTTTTGGGAGTATTTAAAGAGAAGATATAAAGGAGAAAAGGGGAGGAGAGTTTAGAGTTAGTTTTAGTATGATATTCTTAGGTTTCTAGAGAGAGAATTTTTTCTTTCTTTCTAGAATTAGGGTAGATTTAGTTAATTTCTTATCAATTTCTTTCTAGTTGTAGTTTAGTTTTATTTACATTTTGTTGTTCTAGTATCTTAGTTTATTAGCACTTTCTTGTTAGTTTCTTGTTATGTCATTTAGTGATTTAGTTTATAAATTGTTGTTGGATTTATGTATTTAATGTTTTATACTTTCCTATTGCTTAATTGAGTTGATATTATTAAATTCTTGTAGTGGGTAGTTATAATTTTTATTAATTCTTGAAATTTATAATGCTTTATATTTTTGCCTTCCAAATATTTGATGAAATGCCTCATTTAGTCATAGAGTAGATTTTCATTCTTGACTTAGGTTGGAAACTTGGGTGATCTTGAGTTACTAATATCCAAGTTAATTGATAATTTAGAGATATTAATTAATTTTGTGTCCGCTAACGCTAATTCTTCACTAATTCAATTAATAAGTTAGTTATGGCTTGTGGATTAGGGTTAATTAAGCCTAATTGACTTTCTCAATTTGTAGAAATTGACGAATTGGGTTTGCTATTTGTAATTATCAATTTGTGGTTAGTAACAGGATTGTGATCCTTAACCCTCAACCATTCTTTTTAGCATTTAAATTTATTTTTTTCTACTAGTTAATTACCTTAACTGCTCTTATTTTAAACTCTTTTGACATTAACTCATTGCTTGTTCTTTTAATTTCTTCCTATTTAAATTGTAGTCAATTGCGAACAAACTCTCGATTCTCATAGTCAATGATTGAGCACTTGATTGTGATTCAATAGGAGAACGATCCAGGATTAAATTCTCAGTTATTGTTTTGAATTGTCACATTTTTAACTAAACTTTGAGAGTGTTAAATTTTGGTTTACACCTACAATGAACTTAAACTTTTAAACTTGTGAATTTTTTAAACCAGTCATATCACTCGTTACACAGCCATAGGCATAAGCACAACCACAACCAAATCCACAACAATATGTTCGTCAGGATCCTGGGATGTTGTTTTCTCCTCATGTGGACCAAAAATAGTTCTTTATTCCTTAAATGAACTAAGCCGCTATGAACCGAATTTGACGATTTTTTGATGATATAGATCAATCACTTTGGGGTAGTTATGTAGGTCAAAGTCAAATCCTCTAACAACAAGATGATAGACCATTTGAAGTGGCTTTTGGCCGTATGTCTTTAGATTCGAGACTTCACCTGGCATTGATGTCTGGGAATTCTGGGGACCTATATGGGGGTTGATTCTCCTTTCATTTAGGTAGGAGTAGTCTTGATCGAGGAAGTGAATTTGATGATCCCGCATATCCTAGTGGGAGTGTACCTCATTTTGATTTTAAAACTATTGCATCAATAATTCAGGAGGAGGTTGAGGCAGAGGATGAGGAGCGAGAGGTAGATGTCTTTCTATGCAACCTAGTGAATGCACCCGGTGATAGGGTGGATGATATAGTGACGATGACGATGACGATAACTGAAGGATTACCATGTGTTCATAACACGCAGCGGAAGAAAAGAAAGTAATCATAAAGATCTATTTTGTGCTTAAACTTTATTCCAATAATAATATATAGATCAGATCTAAATACCTGTGTACGCTAGTAAAAATCACTTTCTCCTTCGATGGTACGAAGGCGCTATGCGTATCCACACCGATACCAATCTTTGCTGTCAACTCTTTGACCAATGGATATCTGATCTAAATTGAGAACCTCTTTGCAACTCTTTGCACGCCATAAAATTCTTCTCCAAGAATTAGGCTCACATACGTTTATGTGTGTAGAGGTAAAGGAATAAAACTCTTGTTATTCTCTCGTGTGACTTTCCTGTACTCTTGACGTACATATATATAGTATGAGATTTGTTACTGATTTTAAATTTGATTCTCAATTCAAATTTAAATCATATCTTGAAATTCCAAATCTGAATCATTCAAATTTTATGAATCATATCATAACTCAATTTGAAAATAGAATCAGTTAGGATCTCATCCAAATTCAAAAATAGAATAACTAATTATTCTCAAATCTCATTCAATATTCTCAATTATCATACTATTATTATATTCTTGGTGCTAGCAAAGAATATAATAATATTCCATTTGAATTAATATAATTATTTATTTGATCAAATCAAAATAATAATTAAATAATTCTATAGCAAAGATTAGAACACTCGTTAGTGTGTGACTCCATAGGTTCAATACTAAGCGGTTAGTAAATTAGTCGTACTAAATTTACTAATTAAGGTTGGCGTCTAACAACACTCCTCAACGACCCGATAGTATGAAGTAATATATTTTTACTAAGAACCTCAGAAGAACAAAGTATAATTCCTTCCATCTTTCCAGCTCTTGGTTAACCTTTAGAGTATGGTTTAATTATCAAACTTTGACTTATTACCATTATTATAATGAACTGTGAATGACTTAAGAAACTCATTTCTTCATTCATTCAATCCCCTTGGCCAAGGTTTTATTCATCTCAGTTATTATAATCATAGAGCTCAAACTCTTTACCAAGAGTTGACGGACTCCTTATTGACTAATCATTAATTCTACAAGTATTTAAATCATACCCAATATCCATTCAACTAGCACCCTAAGGTATTAGGTGTCCGGAATCAAAGTATAATAAATGCATTGTTAATTACTATGATAGTCGCAGGTCAAAGGAAACTCTATTACTATGTTCATCTTGAGAATATCCTATTGACAAATATACGGTAATTATAATCATTAGGAATTCTCAGAGTGAGTCAGTTCAATGGTCATATCTCTATATGCACCATCTATATATATAATTTAATAAATGAGATCTATTAATCTTCATCCAATGAAGAGCCATTATATATATATTGATCTTTCCGGATTATTAATGTCCTTTTTAATAATTCTATGACCAAGAATAATTTATATTAAATTATAAAAGATTTATCTCTCAATATTGTGATCACTATCACAATGATAAATCTCTAAATTTAATGAAGGACGTTATTATATTAACATTTTAATATAATAACAATAACAAATTATTTGACACGTGATTGATTGGATTGTGGTCATACTACTTATTCCCAACAATCTCCCACTTGCACGAGAGCCAATCATGATAGATTGGATCTTGCACATACTATTATTACAATAATCTCCCACTTGTACTAGAACCAATCAATCATGTGTATAATTTTTTGATACACATTTGTGTTTATCAAAACTCTTTTGACCTTAAACACCTTAGCTCTTGAGCATGTTTGCTTGACCTTTTGTAAAATACACCTAGTGCATAATAAATATCACGTTTTTTCAAAACATAAAATCTCCCACTACAATAGTGCATAATTTTATTTTAAGGACAATCCTTATTGAACATGATTATAAAAAAATCTAAGTAACCATTAGATCTATTTTTATAGAATTGTATCATTATACAAATAGGCTACTTTTTCAAAAAGTTAGTTTGACGATCAAACCTTTTATACTTTTAGGAGAAGGTATATCCTTTATTGAGTGGTAAATAATTTTAATAAAAGTAATTGTACTCTCACTCTTTCTTTAAGATGGAATCCCTTTTCTAAAAAAGAATTTAACCTCTTATCACAGACACTTTGTCATAAGAAGGGTGATAAAAATAATATCATTATTTCTCTAGGGTAACCAATAAATCTCATTTATTAGACCTAATATCAATTCTATTATTCTGCAATCTCTTAATACATATAAGACATCTCCAAACTCTAATGTTCTTGAATTTCAGCTTATGCCTTTTCCATATCTCATATGGGTAAAAAATTGATTTAGTGAAAAATTTATTAATTTAGCAACATTTCTAAAATGTAGTCCAAATATTTAACAAACAGTGATACTCAACTAAATCAAATTTCATATTTTTTTTAAACATGATAGGGTACATAGAGTACTAATATTTGTGCGTTGAGAATCCCATTCTCTATTCAATAGAATATCAATTAGATAATTAGAGATTTTATTTTAAACTCTTATAATAAAAATACTCAATATCTTTATTATTGGTCAAACCATATTGAGTTTTAATTGGCATCCTCAATACTCATATTGAGTTTGTCTAAAACGATCACAAACATTAATCATATTAAGAAAAATTTTGTTTGTAACAAAAAAATCTCTAAAAATGCTTGTAATAACAATTCTCACTAAAGCCATTTGGCTAATGGTGTTCTAACTTCTAAAGTTGTTTAATTCAAAATATATGGCCCAATACTCCCATTAGTTTAAATAAAATCTTTGATAGTCATACTATCTTACTTGGGTCACTATACATCTTCTCAAGATGTTCAATAATAAATAGTGGGTATATGCCTTTGAATTTAGAACTTATGGCTGTCCAAACAACCCATGTAAAATAATATTACAAATATTTTAAAAGTTCTGATCATTTCAAAAACAATTTTATTTGAGGATATTATTTTAATAGAATTATCATCTCCATGATAACCCTTTCATACATGAGAACAATTCTCAAATGTCAATATATTACTTTCAAGTATGCCACACAAAAGGTAGACATATTTAAAATTTAAAATATGAAAGTAAATTAAGAAATTTATATTTCTGTTAAAATTATTTAGAATCATGAATGAGTATCTTGGTTGTCAAGTTATTACTCATACCCATTCTAAATAAATATGATTAAATTGTATCACATACAATTATAATCCCAAATAATTATCTGGTTGTCAGACAATTATTTAACTGAATTATATCTTATACCCCTAGGTTGTCTAGGTTCAAGTATTAAATTAATTCTCCTTATACATCATCATATGAATAAATAAATTCTGTCTTTGAGTACAAGTCTCCTGGTTGTCATGTTACTCATTGTAAACAAGAGATAAATTTATTTTTGGCAAACTCCTAACTTTTAGGGTTTATCTCAATTGTTAGAGTATTATTTTTTTTATCAGTACTCATAGATAAAATTTTATACTCCCAGGTTATCTAGGCAAAATATAAAATTAAATCCCTAATACATCAAATGTATATACTGATTATTATCTTGAAAATAAAACTCCTGGTTGTCAAGCTGCTCTTTATAATCAAGAATATTTAAAAAACTAATTTAAAAAATTATAGTATTCAAAACACATCAATCAAATCAAAATTTGATTTTTCATGTACTAACGTTTAGCCTTAAAAAATTATCAAATCAAATTTGACTTATATATATACACTTATATATATAAGAAACGAACAAAAGATATTTTGCATCTTATTCCTTTTATTGTGATCAAAATCACAATAAAATTTAATTAATAAATAAAATCAAACAAAATATTTGATTATAAATATAACTTTTATATTAAAAAAATGATAATTTAATCACAATTAAATAATAAAAATAAATTAACTATTAATTTATTAGAAAACCATCTTAATGGAAATAAATACTTCACATTCTTGAAAACAATTTGAATTAATCTTATTAATTCATAAATTTTAAGAAAATAGGAATAAAATTTAAACACAAAAAGCCAAAGCTCTGATACCACTGAAGAATTACCATGTGTTCATAACACGCAGCGGAAGAAAAGAAAGTAATCCTAAAGATCTATTTTGTGCTTAAACTTTATTCCAATAATAATATATAGATCAGATCTAAATACCTGTGTACGCTAGTAAAAATCACTTTCTCCTTCGATGGTACGAAGGCGTTATGCGTATCCACATCGAGACCAATCTTTGCTGTCAACTCATTGACCAATGGATATCTGATCTAAATTGAGAACCTCTTTGTTCGTAAAAAAATGGCAAAAAATCGACGCTTGCTGAAGGTGAAGTTTACAAATAAAAAAGAAATTCCTTCTGTCGTGTATCCCCGATTAATGCAGCCTCATATGCTTCAATTATAGATTTTTAGTATTAAGCGAAAGGTTATACCTATACTATGGAGTTAGATTAACCTTACTCCACTAGTAGCAATAGGCGGCATGGGGGAAGAAGCACTACGATTAGGAATCGACAACACGAAAACTTTGTAAAAAAATTCTTCCTTTCTTTTCGGGATCGGAACTAACAAGAATGGTTGGGACAACAAGCATCCATCTCGTTCGTATTTTTGGATACCCGTATAACCATCGAAGGGTGTTGAGGTGACTAATTCCGGGAAATTAAGCGGCGTTGAGGACAAAGATATTGTTGGAGTTATCCTTTTTATCCAGTACCAACAAACTTGATGTTAAGAAAAGATCTTTTACAGGAAGGTTGGCTAGAGATTTCTTGTAAAAACACTAGCCCTGCACAGGTGATAATGAGAGAGAATACTGGAATCTTTTTTTGATTTAATGTATTCATTTTTTTTTCATTATACACATAAAGGAGGAGCCGTATGAGATGAAAATATCACGTACGGTTCTGGAGCGGAGATTCTTTGAACTGAATGACGACCGTAACGGATGTCAGCGCAATTTGAAGGAAATTATGCAGAAGCTTTACAAAATTATTATGAGGCTATGCGACTGGAAATTGATCCCTATGATCGAAGTTATATACTTTATAACATAGGCCTTATTCACACAAGTAACGGAGAACATACAAAAGCTTTAGAATATTATTTTCGGGCACTCGAACGAAATCCGTTTTTACCCCAAGCTTTTAATAATATGGCCGTGATCTGTCATTACGTGCGACTATCTCCACTATAGAAAAAAAGGCTTTGTACATATATATCGTTCAAAACTACGATTTTTATCAGCTGTAGGAAACAAAAAAACTTCATAGAATATAAAAGTAAAAAAAAAAATGAAGAAATAGAGATATGCCTAGATACTTTTTTCTATGGATAAAAGATCCAATTGATAGAGGAAGCGCCGTAAAGATCAATTGGCGAGGTTTTAGGCCGAGACAATAAGAACTGCTTACAACTTATATCATGATACAAAATCTATCATGATATAAGAGTTAGGAATCCACTTATGTAATAAAGTTGATCCCCTACCCTAAGGTTTTGAGCAGCGGTGTAGTATCAGATCCCACAGATAGTAAGTCTTTTCTTTCTTATGAAAAATAAAAAGAAGTCTTTCTCAAAGATTCTATAGACCATATAAATGTCATATTAAAATTCTTCTCCAAGAATTAGGTTCACATATGTTTATGTGTGTAGATGTAAAGGAATAAAACTCTTGTTATTCTCTCGTGTGACTTTCCTATACTCTTGACGTTACATATATATAGTATGAGATTTGTTACTGATTTTAAATTTGATTCTCAATTCAAATTTAAATCATATATTGAAATTTCAAATCTGAATCATTCGAATTTTATGAATCATATCATAACTCAATTTGAAAACAGAATCAGTTAGGATCTCATCCAAATTCAAAAATAGAATAACTAATTATTCTCAAATCTCATTTAATATTCTCAATTATCATACTATTATTATATTCTTGGTGCTAGCAAAGATATAATAATATTCCATTTGAATTAATATAATTATTTATTTGATCAAATCAAAATAATAATTAAATAATTCTATAGCAAAGATTAGAACACTCGTTAGTGTGTGACCCCATAGGTTCAATACTAAGCGGGTAGTAAATTAGTCGTACTAAATTTACTAATCAAGGTTGGCGTCTAGCAACACTCCTCAATGACCCGATAGTATGAAGTAATATATTTTTACTAAGAACCTCAGAAGAACAAAGTATAATTCTTCCATCTTTCCAGCTCTTGGTTAACCTTTAGAGTATGGTTTAATTGTCAAACTTTAACTTGTTACCATTATTATAATGAACTGTGAATGAATTAAGAAACTCATTTCTTCATTCATTCAATCCCCTTGGCCAAGGTTTTATTCATCTCAGTCATTATAATCATAGAGCTCAAACTCTTTACCAAGAGTTGACGGATTCCTTATTGACTAATCATTAATTCTACAAGTATTTAAATCATACCCAATATCCATTCAACTAGCACCCTAAGGTATTAGGTGTCCGGAATCAAAGTATAATAAATACATTGTTAATTACTATGATAGTCGCAGGTCAAAGGAAACTCTATTACTATGTTCATCTTGAGAATATCCTATTGACAAATATACGATAATTATAAGGTTTAATTACTTTGTTTGTCCCTATAGTTTCGTGAAATTTTCAATTAGGTCCCTATACTTTTTTTCTTTTTAATTGGGTCCCTGCACTAATTTTTTTTCAATTAAGTCCCTTTTAGTAGTAATTAGCTTAATTTTATAGGGACCCAACTAAAAAAAAGAATTGGTATAGGGACCTACATAAAAGGAAAAAAAAGTGTAGGGACCCAATTAAAAAAAAAAATTGGTACAAGGACTCAATTAAAAAGAAAAAAAGTATAGGGACCAAATTGAAAATTTTGCGAAACTATAAGGACCAACAGAGTAATTTATAACCATTAGGAATTCTCAGAGTGAGTCAGTTCAATGGTCATATCTCTATATGCACCATCTATATATATAATTTAATAAATGAGATCTATTAATCTTCATCCAATGAAGACCATTATATATATATTGATCTTTCCGTATTATTAATGTCCTTTTTAATAATCCTATGACCAAGAACAATTTAGATTAAATTATAAAAGATTTATCTCTCAATATTGTGATCACTATCACAATGATAAATCTCTAAATTTAATCAAGGACGTTATTATATTAACATTTTAATATAATAACAATAACAAATTATTTGACACGTGATTGATTGGATTGTGGTCATACTACTTATTCCCAACAATAACAACACTGATGAAGATGATGATGATCATCATGATAGGGATGTGGAGGATGCATGTACATTCGCAACAGATATTCTAACTTGTTTTAACTTTAATTGAATACAACTGAATTTTGGATTTAATGCATAAATATTTCATGGTTGTGTTCTAGATAGAATTTGTCTTTACTTTATGTAAGTGCAACTTTATAGTGATGTCATTATTATTGTGTTTCATTGTGTAAGTATTGCATGTGCTCATGATAAAAGTTATGATTTACGGAATGATCCTACATGACAAAGTCGTAATCGATTTACTCCAGCAACAATCAAGAAGAATGTTAGAAGAAAAATGAAGAGTATGAAAAAGATTGTGAAGAAAAAGTTTAGCAAGTAGTATCTCCTCGTTTGTTTTGTCATTGTTAGGGCTATGTTATTTTTTGTATTGTCTTTTTACATGGATTATGTTAAATTTTATTTCTAGTGTGGTTTGTCACTTTTAGGATTTTATTTTGGTAAATTAAACTATGTTAAAATTTGATGTATTAAAAATTATTTTGCTTGATTTGTAGTTAAAGTGATTCTTCTTGTGCTGATTTAAACTATACAAACATTAAACAATAAATTGACAATCCAAAGCAAAAAAACAATATACCAATAAGGCAATGCATGATGCACACAAAGATTTTTTTACTAAAATTGTATAACTAGATACGTTAGGCATACAACCACTAACTATTTGAAATTACTTCCTGCATTTGATCCACCCCTATGAGGACATCTATTACCACTGTGACTCTCCGCACCACATAATCTGTAACGCTTGGAGTAAGCATCTTGTACATGTCCATTTAATTCAAGAAACGAGTCATTTTTGGACAGCCTTTGCACACTCCCCTGAGGTTAGGATTAGGTATCATCCTTGGTCCTTCATCCCATAGCCAAGTAGTTAGGTTTTCCAATGTCTTAAACCTGGCTCTATAGACCTTTCTAACATTATCCATCCGACAAACCTTATTGACATATACTTACAAATCAAGGCACTAGTTTGTACAACATGCAAACATATGGTGACATAGAATTCGATCCACCTGAAAATCACCACAATCACGGTTAGAAGTGTTCATGGGTCGGGTCAGGCCAGGTTTAAGTTGATCTGGACCTGGCCTTAAAAGGCAACCGAGTTTATTTTGACTCGACCCGAAAGTAACCCAAAACAAACTGGGTCTACCCAATGTAAAATAGTATATACAAATTTGTAAATTTTATATATTAAAATAATAAAAATTTTACCTTTTAAAATTAAATTTAATAAATGTTATGTGTTGTCTGGTAGATCGATTGCGTACTCTAAACTGGATGGCATCTCATGGACCTCGAACACATCGTTCCGCCTATCAAACATACTAACTTGAATGTTTTCTAATGTTCACTGATTTGCTTCAAGTCTAATCATAAATTCATAAAAACTTTAGAAAAAACATGTCCAACGTTAATGTGAGCCTCGGCCTCAACCCTCTTTCTAGTGAACAACTTATTGAGTTTGTAAAAAGTGACTTTAGCAAGCATTGTCACTGGAATATTGCGTATCCTTTTTAAGACCTTATTGATGCACTCAACCAGATTTGTGGTCATATGACCCCATCTATGCATACCATCAAATGCCAAAGAACACTGATGGAGAGGGGTCCTATCCAACCATGGGGTATATACCTCGGCTCGATCATGTAGTTGTTGTTATCACGTATTAAATTCATGGATTGTTTTAGAATAGACCATTTCAAAAAACAACTATTAGGCATTTACACACTATGAAAAATGTTCAAACTACTGTAATGCTAAATCTTATTTACCTATGTTTATAATAAGCTTTTGTAAGTACGTTGTCTTGAACTTCCTTAAAATGTTCGCTGTTGTGTGCTTGATACAATGCATATGGATTGCTCTCAAAGGATTCCATGTTCCATTGCTACGGGCTATGGTTGAACTAATAGACTCATGGCGTTAAGAAAAAAGACCTACACCATCTCGAGTCACAACATATCTTCTCAAATTAGAAAGAAAAAAGTACGACGCCTCAGCAATCTCCCCTTCAACAATGGTAAAGACAATAGGCACAATATTTTCGTTGCCATCCTGTGATATTGCAACCATAAGAACTCCCTTATATTTTTCATATACGTGTGTGTCGTTTACCTGCACAACTAATTTGCAATGCTTGAATAATCTAATACAAAGTTAAAAATTCCAAAATACTCACTGTAATACTCGGATATCTTGAGCCAACTCATCCCCTTGATAGACAAGCACGGTTTCAAACTGCACAGCTGCTAATGGTTCTTTTTACACATAGCTTTAAACCATGTCGACAGAGCCTCATATGAGGTCTTCCAATCACCAAATATCTTCTCCACTGCTTTTTACTTAGCCAACCATGTTTTGCGGTAGCTCATCGTGTAATTGAACTTTACCTGAACATCTGCAATCACATATTGCACTTTACACATAGCTCATCTATAATATATCTGCAATCACAGCTTTTACTAATGGTTTTATCGCTTTTTACACATAGCTTTTGTTATAACATCTTATTTTCCAACAATATTTCTTTCGGACCAAACTAGTCTTGATAAGCCAATCACAGCTGTTTCCATGTTACTGTACACATTTGGTATAAAATGGCGTTAGTTCAGACTCGTAGACCCGGTAGTCAACTTCTGTATGAATCATATAGTCTTTGATGGTTGCGATCACAATCTCTTTAGAACTGAATTCCATCCCAATAACGAATTCGCCATCTACAATAACAAATGGGTCACTACAAGAAATATTAGTTTTAGCGACTAACTTTTAGTGGCAATAACTTAATAGCTGCTGTTTGTTTTATTTAAATTGTGTTTTTATGGCAATTATATATTTACCACTAATGATATATATTATAATGGCAATTATTATTATTGCCACTACAAAATATATAAAAAATACTTTTAGTTAGAAATTTTTGGTGGCCATAGTGTTATGGTTACTAGTATTCTTACTAAAACTTTTTTTTCATAACAATTGCCTAATTAAAGAACAGAAAGAGACATTGCCTGAAACAGAGATAGAAGAGAGAGAGCTCACCGCTGAAATTCTAAGTTCGTCACCGTCGCCGTCGGCATCGCCGCTGCAGTTCCAAAGGCTTTTGGAATCGAGCAAAGGCTCCTCTTCCGCCTCTGAGATCGAGAGAAAGGCATCTCCTCCGCGAACGATTCTTTGGACTTGATTTTCATCTGATCCGCCTCAGATCCGTATCGCAGTTCGTCTCAAATCTATGCGCCAAAGTCTTCCAACCACCGTTGTTGCTCTTGTCGCAACACTGCACCTCCGCCGCTCGCACCGCCTCCGTTCTTGCTCGTAGACGCACAAGATCGTCGCCGCGATAGGTCTTCTCTGTTTATTTTTTTGATTTTGGTTTGAATATTCAGAAGCATGTGATTCTCTCTCTGTTATTACTTTTTCTCTATTTGCTTGCTTGATTCTAATCAATCTGGCATATCAAGCTGAAATCTAAGTGTTTAAGTATTTCAGATTCTAATTTTTTGTTTGCTCTGTCTTCTCCGTTCTTGCTTGCTTGCGCTGTTCTTACTTGCCTGCTCCATTTATATTTGGATTTTGGTTTAAATGTTTGAAATACTTTCTGCAGAGTTTCATTAAGATTATGTTTGTATTATTGCTCAGAATATAAGAGTAGAGGGTAAAATGGATTAAAGCTACACCTATCGTTAAAGATTTGGTGATTCTAATGCCAAGTACAACTATTTCTACACCTATTGGTATTTTCTAAATCTTCTCTGCATTGTGATGACTGGGGTTAGAATAAAGAATTAAAAGTGAAATAATGTTGTACAAATTGAAATTGCATTTGTTCTTATAAAATATTTTTTAATGCTAATACAATTTCTTTTGGGATCAAAACTAGAACTATTATATAGCCTCACTGCTTAAGTGGTGATTAACTTATTCTATGAAACTGATATTGACCTTGTATTGGTGGTTGAGTATTTGGATTCTTGTCATGGATATCATCTTTATTCCATGCTTACTGATTGCTAGGTGCACTCAAGCATGTTAAGTTGAAGCATGGCACAGACAATATTAAAGATCTCTAGTATGAATTTTCCTTTATACTTGGATTTCAGTTTGTCCCTTTGAAATAATTGTGAGACACTTGATTTAATATTTTGTCAGCTTATTTGGTTTCTAGTTGAATCCACCACTCGATTATAAGCTTCAAATTCAGTTTTTAAATTTACTTTATCATTTTAATTTGCTTTGTGGTGAATGTCACTGCTTATTCTTTTAACAGGCAAACCAAAAAGTTTCAAAGGCTGTTTTGTTGAAGGACTTGTATATGGAAATTGAGAGAATGAAAGAAGGTACATTCAACATTATCATCTTAAGTTTTGGAATATAGGGAAAATCTTGTATCAGACCTTTTTTTCCAAAATGAATGCAGATGTGCGGGCTGCTAGGGAAAAGAATAGTGTATACATTTCTCACGAAAGATTTGCCAAGGAAGAAGCTGAAAAGAAGGTCAAGCATACTTGTTTTCAATATCTACATATCTGCATCATTCTCTGATAAGAATAATAAGATTAAGGATGTCTACACTCCCAAGTTTTTAGCAGAAAGCTCAAATAATAAGATTAAGGATGTGACAAACCCCAATTTGAGGGTTTATCTTGTATTGAATTTAGAATATTTTGATAACCTTTTGTCACATTTAGCCTAGGAATTAGCATGGTTTTGTTATCTCTCCCATAATTGTGCTTAAGTGTAAAAACATGCTTTGTAAGCCTTATTTTGATGAATTCTAGTTTCTCTTTGATTCCATAAGATGCCTTGATGTGTTTGCTAGTAATCTCAGGTTGAAATAGGCTAGGCATGGATCAAAGGAAGCAAGAAAGGAAGCATACAAGTGGAGAGAAGCACAAAAAGCCAAAGAGTTGATCTCGGCCAAGCACGCGTACGCGCACAAGGCGCTAGCGCGCACATTGCGAAATAGGCCAAGGACGCGCACGCGTACCATGCGCGCACGCGCCGATGATGGCACATGACTTCATTTATGTAACACGTGCCTGGCGATTTTGGAAGGTTTCAGCAACCAACTTTGGCGCCAAAATGCATATAAGAGCCAAGGAATGAAGGGGGAAAGGCATTCACACATGTTAGTTACCATTAGTTTAGTTTTTAGGAGTTAGAGTTAGTTTTAGAGAGAGAAGCTCTCACTTCTCTCTAGGATTAGGAATTAGGGTTAGATTAGGATCTCATAGTTCTAGGTTTAATTCAAGTCTCCTTCTACTTCTACCTTCAAGTGGTGATTGCTACACTTTGGTTCTTCTTTCTATCCCTATCCTCTTGTTGTAATTTCTCTTATTTTGTTTCTAGGTTTTGTAATTGAGATATTCTTGTTCTTTTGTTTTCTTTCAATAATGCAATTTGAGATAATTCATGTGATTGTGATGTTGTTGATTGTTGTTTTGTTAATTCTTTGTAATTGTTGATTGTTGATTCCTTTTATTCTTACAAATAAAAATGCTTTCTTTCATTACCCTCCAAGTGTTTGATGAAATGCTTGAGAGGATGTTAGAGTAGGATTTTATGTTCTTGGCTTGAGAAGGTAACTTAGGATTTCTTGAGTCACTAGTGTCCAATTGATTGCTAGTTGATAGCCATTAACTCTAGCCTTCATTAATCCAATTAGTGGAAAGCTAGGACTTATAGACTAGGATTGATATAACTCACTTGACTTTCCTTTGTTAATTGATTTAAGGATGACTAAGTGGGATTAATCCTTGCAACTACCATACTTGTGGCTAGTGATAATGATGAAGACCCTCGACAACCAAACCTTGCCAAGACCATTTTGTTAATAAAGTTTCCTTACCATTTACTATTCATGTTTCTCATCTAAAACCCCAAAATAACTCACAACCAATAACAAGACACTTTATTGTAAATCTTAGGGAGAACGACCCGAGGTTTGAATACTTCGGTTTATAAATTTAGGGGTTTGTTTTAGTGACAAACAACTTTTTGTATGAAAGGATTAGCGATTGGTTTAGAGACTATACTTCAACGAGATTTCATTAGTGAAATTCTAAACCGTCAAAAATCCAATCGAGCAAACCCACAGAGAGTTGAGCCAGCTCTGGGCTAGCTTTAAGCCCCAGGCCCAACTCGACCTGCGCAAACGCGCACATCGCGCCAACGCGCCGATTCGTACATCAACAATGTACGCGGACGCGCACTGGCCGCGCGCGCGTCCATGCGTGTTGCCATCACCTTAGGCCACAGACCCGAGAGTTGGGCGTGCCTCAAGCCCACTCTACGCCTCAGGCCCAATCTATTTCACGCGTGCGCGCGGTTTACGCGCACGCGCCCATACCTCTTCTGCCATGCACGCCAGAGCGCATTGCACGCTCACGCGCGTATCTTCTACTTTTTCTCACTTCGCGCGGTCGCGCACATGCCGCGTGCGCGCGGATCTGATGGCGTAACTTCCGGGCCATTCTCCAGAGAGTTAGGCCTGTTTTGGGCCAACTCTATGCCTCTAGCCCAACTCCATGCACGCGTGCGCGCACTGTACGCGCACGCGTCCCTTCCTACTTTGATCATCCACGTTCAAGCGTGTTGTACGCGCACGCGTAGGTCCCAACTTTCATCAAGGGATGCGGACGCGCAAGTGGCGCGCCCGCGTCGATTCAAAAATGGGGACAACCCTAATACGCGAAGAACGTTGCGCCGCAGCGCACTTTCACCTCAACCCCAATTCACCTTCTTCTTCCCACTTTCAACCTCCATAGCCGTGCAGCAGCGACGCCGGCCACCACCTCCGGCCACCTCACGCATTGCTCCCACCAACCCCCCCTCTCTCCTTTCTTCCCCCATCCTCGTTCTCTCCTTCTCCCTCGCTCACCCTTTCTCTCCTCCTCCCGTTTCACCGTCGTCCGCGGCCATTACCACCGCCGTCCCACCATCACCGCCGGCGGCTCTCTTCTTCCACCCATTTACCATTCTTTCTCCTTAAGCCACTCCCTCTCGGTCTCCCCGTTTCCCACTTTCACAGCGCCGGCAGCAATCTCCACCGCGGCACTGTTCCTGGCACCACCCCCTCAGTTTCCTTTCTTTTCTTTGTTCCTCTCTGCTCCCAGGTTCCTACTCCGTTTCTGTATTTTTTTGCTTTTCTCTTTTATTGCTCATGTTAGTTAGTCTCATGTATGTTAGTTAGTTTAAATTCGAACTTTGCATGTTAGGTTAGTTAGAAATAACTGCGGTTAGGTAGCTAGGGCTGGATAGAGGATTCTAGGCTTGATAAGTGCTCCGTATGTGCTTATTTGCTGTCTGTTTGTGTGGATGTTGTATGCTGCTCTTGAACTGATTTTGTGTATTTCTTGCTGCCTGAATCCCATATCAGTGGTGCTGTGCTTACTTGATGTTGTTTTATAAGCTTATTGTGATCCTTTGCTATCCGGGAACGTCCTGTTTTAAGCCGGAATGTTGCCCGATTTTCGCGGAGATTGGTTTCCCTTTTATCTTATTTCAAACTTGGGCAACATTCCATTTCTCCTTGACTCCCGGATTTGCATATTCTTTGTGAACATGAACCACAGCTTTTCCGTTCACTATGCATAAATCTCATCATATTACTAATCCATTTTCTTTAACTTTTTCACTTCCGCTCACTCTAACCCTCTTTAACAATTCTTTTCAAAAATATGATACTATTCTTGCATATTGGATTTGAGTTGTTACTTTTAATGAAACTTGCTTTCTTGGTTCATTTGCTCACTTTTGCACATTCATTGCAACATCAACGATTGTTTATTTTTGTCAATTATCTCCTGAATATGCTTTATTTGTTAAATGCTACATGTTTTCTATATTCTATCATATTTTTCAGGATGTCTGACAAAGGCAAAGCCGTAGCCACTACCTCCAAAAAGAGAAAACGCTCTACCCCTGCTATTCCTTCCACCTATAGGAATTATGCCAAGAACCCTTTGAATGATGAGGACATAGAGAATCAACAGTTGCCTTCCACCAATCCAGACAAATTCCCTAATCTCTACTGTGAGCTCCGGTTTTCTAAGTACCGGACTACAAAGCTCAACATTGAGAAGAAGCTACTTCTCCCAATGGATGTGAGACGTTCTATTTCCGGTCGGATCGTTGAATTGGGTATTGACTTTGTCGACCGAGATTTGGGGGATATTAATGTATCCTGGGTGAAGGAATTTTACTGCAACTTCTTCCGTCCGACATTAGATTCGGTTCAGGTGAGGGGTAGAGAGATTATGATCACTGAGACCGCCATTGAGGAGGCATTACAGTGCCGGCATGTCCCGGATGAGTTGTGTGCCCACCAGCAGGCTGAGTTAGCCATACACAGTATGACCTTCGATTATGAGGCGCTCAGAACTGTTATTGGGATACCAGAGGCTACTTGGGTTATGGATGCCAACAACACCAAGCCGAAAGGGATGTTGTTTACTCACTTGACTAGGGAGGCCAAGACTTGGCAGATGATCTTTGCCTGCTATGTCCTTCCCACCACCCACTTCTCTGAGATTCCTATGGAGATGCTTCTACTGATTGGGTGTGTTATGGAGGGGAAGGAGGTCTCTTTCCCTAGACTGATCAGACAGTGTATGTGGCGGGCGCATATTCGTGGCCTACTTCCATTTCCTACTTTGGTCACGAGTATGGCGGCCCTAGCTGAGGTCCCTTGGTTGGATGATGATGTGCGACCCCCACCCCCTGATGATGATGATAAGGAGGTTACCATTCCCTCGGGTGGTTGGGTGCACGAGCGACCAGTTGCTAGACGCCGATCTCGGGCTCGAGCTGCCATTGGGACACCTTCACCTTCTGCCCCTACAGCTGCCCCATCATCCTCCACAGCAGCTCCTTCATCATCTACTGATCCCCCAGCTGCCCCTGAGCCTACCTATCTCCTGGTTCAGCGTTTATTCCAGTTCTTGGAGCGTGAGAGACGCCATGTTAGACGCCGTTTGGACAGGATGGACCAGGCTTTGATTTCTTTGGGTGCCGATCTACCTCCGCTTCCCGATTCTCCGGCCTCCGATGATCAGGATCATCAGGAGGAGGCTGCGGAGGCACCAGTTCAGCAGGACTCCCCTACCACTACAGAGCCACTAGAGATTCGTGAGGAGCCGGTCCCACAGCCAGAGACTGACCCTATCGTTGTACCTCCCACTGATCCTCCGGTTTAGCATCGAGGACGATGCTTGGTTTTAAGTGTGGGGAGGGCACCGGTAGCATTATTTGGGAACCGGTGAACCACTTTTCAGCCTAGTTATCTTATCTTGCACATTTTGTATATACTTGGATGCATTTTTAGTTTGCTTTGGGATACTTTTATTTTGGATTTGCTTATTTTGGATTTTTAGTTATTTTGATGCTTTTGGATATTTTAGATATTTTGGGTGCTAGATTTCGTACTTTTAGTTGGGTTTTTCTTTATACATTTTTGTTTACCTTTATTTTTAGTTTGTAGATGTGATTAGAAATCGTACTTTGGATTGCAAACACTTAGTCACCCTTTTTGCATAAGAAATTGGTTTTAAGTGAAAAAGGAGAGGGTGAACTAAGAAATTTTTGAATTTTTCAATCACAACAATGATTAGTTGAACATTGAAAGTTTCCAAGAAGCTTAAATATAGGGCATTTACCCAATTGATTGAAGGAAAATTTTGGTGAACTTGCTTGAATTTCATACTTTGTGAAGCATGTATTGAATTGAGAACACAAGCTTGTGAGACTTGAGCCTATTGATGTGGTTACATTTTATAACCACTTATCTTCCATTCTTGTGTGAAATTGTTCTCTTTCTATGATTGTAATCCTTGATTTGCTTGATTCTATATGTCCATTTATCTCTTGTATTTATGCATTTATATGATTGAGGCCATTACTTCATTAGCCACTTACCCAAATGGCCAACCCTTTTATATTCCTTTGGTAGCCAATTTTGAGCCTATGCTTAACCAACTCATTCTTAATTTAGCTCATTACAAGCCCAAGGCGGAAAACCACTAAAAGTCCTTGTTTGGATCTTTGATTAGCCTAGGCTAGTGAGAGTGTTTACTATTCAAAGTTGGTGAGGCTTGGGAACATTGGATAGGATAAAAGGGGTAGAACATTTTAGTGTTTAGGAATTGGGTACATATTCATGTATTGATTAAATGTAAAGACCTTATGCATTGATGTTCTTATATGTAGTTTGGAAAAAAAAAAAAGAGAAAAAAAAAGAGAAAAAAAAAAGTATATAAAGAAAAGAAAAAAAAAATGAATGAAAAGAAAAGAAAAGAAAAAATATATGATGATGAAAAAGAAAAAAAAAATTTATACAATAAAGAAGGGACAAGGGGCCCCAAAGTGAAGTCAATAAAAAGGAATCAATGCATAGGTGTTATGAATCAAATAGGAATGCATGAGTATGTAAGAAAGAGTGAAGAATGGGTAGTTAGAATAGTTTGAATTTGTATAGGTCGTTATAGAGTTAGGTGGGAAAGTCTATGCTAATCAAAGATTCAAATCCTAGTCCACTTAACCATAAATGATCCCACCTTGACCCTAACCCCATTACAACCTAAATAAAAGACCTCATGATGAATGTATGCATGCATTGAATAAGTGTTGATTGTTAGAAGAAAATCAAATTTTGGAAAGCTTGACTAGAAGAGAATTGAGTGAATTAACCCTTAAACACTTGAGTGAATAGAGTGGATACACATCCGGTGAGGGTTCAAAAGTTCAATTACATGTGTTCACCCATATTATCTATACTCTTGCAAGTTTAAATTCTTTTTGATAATTCAATACAATTGTGGTTTGGAATTAATTCCTATTGCTTAGCCCTTGTGCTTACACATGCTCTCTTGGCAATTTGATTTGTTTGAACTAAGCATTTTCAATTACTTTAGATAGTTGCATTTAGATAGGATTCATGTAGTTTAGTTGCATTCAATGTCATAACCCTTAGTTCCTTCTTATTTTAGCATGAGGACATGCTAAGGTTTAAGTGTGGGGAGGTTGACAAACCCCAATTTGAGGGTTTATCTTGTATTGAATTTAGAATATTTTGATAACCTTTTGTCACATTTAGCCTAGGAATTAGCATGGTTTTGTTATCTCTCCCATAATTGTGCTTAAGTGTAAAAACATGCTTTGTAAGCCTTATTTTGATGAATTCTAGTTTCTCTTTGATTCCATAAGATGCCTTGATGTTTGCTAATCTCAGGTTGAAATAGGCTAGGCATGGATCAAAGGAAGCAAGAAAGGAAGCATACAAGTGGAGAGAAGCAAAAAGCCAAAGAGTTGATCTCGGCCAAGCACGCGTACGCGCACAAGGCGCTAGCGCGCACATTGCGAAATAGGCCAAGGACGCGCACGCGTACCATGCGCGCACGCGCCGATGATGGCACATGACTTCATTTATGTAACACGTGCCTGGCGATTTTGGAAGGTTTCAGCAACCAACTTTGGCGCCAAAATGCATATAAGAGCCAAGGAATGAAGGGGGAAAGGCATTCACACATGTTAGTTACCATTAGTTTAGTTTTTAGGAGTTAGAGTTAGTTTTAGAGAGAGAAGCTCTCACTTCTCTCTAGGATTAGGAATTAGGGTTAGATTAGGATCTCATAGTTCTAGGTTTAATTCAAGTCTCCTTCTACTTCTACCTTCAAGTGGTGATTGCTACACTTTGGTTCTTCTTTCTATCCCTATCCTCTTGTTGTAATTTCTCTTATTTTGTTTCTAGGTTTTGTAATTGAGATATTCTTGTTCTTTTGTTTTCTTTCAATAATGCAATTTGAGATTCATGTGATTGTGATGTTGTTGATTGTTGTTTTGTTAATTCTTTGTAATTGTTGATTGTTGATTCCTTTTATTCTTACAAATAAAAATGCTTTCTTTCATTACCCTCCCGTGTTTGATGAAATGCTTGAGGATGTTAGAGTAGGATTTTATGTTCTTGGCTTGAGAAGGTAAACTTAGGATTTCTTGAGTCACTAGTGTCCATTGATTGCTAGTTGATAGCCATTAACTCTAGCCTTCATTAATCCAATTAGTGGAAAGCTAGGACTTATAGACTAGGATTGATATAACTCACTTGACTTTCCTTTGTTAATTGATTTAAGGATGACTAAGTGGGATTAATCCTTGCAACTACCATACTTGTGGCTAGTGATAATGATGAAGACCCTCGACAACCAAACCTTGCCAAGACCATTTTGTTAATAAAGTTTCCTTACCATTTACTATTCATGTTTCTCATCTAAAACCCCAAAATAACTCACAACCAATAACAAGACACTTTATTGTAAATCTTAGGGAGAACGACCCGAGGTTTGAATACTTCGGTTTATAAATTTAGGGGTTTGTTTTAGTGACAAACAACTTTTTGTATGAAAGGATTAGCGATTGGTTTAGAGACTATACTTCAACGAGATTTCATTAGTGAAATTCTAAACCGTCAAAAATCCAATCGTCAGGATGTTCTGTATCTTGTGATATTTCCTATTTCAGTTTCCACAATCTAATATTGGCTTGTTATCTATTTAGGCAAAAGATGAGAGGATAGAGCAATTAGAGAATGACCTCAGCCTTAGTCAAAAGGTATTCCGTGGAGTATATCAGGTTGACATTTTGCTATTCAGATTAAGAGTATCTTGTCTCAAATTAAACTACCGCTTCAGGAAAAATTAGAAAAAACTAGCAACTCCTTGCGAGATCTCCAAGAGAACTATAGAATGGTAGTTTCAACATTGAAGGAGAAGGAATATACATGTTCCAAGCTATTGAAATCAGGTTTATCAATTGTCGCATACTGGCACATTTGTGCTATTTTTGTTCAGTATATATGATTTGCTTTATTTTATCTCCAACAGAAAATGCCTTAGTCGTGTGTGCGAAGGAAATGTGTACTGATCTGCAGATCGCATCAAATCATATTGATTCACTATCCTCAAAATTAGGTATGATTTACTTTGCTCTGAACTTTGATGACCACCATAAGAAATAGGTACTCTTCATTTCTGCTGTCGCATTCGCCCTTCGTTGACTCCATTGTTGTAGCTACATAATTTTATTGAAGGGCTCTTTACTTTCCTCATAAAGAGTAGTGGTTGTGTTTGGTTTCTTCTTAAGGACAAAGCCCTAATACAGAGGGTGGTAGGACAAACCTATTGGAAACTGTTCGGACTTCATACTCTATTCCCTTTATTTTTTTTGGAAACTGTTTTAAGTTTCTAAAATGTTTACTTTACTGAAACTTGTGACTAATCTAGTGGAGTTAAAGAGTGTTAACTGCTTGTTGCTACACTTAGTCAAAATCACAACTTCCTTTGTTGAAATCCAGCAGAAGGATCCTTGCTTTAGGTAAATCTTCAGCACCTTTCCAATTTTTAATGCATTTGTTTTATTGAAATATTTTATTTATTTTATTTTATTTTTGATAAAATTGTTATAAGTGTTGTTTATTTGAAGATTGTGATTTTTTCTTTCATGTAGAGCGGAATCTGGTGAATCTTCTCTCTTGGAGGAGATTCTTTCTATGCTTTATTGCATGGCAATCGTGAGGTCAGCTTCTATTTTTATTAATTCTGGAGTAGACAGTTACACACTAGAATTAGGGTTCAATTTAGTATGTTTCTTATTTTTATTTTTAGATATCAGTTTATCTCATAAATGTTTTATACTGTAATGGATACAATTAATTCGTAGAATTCTTGTAGGTAATTTCTCACCCGGTTTTTCTTCAATTCAATTAACACTGATTTGATTTCCCCTATCAATGCAGTTTATAATTTTTTTGGAAAATTTTCATTTGCTGAAGGATGTTTTACTGCCTAACTTGATGGAGCTTTGTAGAATGTGAAAAGCTAGTTAGCTTTCTAGCTGCAAATAACTTGAATCCGCTATCTTATCTATCATAAGTGTATGAAGGGTTTTTAATAGAAACTCAAACATTAGAATGATTAACAGCAAATGGTTAACATGCATATAGACAAGATCTAACAAATTTAACTGTATGGCATGAGATAGTAGGTGAGATACAAGGGGCCTATCAAATAAAAATTACTACAATTGCCCTGGCTTTGTTGCTAGCCAGTAGGCACAATGAATTGGCAAGAGTAAATATACTAGGCCATCTAATTAAGGCATTACAATATTATATTGATTCAATATATTCGTTTAAACATTCTTTTCGAAGTGGCTGCTGAGTAGTTGAGCTTATTTGCTTTTCAAAGTCTAATGTGAGAATAACGACAAGATCAAAAGCTAAATCAGCTTCAAATCAATGCGTAATGTTGCCATTTCCTACAAAGGTAACTCCATTTTATTACATATAGAACCTTAAATTGCATATGATATTATTGTTATCATGAGGCCAAATAGAAGGTTCGTATTTAGCAATAATTTGACGATCTGTTGTTTGATTTTTACTATAATTATTGTTATCATTAGAAACTAAATTCAATGCATTACATTGAATTGAGCAGGAGGAATTTAAGGTCCTAATTATTGTTGTTGGAAATGATGAAATTTTTCCCAGAGGAAGGAGCACTTTGATGAATGTTGATGATGTGATTATTGACACAAGTCTTGGCAGATCTATCTAGACTATGACGACAGAGAAAAGAGAGAAAAGAGGGATTGGTTTATAGCCTAACTTGATGTGATATAGTTATAGGCTTATAGCATTTTTGTTGTTTAAATTTGTAATATGATTTATTATTTTTCAAGAGAATTTTGTATATCAATATTTTGATTTTAATGAAATATCTCATTTTGTAGTAATTAATTTGTATATTTATATTATGCATAATAATAATAATAATAATAATAATAATAATAATAATAATAATTGGCACAAATAATTGAGATTCTAGAAAAAAAAAGTAGTTCGTTGTTTTTAAGAAAATTAGTATAATATAACTAAAAAAAGTTTTAAGATTTTAGCGGTAATAGTAATGGCAACTAAAAATAAATAATATTACAATTTTAGAATTATTTTTAGTGACCATATAAATTGCCGGTAAAATAGGTTTTGGCGGCAATAGTAATGGCCGCTAAAAATGAATAACATTGTAATTTTGGAATTACTTTTGGTGGCCATATAAATTGCCAAGAAAATGGCCACTAATAGTTATATACTTTTTGTGGCAATTAAAAAGGTCTTTACCGGTAAATATTATAATTTCCGCTAAAACCTTTTAGCGGCAAAGCATAAGACGGCTAATGTCTAATTGCCGGTAAATGTATTAGCGGCTATTTTTATTGCCGCTAAAAGCAAAATAAATGGCCGCTAAAAGTGATTTTTCTTGTAGTGGGTCTGCAACAGTACCACAAAAAGGAATTATACATTACAATTAGCAACGACAATAATAATCATATTATAGTACATAAAATATAGACATACTTGTTGTAATATTCAAATATCCTAAGCCAACTCATGTCCTCGATAGACAAGCACGGTTTCGAACTGCACAACATCTAATGGTTCTTTTTTACACATAGCTTTAAACCATGTCTGCAGAGCCTTATATGAGGTCTCCCAATCACCAAATATCTTTTTCACTACTTTTTGCTTAACCAACAATGTTTTACGGTAGCTCATCGTATAATTGAACTTTGCCTGAACATCTACAATCACATATTGCACCTTTACACATAGCTCATCTGTAATACATCTGCAATCACATCTTTCACTAATGGCTTTATCGCTTTTTACATATAGCTTTTGTTATAACATCTTATTTTCTAACAATGTTTCTTTTAGATCAAACTAGCCTTGATAAGCCAATCACAGTTGTTTCCATATTATTGTATACATTTGGTATAAAATAGTGTTAGTTCAGACTCGTAGACCCGGTAATCAACTCCTCTAAGAATCATATAGTCTTTGATGGTTACGATCACAGTCTCTCTAGAACTGAATTCCATCTCAATAACAAATTCGCCATCTGCAACAACAGATGGGTCTGCAACAATACCACAAAAAAGAATTATGCATTACAATTAGCAACCACAATATAATCATTATCTTATAGTACATAAAAATATAGACATACTCTATTAACATCATATTCACATACTAGCATTCAAATACTCAAGATACTCTGGTGTATTCAAAGCGCAAGGTTTAAAGCGTGCATAAAAGACGGATCCCCAAATGGATGTTGGCTTGTTAGTGCATTTTTCATTTCTTCTACATCAGCCTCATTAGTGCACTCAACATCGTCACCATCTACATTTGGATCATCTATCTCATATCGGCTTTTTCAACCACAGAAGGCAATTGTTTGAACTAAAGATGGCAATGGGTCCCAATAGGAGTGGGACCCTTCCCTCACTTTTTCTCCCTGTTTAGTAAAATGCCCCCTATCCCCGTCACAGGTCCCCATTTATTTTTCCCTGCGGGGGAAGTGGATACCCATGAGTATTGATGAATAATTGGATATTATTAAGTTTTAATTTTTTGTTAAAAAAATTAACACAATCATAATAAAATCCTATATAATTCAACCAAATATATCAAATCACACATAATTCAAATACAAATTTAATATAATAACATATACAAAATTTTCAACATATAAATTAGAATAAAATGAATTAGAGTTATTACTTACATAACTTATATATACAAGGACTTTTAAGTAAATATTTTTGCAGGAATTTTGCATGTTTTCGTGTAGCAGATACTTTAATCCCCGTCCCATTCTCATTTATTCGTGGGGGTAGGTCCTGTCCCCATGGAAATTTTGCAGGTCTCTGTTAACCTCTCCATTGTAGGTAATCTCCGTAGGTATCTGTGGGTGCTGATTTTTTTGCTATCCCTAGTTGGACTCAACATATTGCTCGATGACAGACTCTTGTGATCGACTTTCATGATATATTGAAAATATTTCTTACATCATTGTTTCATCAGTGACATGTTTTGTTTCAAATTGTATGAATCCTCCAAATATTATTACAGGATACATGTACACAACACTAGTCACTCTATTCAATATTTGAGGATCTATCCTTTCACAAATTATACCTTTTAGTTACTCAAATAATATTATAAAAGGAACAATAATATCACATGAATTCTCACACATAAATCTTACACCTTTGAATGTCTGAAATAAAATTTAACAATTATAATATACTCTTAAAACTAATTTTAATTATCACTTTTTCTTTTCTCATGATATTTTTAAAATAAAATACAAGAACAACAAAAACAAAAACACCAGAAAAACAAAAATAAAGAAGAGAAGGAGGAGAAACTGTAAATTGAATGTGAATTCTCCATCATTTAATCCTTATTTGTAGTCGCTGAGATTCAAATTTTTTATTTTTATTTTTATTTTGACAAGTGGCTCCCACCATATATTAAGTCATCTCACTATACATCAAGCCTCTATTTTCTTCTTTTTAAAATTTTTTTACGTCAATGCA
This sequence comes from Arachis stenosperma, assembly GCF_014773155.1. Taxonomy (NCBI): domain Eukaryota; kingdom Viridiplantae; phylum Streptophyta; class Magnoliopsida; order Fabales; family Fabaceae; genus Arachis; species Arachis stenosperma. Next base: position 139,154,039 of record NC_080385.1, read on the forward strand.
ATAATCGTTCTCTCCAATTTTCAATGTTTTTGTCTTTTCTTGCTGTTTATAAATTGCAGACAACAATTTCTATTAATTTTAATATACTAGTAAAAGAATAAATTACTATTTATACTCATAAAAGATGAGAACGCTGACATATGTACCCATAATAAATCAAAACTAATTTTGTACCTACAGAAGATACCTTCCGAGTGATAAAAGTACCCTCTTTTGGTTATGCACTTGCTTCATTACTATCTGAACCTACGTGGCACCCAAAGATATTCATACGCTCCCACCAAAGATCCGAAGGACTCACCGCACTCAATCCTCCCTTCTTCTCTTTTTCTTCCACCATCGCCTCTTCTACCAATTCAACCAAAGACTCCAACAACTCTATCGTACATAAGAAGCTTCAGAAGCTCTCACGAAATGTTTTTGAGGCCATTGCGTCACTTAAGAACACTCTCAACATTCAAGACTCCAATACTATAAGAGATCTACTTTCCTCTTCTTCTTTTTCTACAAATTCTTCGAAGATCAAAGGGTCACAAAACGTTGTGTGGGCCTATATTGTTTGAAACCTGACTCAGCTATATCCTGAAAGTCAGTTATCAGAGAAGCTCATGTCTAATATTCAGAAGCACTATGATTCGCTGTCACTGAAGTTTGAACTATAATTCAATGCTAAAATTTTGATCTTTTTTCGGATTCTAAAAATCCCATTTTCTTGATCTGAATTATACCCTTATGTCTGCATTTTTCACAACTTGGGAACTTTAAGTGAAGTAAAACAAGAAATGAAAGTTTTTTAATAATTTTCCCCTAATTTTTACACTTTATTTTTCTGGATTTTGTTTGCTTTAATATTATAAACTCTCTCAACTTTTTTTTTTCATTTCCTTCTTCTGCAATCTGGGAGCTTCAAGTGACCAAAAAAAAGGATGATTTTAATATTTAGTTTTTTTTTTTTATGAGGGGAGGGGAGGTATTGTTCGATTTAATATTACTATGTTAGAACCCTCATCAGAATTTTACTTTTTTAGAATGTGAAAACATCAAGTAACTAAAGATGAATATTTTTCGCCAACATTACACTTTATCTTTTGTTGATGATTTATTTTGTTGTTTCTATAGCTATGCACAAGCTGATTTTGATACGAAGGATATGTTTCTTCACATCAAGCTGATGGAACAAGCATTAGCCAGTGACTACCTTGCCTTCCTGATTCAAGAGGAGAGTGGTGATGGTGGTGGTGGTAGTGGTAGTGGTAGTGATAGTGGTAGTATTGTTAAAGGGTTTGTGTTGAAGTTCACTTTTGCATACAATTTTTCAATCTAGGTAGATAGGGTGCAGAACTGTAGATAGGTTTTGGAAGGATTGGAGTGCTAAGTAAGTTTGGATAATAACGAAGTAAGTGAATAACTAAAATAGGGTATTTTCGTCATACGAAAGACTTCTTTAGTGAGTACAAAATCAATTTTAATTTATTATGGGTATATATGTCAGCATTTTCATCTTTCATAAGTATAAATAATAATTTATTCACCAATAAAATATACAATTATAACATAATTATTATACATTATACCAAATATCAGTCCATATTAAATAAAATGAGTCTGTAATATACTCTAAATTTATTATAAACAATATTTTTAACTATCAAATTTCTCATTGGAGTTCACATAATTTAAGGTTAAGACTCAAAGAGATGTACCTATCAATAAAAAGAAATTATTGTTTAATTTAATCCTATAATATAGGTTCTATTTTATTTTATTAATGAGACACTTTCGATTTCTGTGTAAAGATCGCCGAAGGCAGCAATTACGTGCCTAACAAAAACAACACTTTCCTATATCGAATATGTTATATTTTTATGTCGCTCCAAAATAGCAATGATCCCATGTCTTCCATATTTTCTATATAAGGATATGGCCCTTAGTGTACTCAAAAGAGAAAGGGAGTGAAAAATATACTGTTAATTATCATATGAACTATCAACATTATTAAAACCATATATTTTAATTTTTTAAAAGGAGTGAAACTTTGAATTACGCACATAAAGCCCACGGGTTATCCTTATTGTCTACAATTTTTGAAGCAGTGTCTTCACTTTTCACTAAAAGAATTTAAGGTTATGCCAAGGGACTTCTTATTATACAATTACAAATCTAAAGAATTATATGCAGTAGATATTTTTTAAATATTTTTATTTATTTGTTAATATATTTCTTAGAGAAAGCGTCAAATTTTATGTTCCAACTCAACATTAAAATATAGCCTTGGTAAATTCCCCATTCTATCGAAATGAAATTCGTAAAATCGTACCCTTAAATTGATCCAGGATTTGATTTAATATCTACAACTTATAGATACAAAAATTCTAAATATAATTTTTTTTAAATACATATTTATTTATCTACATATATTCTAGAGTAAATTATATATTTAAATAAAGTAGAATTTAAAATTACCCAATTACAATATTTAAAAAATGGTTATATTTCGGTTCTATATTTATTTTATATAAATTGCTGTTGGATAAATTTTTTTTAAAATTTATACATATAAATCGTTAAAGAGTGTAAAAATTTATATAACAATTCACTATTATCAGAAAGTTTTAGAAGTTATAAAAAATTTATGTAAAAAGTGACTACTATCACGAACCCTTAGAGGTTTGAAAGAAATGAGAATATAAAACTAGGGGTGGCAAAGCGGGCTGGCCCGCCCCAACCCGCCCCGCCCCGCCTAGGCCCGCCTCATAAACGGGGCGGACTGGCCCGCCCCGCCAACTAAAATGGGTTCAAAATGCTAGCCCGCCCCGCTTTATGGCGGATTGGCGGGTTGGCGGGCTAGCCCGCTTGACTCTTTTTTCTTTTTTTTTTTAAAAATAAAATTCATTAAAATTAACCAAAAAATAATAATTAAGAAATAAAATACAAATAAAAAATAGTCAAATTATAATATAATTTGTTTACTATTTTTTTTAATTTTTAACTTCAATAAAATTGTTCAAAATAATATTTGTCAATAAAATTATCTTTATTTTAAAAAATAAGTCACATAATTTGAGCATATATACGAAATTGTAAAATAAAATAAATAAAGTTAATAACTAAAAGAAGAATAAAAATAAAAAATGAAAAAAAGTGTTTAAAAATTCTATAATTATTAATTTTATAATAGTAACCACTATTTTATTTAATTAAAAAAAGAAAAATATAAAGTTTCGGCCCGGCGGACCGGCCCGCCCCGCCCCGCCAAAACCCGCCAATTTTACGGTGCGGGTTTGGCGGATTTTTTTAATTTGGCGGGTTCAAAATTCTAGCCCGACCCGCATTTTTTAGCGGGTTTTGCGGATCGGCCCGGCGGGCTCGACCCGTTTTGCCACCCCTATATAAAACCATTGGTAAGTCCAATAGTTTATGTATATTTTGTTTTCTTCTTTGGTATGTCATCACTTTGAGTTTGTTTTTTGAAATGATGGTATGAAACAATTTACTCTTATATATGTGTGAAGCTAAAGTAGAAATAGGATATTCTTTTTGTTTGACAGAAACATAATTAATTTTAATACTGATTATTTTATTAAAATTTAGATATACTAGTAAGTTCTTTTAATATTTATAAAAATTACTTTTATAATTATTTTAGATTGAACATATAGAATCATTAGAATTTTTTGGAATAAAAAACAAAATTTTAAAATCATTAGAATTGCAAAAACACACAATTTGCACCTAATTTGAAAAAGGAATCAACTTAATAAGATTGGATAAGAAATAAAAAATACTAACTAATCAATAAGTCATCAGTGAGTAAATGACTAATAAGGTCAAAATTTAACTAATTTAATTTAATTTAGTTAATATTATTGTATTATATCTTAATCATTTTTTAACTAACTTATGCGGTTTTGAAATTCATCAATACTTTTGTTTTTTTCCTTATCCTAGCTTATTGAATTTTATTTTCTTTCGTTTTGTTTTATATTCACATCTTCTATTTCCTTTACCTTCCATACATACATATATATATATATATATATATATATATATATATATATATATATATATATATATATATATCATTTTATCATAATTTCTTTTCTAATCATTTATCATATGTTCATTATCATTCTTGCACAATTTTCTCAGTATTTTCAGCCACTACAATCTCACTATTTCGTTTTTTCTTCTTTTTTTCACCATGTGACGACTTAGTCTTATTTTAACTTTTTTTTGGTAAATGATTATATTTTTAAAATTCTAATAATTCTGCATGTTCAATTTAAAACAATTATGGAAGTGATTTTATAAATATTCAAAGAACTTAACCGTATATATAACTTTCAATAAAATGACTAGTAGTACTAAAACTAAGTATGTTTTTGCAAATAAAAAAGAATATCCTATTTCTACTTTAGCTGTACACGGGTATAAGAGTAAGTTGTTTCATACCATAATTAAAAAAAAAAACTCAAAAAAAAATAATGGTATAAGATAGAAGAAAATAAAATATACACAAAAAAATGTACATAAATCATTGGATCTACCAAGGATTTTATATTTCAATTTTTGACATGTTACAACAAAGATTTATGATAGCAGTAAGCTTTTACATAAATTTCCTATAATCTCTACAAATATATGATACTAATCAATTTTCAACGTAAACTTTTACCGTCTTTAATAATTTATGTATAAATTTTAAAAATAATAAATTCTGCAATAATTTATACAGAATAATAAATACATAACCGAAATATAATCATTCTCTAAATATTATAATTAAGTAATTTTTAGTTTTACTTTATTTAAATATATAATTTGTTTATATTCTATTTATAATTTAATAATAAACTTAAGATACTGAATCTACATTGGATATATACGGTGAATAATAAAAAGTGTTGTATGCAGCTGAAACGTATACATACATTTTAAACAAAAATGTTTGGATAAGATCGTCATATGAATTATGAAGAAGTTACTGTAGTATTTTGAATATAAAAAACAATAATAGAATTAACTTTTAATTTATATTAAAGTATTTAAATATAAAATGCTAAATAAATTGCACCCATATTCCATAAAACAAATCTGCCATCCTTTCAAGTACATGTATCATCATGGTACAACGAACCATAGCACGTGGGAATGGGATGACAGAACAGATATACACAAGTGTCTTGCACTCCGATCCATCAATCATATATAAAAAGCCAAAAACAGTAAAGAGAATTTTTTTTATTTTAACATTCTGCTATTTTTTTCTATTTTAATGCTTAAATAACTCTTAATTTTCTATCCTTAAGTTCAATTAAATGTCATAAATTATTTAATACCTATTTTTGTTGTAAAAAGAAGACAACTCAACATTAAATTATGAAAGATTAAAGATTTGGATTCCCCTCATCAGAGAGGTTATCTAGCACTTTAATTTGTGCATTGTTGATGGGATGCACAGGCAACAACGGAAATGCTTCAGACTGTGTTCAAAATGACATGAAATTTAATCAAAACTCTTCTTTAATTCAATTTAGTTTCTTTTCCGAAACAAAAATTCATGAAGCAAATCAATGAAATGTGTTGAACTCCTTTAATTTAACATTCCAAAAGCAAAACGTTAATATCACATTATTACTATACAACTTCTACATTCTAATATATATATATATATATTAATGTTTTGTCTTGATGAGCTTCATCTAATAAGAAGAAGATTCCTCTTACAATAACATGTATATATGTGCCTATATGACGGTGTTAAAAAGATTTATATATAGTATAACATCTAATCGAGCACTACCATTACACTGCCCTATTATTCATATGATTGACTCTCACATCATGCATATACTATATAGTTAAATGGTTATAAAAATGGATCTAGTAAATTCATTTAATAAATTAAAGTATGATATAAAAATAAGATATATTATTATATTTAGGAGGAACTACTTTATTAATAATAATGCAAACAAGTGGGGAAGATCTACAAGAAGGAACTCATCATATTCCCAGATTTCTGCGCAGAAAGCAGCAATTGGGACTAAATAATATAAACAAACAAATATATATGTATAACTGATAAATAAAAGAAGCCTTATTCACTGTACTAACTGAACATTTTACACGTCCAAAATTCCAGATTCACAAGTTCTTGGTACTTGGTGTTAATTTACACACAACAAATTAAACCCTAACCATGATGATCTCAGTAATTATAGAAAGTATGACAAGAATTATTACAAGGCTAGGTGAAAGAAAAATACCTGATGATGTTCAAAGTAATATCTACCCAATAGTTATTTAGAGTGTGTAATATATAAGACTGGAAACAAGTTAAAGAAACTTACCATAATCCCATATGTATGATGATGATTCTTTATTTCCTCCAAAGTCTAAACATATATACACCAATCTTCATGTGTTATAAGTCTAATCATTTGATGCCCCATCATTTATTTAAACTAAAGGCATACGAAGTGCATCTATCCATAAAATAATATAAATCAAAATAAAATAATAAAGAAATTCAAATAAACAAAGTTAAATGTGCATCCAAAGAGATTTATAAAAGGAAGTAAAAGGAGTTGGAGTTATGAAAATACCTACTAAATTATTCATAAATATATTTAAAAAAGATGCCCATGATCATCTTTTTTATTCCAAAACACAGAAACTAAAGATAGGGTAGAAAAAAAAGAAGCTTCATGATCCATATACATTGATAAAATAAACATTACTTGCCTCCATCTCACAGTTCTTCACAACTATATATAATTAGTACTCTAACCTTTCAAATCTTTGCCCATTAATTAATTCCTATCCTTCAAACAAAGTCTTCAAGCTAGAAACAACAAAAGAGACGAACAACGAAATCATTTGAAGGTAACCTTGATTTGATCACACATCTCTAACACCTTAGCTTCTCTCCTTCAATTCATCACAAATTATAATCCAATTCAATAAGGTGGTCGTCCATGAGGCCAAGGATAAGCCTCATGCCCTACCTGCCCTCCATTAGGCATCAAATTAGGTGGCATGTTATACAAAGGGAGTGATGTTGGATCGGGAAGGCCACCACCCGCGTGTAGCGAATGATGGCCTCCACTACCTCCGATCCCTGGAAGAGGCTGTGGTGGTGGAGATCCACCACCACCTGCACCTCCTCCAGTACCACCACTGCTACCACCACCACCACCACCGCTAGGCCCTTCATCTTCCTCATCAAGTGGGAGCCTCTCATAGGTAGCATTAGCAAATGTGGCCGCAATGACCATAACAGGCCCAACAGCCACGAGTGACCCAACAACACTCCCTCCAATAACCTGACCTTGTCCGCCGGCCAGGTACACGGTTAAACCCGTGGACCCAGGAGGGGCAGGGCCAGGTAAAAACGCTCCTGTTAAAGATAAGATCTCGAACCTTCCATGAAGGACTACCGCGCCTGGCGCCGTAGGTTGTCGGATGGTAACATTGGCAACCGATCCACTCCCACTGAGCACACAAACTCCGCGTTGTCGCCTCCTGGCGAACTGCGCGACGCTCTCCGCCACGTCAGCACCACCTGCTATCTCCATGACGTGGCTCCGGAGGGCATTGGGGCTATCCCTTGTGACGAAGATGGGTGGTTTAGGCTTGTTCTTGGAACCCGGAGGCCTACCTCTGGGTCTTCGGGTTCCAACTTCGACTGCACCTTCTCTTGGTTCATCTGATCCGTTATCCCTATTATCTTCATCTTCAACTGTGGGGGCTCTGTCGGTGTGCCCCTTGCTGCTTAAGCCAGGTGAATGGTTTCCTGGGTCAACCCCAGATAACCCCACCTGGGTTCCGGTCCACCAAGGATTAGCCAGCTTTCTAGCTAGGTTTTTTTTCTATGATGATCAACAACTACCACACCAGTTCACACTGCTGCAAGATTATCTTCTTTCACTTCTAAGTGAAGAACATGAAGGGAAAAGCAAAAGTCAAACCCAAGCAGCTTCAATTCTCATCGTAATAAGAAACAAAGGGCAAGCTAAGCTCTAGCTTTTTCTTCTATCTAAATTAAGACCTAATAATCAACCACACATGATTCTCTTACTCAATCAGAAGAGAGAGTAAAGCTAAGCTGAGGAATTATGAGAGGTTCTGAGAAGAGAGAATTAGATTCAACGATTCTAAGGGAATCAAGTAAAGGGTATGAAAGCTAAGGGCTAATTGCTTAGAATAGGTAAAATAATAATAGGGATTAATTCAAGATCAAACGATCATGAAGTGCTCTACCTTTCTTTTTTTTTTTTTTTTTCCTTCTTTTCCCCTTTTCTCTTTTGGTTTGTTTATAATAATATTTTTGGGTTACTTATATTGAGTATACATGAGAAGATAGAAGTGAGTCTCTGTGAGTGGATACAAGATGGAACAGATGCGAAATTAAACCTTTTTTTGGGCAGAGAATCAAGCACAAAGAGTGAATACGAGGGCACAAACAGAAGAAGAGAGAGAGAGAGAGAGAGAAGTAAGAGAGATGGATGAGACAGAGCATATAGAATAGAATTGTAAAAATAGTAGAGACACACTATCTAACAATAAGATATAGTACAAAGAGAAGCAACACAGCACAAAAACACAGTTTGACGCAACAACAACAAAGGGAGAAGAGATGATATGTTCTCTTTATCTCTTTCTTTGTTGGTGAATCTATGAGACCTGTGTTGTCATTTAGGGAGCTCACATATTTTATTTCTTTAATTAATTTTTTTTTATAGAAATATACTAAAAATAAGTTTAGTTTATATAACTAATATTATATGTATTATTCTTCATTTAGAGATAATAAATAATATAGAAAAAATTAAATATTATTATAATGTAAATAAGACAAATATTTTGAAAATTTTAAAAAGATAGAAATACTATTTATATTTTAAATTTATTTTAGAAATGTTGAATTTGGTTGTTGGTGGTATTAGTGTAAATAAAAGGGAAATGAAGAAAGAACAATATATGCACTGCTTTTGGAGGAGTGTCTCGGAAATTAGGGTTTTTAATTTTGAGATGCTGGTGGGGTCGCATGCGCGTGGACAGGGTGGGGAGCACGACGTCGTTTTCTCGGGCCCCGATATATGCCAACATAACGTTGCAAAAGACTATATATATGTGTGAGCATTGCCATTATGTATTTCTGAACCTTGTAAACTATATTGTATTTTCACCTGTTATTGTAAACATGGATATTCGTCATCATTTAATTTCCTCAGCTTGCTTTTCCCAAACTATTTTTCTTTTATAAGAACTAGGCTAAACTACTATAATATAATTCATGAAATTTATCAATTATATATACACTTGAATTTTTTTTATGGTATCAATAAGAAATTATAGAACTGAGTTTAATTTGTAGGACTCGATGATCACAAATATCATATTATAATTGAATAGGTTTAAATCCCAAAAGGTAATTCATATGATGGAAATTAAATTATTTCACATTTATAAAACTTATATATTTCCAAATTTGAATACGAAAGAGAGGATTTTGTTAGGTTTTTGATAATTAATATAAAATATTATCGAATTTTCATGATAAGAATCAAACAGGATATTGTCCTAAAATTAATTAGGTTGTTACCCATAAGTAACTTATTATATAGTTTGAGTATAATGTTAAATGAGTAAGGGTTGTTTTGGTATTTAAATATAGGGTTTACAATGGGTATGGTAGTGTATGGTTTGGAGTCAACCCTAATTCTATCTGCGGTTTGAGATTTTTATATAAATTCAATCCTATTTTATCTGCGCGTTGACAATATTCCAATGCTAACCCTATCCGCTCTTAACTCGTGAGTACTCGACTCTACCTGTGAATTAGAAAAAAGATGCAATATTATTATATAACTTGATAATAATTTAAAATAGTACTAACTTTTATATAAAAAAATTAAATTATCAATTAATGATTTTTTTTAATGACTAAGAATTTTTTACATTTAATGAGAGGTCTTTAATTCAATATCTACTTAATATATATATAGGGTGCGGGTTAATCGCATAGAATTGAAGTTTAACCCGTACCTTACTCAATTCGTATAAAAATACTACTCACACTCTATTTTATCCGCTATGAATCGAATTAACAACTCTACTCATCTGAATAGAGCCGAATTAGGTATCCACGAATAAAGTATATATTGCTACCCCTACTCAAATATAGTGTAAAATGAACATAAATTTTTACTTTTACGTTTTTTATTAAGAGATGAGGATAAATAAATTAGTAGACAAACATAACAAAAGAAGTAATTAAAGATAACAATAGAGACGATCTAAATACGCAATTTGAAATATGGAATATAGGCATCCTAGTATAAATAAAGAGATTTAAATATCTTGTGTATATTTATAATAGAAAAATAAAGAAAAATGTAGTAAATCATAGGCTTTAAATAAGTCGGTCAAAGTAGGAGAATAATATCTTTAGTTTTATATGTGAAAAAATACCTTTGTAACTTAAAAGTAAATTTTATTACTGTTATTAGACTAACTATGTTATATAAAACGTAGTGTTCAGCAATAAGTGGAAGCAAGATGACATTTAGTATTAAACAATATAGATTATACTTAGATGAATGAGTAGTCAAATACATATGAATAGAATAAAAAATAATAATATATAAAAAATTTGAACTAGTTTTTATTATTAAAAAAATAATAAAATATCGTTTTAGTTAATTTTAACATATAAGGAGAACAAAAATCTGCTGAATATCTAATTAAGAAATAAATTAGATGAACGATAGATAAATAACGAAAAATATAAAGAGACCTAAATATGTCATACACGAAAAATAGTAACAAAAAAGATATATGTGTAAATCAATTTTGCTATAAATATGATGTGTTATAGCAGAATATAATAATGTCATTCGATTTATGTAGTTATTTTTATCTCGTGGGCTAAAATTTTGTTGATATTGTTTAGAAACATTTATAAACACCATAATGGCCATTTTTTTAATAGATATTAAATTTGCACTAAAAGTTTTTAAAAAAATAAAATAAAAAAGGAACAACACAAAACAAGGACTGTATGTGATAAAACCAAAACAATTTAACATTGTTAAAAGCGACTAGACTAATCTCCATGTTGGAGAAGAAAAGAAAAACAAGAGCTAGCAAATTAAAGGAAAATGAAGAAAACTCCGTTGATGGTATAAGTATAACCGAAAGAAAATTGAGAAACCTAGTAGTCTTCGAATCTTTCTAATTAACAATTTGGCTCCCAACTGTTTTCCTCCAAGCTCCCAAGTACTAAATTGTTCAAAATCCTTTAAAATTAAATTTGGCCATTGTTAACATTTTACAATCGGATACTTCGTTAAGTTGTTGTATCTGCGTGTTGGATATATTTTGGACATAATATTTATCGATACTTGTTCGACACGTGTATGTGTTATGTCTAATCGTGTCTTAATAAAAAGTAAAAAAATTTTTTCCGAACACATTTAGACACACCTAAATACCATCATGTGTCAGCGTGTCCAATCTTATTCTTAACATATATTCTTGAAATAAATTTAAATATAGTATATATTATTATTTATTAAAATAAAAAAATTTTAAATACTTGATATAATTAAAATAAGACATTAAAAATAATTAAAAAAATTAATTTATATTTTAATATTAATAAAATATCAAAATATCATTACGATTTATCTAAAAAATATTTTATATTTTATATGTATGCGTGTTTTCGTGTCTTATAAAATTTTAAAATTTACGTGTCGGCGTATCTCATATTATATCGTGTTCTATGTCCGTGTCAGTATCTGCATATTATAGACAATAGACAATGGTCAATCATGCTCTACCTCTGTCCCATGGCACCATACCCTACCTCACTACTAGTCTCTTCACCCCTTTTTATTTTTAACTCTACATTTTATTTTAGGACGTATTTCAGTGGTATTCTATTTTTATAATTTTTCTTTATGAGAAACTTCTTAGAAGCTAAGTGAAAAAGTCTCTTTCATCTTTTATTAGAACTTTTTATGTTATTATAAATTTAAAACTTCCAAAAGAAAATTATTTAGTGTTTTTTGAAAGTACAAAATATCTCGAACTACTTTAAAGAAAAAGGAAGCATTTTTTTTTTCAAAACACACAAAGAATTACTTATAAAATAATTAATGTATTCAAATACAAAATATAACTTAATATTCAAATGAGATGTGTATCTTTCATGCCGAAGTAAAACAATTAAGGACGATCAAGCATGTAGATAATAGATATGCAAATTCTAACACCCTAGGAGCTAATTATGATGATAATCGCAAATTAGCACATCAGATCAATAATAACAATTTGACGCAAAAGACCCTTTTAGTTTTATTTAATTTTGATGTAAAATCCTTTTCTTGATCATCCTCCACCAGACTACACAATCATCATTCCATTAATTACTTCTATTATTTAATGGGGAAATAGAAGTAATTAATAAAATTTATAATTATTTAAGACTCAATTAAATATATATAATTGAATAATTTTATTAATAATATTTTAAAGTATAAAACATTATTTTATCTTCAAGGTTTGAGTATTAATATTATTTGTAATTTTTTTTGTCATATTTATGTTTCAAAAATTTCAAAAAAACCTCAATATTATTTTGGCTATACCGAGGGTTATATATATACGCCGTTATTGTTATTTTTGCTGGTTTAAAAGTTGGGATATTATTAAATACTTTTGAAATGTTGAGGCTACAAAAGAAATAAAAAACAAACATCATAAATAATATTTATTTATTAGATATAAGTATTCATGTAATTTTATCATTATTGGAGGAGGTTTTGCTATTGCGTTGGGAGCCGTACCTATGTCGTCACGAGAAGCTGGAAAGTTGGGATGCAGCAGCAGAGTTGATGATGCGGACGATAAGGGAGGAAGAACAGATGAAGGGTAGAGTTGTAATATCCCCGAAAGATTTGAATGAGTGGAGTAACGAATTTTTGAATTCTAAAATGGTAAGGGCTACAATCAAGGATTTCGGTCTCAATATGACAAAGGCTGCTATCGCGGGATCCCCTAGCTAATGGTGCGGATGCTGATTCAGATAGAACTATGTCGTGGGACTTTGTTAGGGGGCGGGTGGATGTTGAAGTAGATGTCACTAGTAGTTTTAGGAGTGTGGGTCCTAGTGAGATCTCTTATGTTCTTAATAGTTTTAGGGCCCAAAGTATGCTAACCAAGGCTAAGGAGAACTATTTGGGCCTAAAGCTCTGCGACCCACATGCTGGGATTGAGAGGGGGCATGAGATGGACCAGGCTGCTAGTAACTTGGAGCGGAGGCCTTGCAGGGTTAGACCTGAAGACTGGGTAAATGGGAGGACGAGGGCCGATAGTGGTGAGAACCTCCAAGGCAGCGCAGACTGTTCCGGCGTAAGGAGGAGACAGACAGCTCATGATGTGTTCAATTCAGAGGAAGGAGCTGCTCTAGGTGACGCGGTGGGTTGAAGGCGGTTGGGTCGCTCGATGCCGTACAGTGAAGGGGATAGGTCAAGCAAGGACCATGCTGGCAGTGGGAGTCTGATTCCGTTGCCGTTGGGCGCTTTGCCTGTTGATGTGTGAACAGAATCACTGGTGGCGACGAACAACAGGTTTGGCCATGCCTGGACCACCATCACTTATGTATTTTCAACGGTGGAGTTTCTACACACCATAGATTAAGGGTGTGGAGCTCTGTTGTACCTCGAGTTTTAATGCAATTACTACTATTTTCTATTCAATTCGGCTTATTCTTATTCTAAGATATTCGTTGCACTTCACTATGACGAATGTGATGACCCGTGACACTCATCATCATTCTCACCTATGAACGCGTAATTGACAACCACTTCCGTTCTACCTTAGACCGAACGCATATCTCTTGGATTCCTTGATCAGAATCTTCGTGGTATAAGCTAGAATTGTTGGCAGCATTCATGAGAATCCGGAAAGTCTAAACCTTGTCTGTGGTATTCCGAGTAGGATTCAGGGATTGAATGGCTGTGACGAGCTTCAAACTCGTGATTGTTGGGCGTGATGACAAACACAAAAGAATCAATGGATTCTATTCCGACATGATCGAGAACCGGCAGATGATTAGCCGTGCTATGACAAGAGCATTTAGACCTTTTTCACTGAGAGGATGGGAAGTAGCCATTGACAACGGTGATGCCCTACATACAGCTTGCCATGGAAAGGAGTAAGAAGGATTGAAGGAAGGCAGTAGGAAAGCAGAGATCCATCAGGGACAAAGCATCTCCATACAGTTATCTGAAATTCTCACCAATGATTTACATAAGTATCTCTATCTTTATTTTCTGTTTATTTATTATTACTATTCGAAAATTCCATAACCATTTATTATCCGCCTAATTGAAATTTACAAGATGACCATAGCTTGCTTCAAACCAACAATCTCCGTGGGATCGACCTTTACTCACGTAAGGTTTATTACTTGGACGACCCAGTGCACTTGCTGGTTAGTTGTGTGAAGTTGTGAAGAAAGTGCTGAGTTATAAACGCGCATACCAAGTTGAGCGCCATTGTTAGAGATCACAATTTCGTGCACCACCGGGAGGGCAAGATCATTATTGCGGAAACAGATCTGAATGGAAGTGAGGGGTGGAATAATGTGTCTGGTGACTTGGGTGTGGTGGATGGTCAAAGGTGGTATGGTGGCGGGCAGCCATGGATGGGAACCTCATCCTGGGCATGATGGATATGGTGAGGTTGATGAAAGGTGGCAAGGGGTATAGGGATGTGATACTGTAGGGGTTGGAATAAGGTTGGGGGACTCAGTTGGGAAGGTTCAGTGGAACGGGTATGGTGCAGGCAAAAGGTGCAATGCTAAGGAAGTGGATGATATACAATGAGGAGGATGATCTGCAATGCTAAGAAAGACAAGAAAATAGAAAGGCTTGGGACCTAGCTGTGGAATCTGGAGCCGTGCAATACAATGAGGAGGATGATATAATAGCGATTCTCCAGGCACAGAATGAGGCAATAACGCTGAAGAAAAAGCAGCCTAAACAGAAAGAGAAAGTTAGAAGAAGTCATCCAAAAAATAGAAAAAAGGTGTGTACTACTGTTTTAAAATGATTTTTGCATCTTGGAATGTTAGGGGGTTGGCGGGGATTAGAAAATTGAGTATGGTGAAGAACTTTAGAAAGAAGTTTAATTTGCATATGTTAGGCCTGATAGAGACAAAAAAAAGGTTGTGACGAAATTTGATGTCGTGCAACTGTAGGGTAATGCCATAGTGGGTTGGGAGTTTGTGGGAGTGGAAGGTGCTTCTAGCAGACTGTTGTTGATGTGGGATACAACAGTATTTAATATAAGCAACTGTTATAAAGGATCTAGGTGGTTATGTGTGGATGGAGTGCCGTTAAAAAAATAATTTTCGGTGTGCTTTCTGTTTAGTGTGTGGTGAGCATGTTAGGGAGGAAAAGCTGGTTGTGTGGGAAGAGTTGAGCTTCTTATCTGGATTATGTCAAGTACCTTTTTATTTTATGGGGGATTTTAACTATATTGTTCAAGTGGAAGAGAGAAAAGGGGCTTCTTCTCTACCGGTGTCTGCAGTAGTGATGAGCGGATAATTTATACGCTTTTTGGCATTGTTTTTAGATAGTTTTTAGTAGGATCTAGCTACTTTTAGGGATATTTTCATTAGTTTTTATGCTAAATTCACATTTCTGGACTTTACTATGAGTTTGTGTATTTTTCTGTAATTTCAGGTATTTTCTGGCTGAAATTGAGGGACCTGAACAAAACTCTGATAAGAAGGCTAACAAAGGACTGCTGATGCTGTTGGATTCTGACCTCCCTGTACTCAAAATGGATTTTCTGGAGCTACAAAACTCCAAATGGCGCGCTCTTAATGGCGTTGAAAAATAGACATCCAGAGCTTTCCAGCAATATATAATAGTTTATATTTTATTCGATATTAGATGATGTAAACTGGCGCTCAACGCCAGTTCCATGCTGCATTCTGGAGTCAAACGCCAGAAACACGTCACGAACTAGAGTTGAACGCCAAAAACACGTTACAACTTGGTGTTCAACTCCAAAAGAAGCCTCTGCACGTGTAAAGCTCAAGCTCAGCTCAAGCACACACCAAGTGGGCCCCGTAAGTGGATTTCTGCATCAATTACTTACTTTTGTAAACCCTAGTAGCTAGTCTAGTATAAATAGGACATTTTATTATTGTATTAGACATCCTGGATTGTATTTTTGATCCTGTGATCACGTTTTGGGGGCTGACCATTCGGCCATGCCTGGACCACCATCACTTATGTATTTTCAATGGTGGAGTTTCTACACACCTTAGATTAAGGGTGTGGAGCTCTGCTGTATCTCGAGTTTTAATGCAATTACTACTATTTTCTATTCAATTCAGTCTATCCCCATTCTAAGATATTCGTTGCACTTAACCATGACGAATGTGATGATCCATGACACTCATCATCATTCTCACCTATGAACGCGTGACTGACAACCACTTCCGTTCTACCTCAGACCGAACGCATATCTCTTAGATTCCTTAATCAGAATCTTCGTGGTATAAGCTAGAATTGATGGTGGCATTCATGAGAATCCGGAAAGTCTAAACCTTGTCTATGGTATTACGAGTAGGATTCAGGGATTGAATGACTGTGACGAGCTTCAAACTCGCGATTGTTGGGCGTGATGACAAACGCAAAAGAATCAAGGGATTCTATTCCGGCATAATCGAGAACCGACAGATGATTAGCCGTGCTGTGACAGAGCATTTGGACCATTTTCATTGAGAGGATGGGATGTAGCCATTGACAACGGTGATGCCCTACATACAGCTTGCCATGGAAAGGAGTAGGAATGATTGGATGAAGGCAGTAGGAAAGTAGAGATTCAAAAGGAGCACAGCATCTTCATACGCCTATCTGAAATTCCCACCAATGATTTACATAAGTATTTCTATCTTTATTTTCTGTTTATTTATTATTATTATTCGAAAACTCCATAACCATATATTATCCACCTAACTGAGAATTTCAAGATGACCATAGCTTGCTTCATACCAACAATCTCCGTGGGATCGACCCTTACTCACGTAAGGTTTATTACTTGGACGACCTAGTGCACTTGCTGGTTAGTTGTGCGAGGTTGTGAAGAAAGTGCTGAGTTATAAACGCGCATACCAAGTTGAATGCCATTATTAGAGATCACAATTTCGTGCACCAAGTTTTTGGCGCCGTTGCCGGGGATTGTTCGAGTTTGGACAACTGACGGTTCATCTTGTTGCTCAGATTAGGTAATTTTCTTTTTGTTTTATTTTCAAAAATTTTTCAAAAATCTTTCAAAAAAATTTTACTTCTGTTTTAGAAAAAAAATTATTCTAAATTTTTAAGAATGAATTCTAGTATTTCATGAAGCATGTTATAGCCTGGTTGGCTCTAAAGCCATGTCTAAATTCTTTTGAACTGAGGCTTCCTCTTCACATGCTTGAACTATGTATGCTAAAGCTTGGCTGGCTATTAAGCCATGTCCAATTTCTGGACCGGAGCTTTAGACTAACACTGAAAGATTCCTGGAATTCTTATTAAAAATTTTGAATTTCTTTTTTTATTTTTCCTATATGCTTTCGAAAAAAATATACAAAAATCCAAAAAAATTATAAAATCATAAAAATAAAAAATATTTTGTGTTTCTTGTTTGAGTCTAGAGTCAATTTTAAGTTTGGTGTCAATTACATGTTTTTAAAATTTATGCATTTTTCGAAAATTCATGCATATGTTCTTCATGATCTTCAAGTTGTTCTTGGTAAGTCTTCTTGTTTGATCTTTAAATTTTCTTGTTTTGTGTCTTTTCTTGTTTTTCATATGCATTTTTCGTTTGTTGGAGTCCAAGCATTAAAGATTTCTAAGTTTGGTGTCTTGCATGTTTTCTTTTCTTGAAAATTTTTCAAAAATAAGTCTTGATGTTCATCTTGATTTTCAAAGTGTTCTTGGTGTTCATCTTGACATTCATAGTGTTCTTGCATGCACTATGTGTTTGATCCAAAATTTTCATGTTTTGGGTCATATTTGTGTTTTTCTCTCTCATCATTAAAAATTAAAAAAAAATATCTTTTCCTTTTTTCTCTCAAAATTTCGAAAATTTGAGTTGACTTAGTCAAAAAATTTTAAAATTAGTTAGTTCTTATAAGTCAAGTCAAATTTTCAAATTTAAAAATCTTATCTTTTCAAAACTTTTTAAAAAATCAAATCTTTTTCATTTTTCTTACTATTTTTCGAAAATTTTTAATTTGAATTTTACAATCTTTTTCTTATCTTTATTTAAAAATTTCGAAAACTTTACTAACAATTAATGCGATTGATTCAAAAATTTGAAGTTTGTTACTCTCTTGTTAAGAAATGTTCAATCTTTAAATTCTAGAATCATATCTTTTAGTTTCTTGTTAGTCAAGTAATCAAATTTTATTTTAAAAATCAATTCTTTTTCGAAATATCTTTTTTTTCATATCTTTTTCAAAATTTTATCTTTTTCAAAAAGTTGACTTCAAAATATCTTTTCTAACTTCTTATCTTTTCAAAATTAAATTTCAAATCTTTTTCAACTAACTAGTTGACTTTTTTTTGTTTTAACTATATCTTATCTTTTTCAAAACCACCTAACTACTTTTCCCTCTTTAATTTTCGAAAATTTCTCCTTCCTTTTTTAAAATTATTTTTTTAATTAATTAATTATTTTAAATTTAAATTTAAATTTTATTTCCCTGTAATTTTCGAAAATCACTAACTCTTTTTCAAAATTTATTTTTGAAATTCTCCCCTCTCATCTTCTTCTATTTATTTATTTATTTACTAACACTTCTCTTCATCTCAAGAATCTGAACCTATCTTCACCCTTGTGTTTGGATTCTTAACTCTTCTCCTTCTTCTATTCCTTTCTTCTTCTACTAACAT
Source organism: Arachis stenosperma (assembly GCF_014773155.1). Classification (NCBI taxonomy): domain Eukaryota; kingdom Viridiplantae; phylum Streptophyta; class Magnoliopsida; order Fabales; family Fabaceae; genus Arachis; species Arachis stenosperma. Next base: position 139,173,013 of record NC_080385.1, read on the forward strand.
AAAGGAATCTCTATACTGTGACATAGATGATTCCTCTTCCTTTTCTGTTCTCTTCTTTCTCATATGAGCAGGAACAAGGAAAAAGGCATTCTTGTTGAAGCTGATCCTGAACCTGAAAAGACTCTGAAGAGGAAACTAAGAGAAGCTAAATTACAACAATCCAGAGACAACCTTACTGAAATTTTCGAACAAGAAAAGAATATGGCAGCCGAACTCAACAACAATAATGCAAGGAGGATGCTTGGTGATTATACTACACCCACTTCCAAGTTTGATGGAAGAAGCATTTTAATTCCTGCCATTGGAGCAAATAATTTTGAGATGAAACCTCAACTAGTTACTCTAATGCAACAAAAACTGCAAGTTTCATGGACTTCCATCAGAACATCCCTACCAGTTTTTAACTGAGTTCTTGCAGATCTGTGAGACTGTTAAGACTAATAGAGTAGATGCTGAAGTCTACAGGCTCATGCTTTTCCCTTTTGCTGTAAGAGACAGAGCTAGAACATGGTTGGACTCACAACCTAATGATAGCATGGACTCTTGGGATAAACTGGTCACGGCCTTTTTGGTTAAATTCTTTCCTCCTCAAAAGCTGAGCAAGCTTAGAGTGGATGTTCAGACCTTCAAGTAAAAAGATGGTGAATCCCTCTATGAAGCTTGGGAAAGATACAAGCAGATGACCAAAAAGTGTCCTTCTGACATGTTTTCAGAGTGGACCATGATAGATATATTCTATTATGGTCTGTCTGAGTTCTCTAAGATGTCACTGGATCATTCTGCAGGTGGATCCATTCACCTAAAGAAAACACCTACAGAAGCTCAGGAACTTATTGAAATGGTTATAAATAACCAATTCATGTACACTTCTAAGAGAAATTTCGTGAATAATGGGACACCTTAGAGGAAGGGAGTTCTTGAAATTGATGCTCTGAATGCCATATTGGCTCAGAACAAAATGTTGATTCAGCAAGTCACCATGATTTCTCAAAGTCTGAATGGATGGCAAAATGCATCCAACAGCACTAAAGAGGCATCTTCTGAAGAAGACGCTTTTGATCCTGAAAACCCTGCAATGGCAGAGGTAAATTACATGGGGAAAGCCTTTGGCAACACCTATAACTCCTCATGGAGAAATCATCCAAATTTCTCGTGGAAGGTTCAACAAAAGCCTCAACAAGGCTTTAATAATGGTAGAAGAAACAGATTTAGCAATAGCAAGCCTTTACCATCATCTTCTCAGCAACAGACAGAGAATTCTGAGCAGAGCACCTCTAACTTAGCAAATATAGTCACTGATCTGTCTAAGGCCACTTTAAGCTTCATGAGTGAAACAAGGTCCTCCATCAGAAATTTAGAGGCACAAGTGGGCCAGCTGAATAAGAAAGTCACTGAAACTCCTCCTAGTACTCTCCCAAGCAATACTGAAGAGAATCCAAAAAGAGAGTGCAAGGCCATTGACATAATCAACATGGCCGAACCTAGAGAGGAAGGAGAGGACGTGAACCCCAATGAGGAAGACCTCAGGGGACGTCTCTCAAGAAAGAAGGAGTTCCTTATTGAGGACTTAAAGGAATCTTAAGGTCATATAGAGACCATAAAGATCCCATTAAACCTCCTTCTGCCATTCATGAGCTCTGAAAACTATTCTTCCTCTAAAGAGGATGAAGATGTAACTGGAGAGCAAGTTGCTCAATATCTAGGAGCCATCATGAAGCTGAATGCCAAATTGTTTGGTAATGAGACTTGGGAAGGTGAACCTCCCTTGCTCATTAGTGAACTAGATACATGGGTTCAGCAAACCTTACCTCAAAAGAGACAAGATCCTGGCAAATTCTTAATACCCTGTACCATAGGTACCATGACCTTTGAAAAGGCTCTATGTGACTTGGAGTCAAGCATAAATCTTATGCCACTCTCTGTAATGGAGAAGCTGGGGATCATTAAGGTACAGCCTGCCACATTCTCATTACAAATGGCAGATAAGTCAGTAAGACAGGCGTATGGATTGGTAGAGGATGTGTTAGTAAAGGTTGAAGGCCTTTACATCCCTGCTGATGTCATAATCTTAGACACTAGGAAGGAGGAGGATGAATGCATCATCCTTAGAAGACCTTTCCTAGCCACAGCAGGAGCTGTGATAGATGTTAACAGAGGAGAATTAGTCCTTCAATTGAATGGGGACTACCTTGTGTTTAAAACCCAAGGGTGTTCTTATGTAACAATGGAGAGGGAGCATGAAAAGTTTCTCTCAGTACAGAGTCAAACAGAGCCCCCACAATCAAACTCTAAGTTTGGTGTTGGGAGTCTACAACATTGACTTGATCACCTTTGAGGCTCCATGAGAGTCCACTGTCAAGCTAGTGACATTAAAGGAGCGCTTATTGGGAGGCAACCCAATTTTTGTTTATCTAATTTTATTTTTATTTTATTTCTTCTTTATGTTTTATTAGGTTCATGATCATGTAGAGTCACAAAATAAATACTACAATTAAAATTAGAATAAAAAACAGCAGAAGAAAAAGCACACCCTGGAGGAAGAGCTTATTGGCGTTTAAACGCCAGTAAGGAGTATCTGGCTGGCGTTCAACGCCAGAACAGAGCATGGATCTGGCGTTGAACACCAGAAACAAGCAACATCCTGGCATTTAAATGCCAGGAAAATACCCTGAGGAGAGCTGGCACTGAACGCCAGAAACAAGCATGGAACTGGCGTTCAACCCCAGAAACATGCTGCAAATGGGCGTTGAATGCCCAAAACAAGCATGAAGCTGGCGTTCAACGCCAGAAACAAGCATCAATCTGGCGTTGAACGCCAGGATTGCATGAAAAGGGCATTTTACACGCCTCATTAGTGCAGGGATGTAAATCCTTGACACCTCAGGATCTGTGGACCCCACAGGATCCCACCTACCTCAACTCACCTTCTCTCCTCTTCACATAATCCAATAACACTCTTTTCTAAAACCCTTCACCAATCACCTCAATCTCTCTTTCCCATCACCTCTTCACCACTCACATCCTTCCACTCTTCCCCATAAACCCCACCTACCTTCAAAATTCAAAATCTCTTTCCCACCCAAACCCACCCTAAATAGCCGAACCTACTCCCTCTCCCTCCACTATATAAACCCCTCCATTCTTCTTCATTTTCACACAACACAATCCTCTCTTCTCCTCCTTAGCCGAAACACAACCCTCTCTCCCTCTCCTCCATATTTTCTTCTTCTTCATCTATTCTTTCTTCTCTTGCTCGAGGGCGAGCAATATTCTAAGTTTGGTGTGGTAAAAGCATAGCTTTTTTTATTTTTCCATAACCACCTATGGCACCTAAGGCCGGAGAAACCTCTAGAAAAGGAAAAGGGAAGACAAAAGCTTCCACCTCCAAGTTATGGGAGATGGAGAGATTCATCTCTAAAGCCCATCAAGACCACTTCTATGATGTTGTGGCCAAGAAGAAGGTGATCCCTGAGAAAAATGAGTATCCGGAGATCCGACATGAGATCCAAAGAAGAAGTTGGGAAGTTCTGACCAACCCCATTCAACAAGTCGGAACCTTAATGGTTCAAGAGTTCTATGCCAATGCATGGATCACTAGGAACCATAATCAAAGTGTGAACCCGAATCCAAAGAATTATCTTACAATGGTTCGGGGAAAATACTTAGATTTCAGTCCAGAAAATGTAAGGTTGGCATTTAACTTGCTCATGATGCAAGGAGATGCACGCCCCTACACAAGAAGGGTCAACTTTGATCAAAGGTTGGACCAAGTCCTTATGGACATATGTGTTGAAGGAGCTCAATGGAAAAGAGACTCCAAAGGCAAGCCAAGCCTGTGGCTACAGGATGGTTGGAGTTCATCCAACGCTCCATCATCCCCACTAGCAACCGATCCGAAGTTACTGTGGATAGGGCCATCATGATCCATAGCATCATGATTGGAGAGGAAGTAGAAGTTCATGAAGTCATCGCCCTTGAATTCTACAAAATAGCCGAAAGGTCCTCTACCTTGGCAAGGCTAGCTTTTCCTCATCTTATTTGCCATCTATGCTACTCAGCTGGAGTTATCATAGAAGGAGACATCCTCATTAAATAGGACAAGCCCATCACTAAGAAGAGGATGGAGCAAACAAGAGAGTCCACTCATGGATCCCAAGAGACGCATGAGGAAGCTCATCACCAAGGAATCCCGGAGATGCCTCAAGGGATGCACTTTCCTCCCAACAACTGTTGGGAACAACTCAACACTTCTCTGGAAGACTTGAGTTACAATATGGATCAATTAAGGGTGGAACATCAAGAACACTCCATCATTCTCCATGAAATTAGAGAAGATCAAAGAGCAATGAGGGAGGAGCAACAAAGGCAAGGAAGAGACATAGAAGAGCTCAAGGACATCATTGGTTCTTCAAGAAGAAAGCACCACCATCACTAAGGTGGACTCATTCCTTGTTCTTATTTCTCTATTTTTCGATTTTTAAGCTTTATGTTATCCATGTTTGTGTCTTTATTACATGATCATTAGTATGTAGTAACTATGTCTTAAAGATATGAATAATTCCATGAATCCTTCACCTTTCTTAAATGAAACATGTTTTTAATACAAAAAGAACAAGAAGTACATGAATTTCGAATTTATCCTTGAATTTAGTTTAATTATATTGAAGTGGTGACAATACTTTTTGTTTTCTGAATGAATGCTTGAACAGTGCATATTTTTTATCTTATTGTTTATGAATGTTAAAATTATTGGCTCTTGAAAGAATGATGAACAAAGAGAAATGCTATTGATAATCTAAAAAAATCATGAAATTGATTCTTGAAGCAAGAAAAAGCAGTGAATAGCAAAAGCTTGCGAAAAAAAAGTGGCAAAAAAAATAATAGAAAGAAAAAGAAAAAGCAAGCAGAAAAAGTCAATAGCCCTTAAAACCAAAAGGCAAAGGTAAAAAGGATCCAAGGCTTTGAGCATCAATGGACAGGAGGGCCCAAGGAAATAAAATCCAGGCCTAAGCGGCTAAATCAAGCTGTCCCTAACCATGTGCTTGTGGCATGCAAGTCCAAGTGAAAAGCTTGAGACTGAGTGGTTAAAGTCGTGATCCAAAGCAAAAAGAGTGTGCTTAAGAGCCCTGGACACCTCTAACTGGGGACTTTAGCAAAGCAGAGTCACAATCTGAAAAGGTTCACCCAGTCATGTGTCTGTGGCATTTATGTATCCGGTGGTAATACTGGAAAACAAAATGCTTAGGGCCACGGCCAAGACTCATAAAAGTAGCTGTGTTTAAGAATCAACATACTTAACTAGGAGAATCAATAACACTATCCAAAATTCTAAGTTTCTATAGATGTTAATCATTCTAAACTTCAAAGGAGAAAGTGAGATGCCAAAACTGTTCAGAAGCAAAAAGCTACAAGTCCCGCTCATCTAATTAGAACTAATATTCATTGATATTTTGGGATTTATAGTATATTCTCTTCTTTTTATCCTAATTGATTTTCAATTGCTTGGGGACAAGCAACAATTTAAGTTTGGTGTTGTGATGAGCGGATAATTTATACGTTTTTTGGCATTGTTTTTAGATAGTTTTTAGTAGGATCTAGCTACTTTTAGGGATGTTTTCATTAGTTTTTATGCTAAATTCACATTTCTGGACTTTACTATGACTTTGTGTATTTTTCTGTAATTTCAGGTATTTTCTGGCTGAAATTGAGGGACCTGAGCAAAACTCTGATAAGAAGGCTGACAAAGGACTGCTGATGCTGTTGGATTCTAACCTCCCTGTACTCAAAATGGATTTTCTGGAGCTACAGAACTCCAAATGGCGCGCTCTCAATGGCGTTGGAAAGTAGACATTCAGAACTTTCCAGTAATATATAATAGTCTATACTTTATTCAAGATTATACAACGTAAACTGGCGCTCAACGCCAATTCCATGCTGCATTCTGGAGTCAAACGCCAGAAACACGTCACGAACCAGAGTTGAACGCCAAAAATACGTTACAACTTGGCGTTCAACTCCAAAAGAAGCCTCTGCACGTGTAAAGCTCAAGCTCAGCCCAAGCACACACCAAGTGGTCCCCGGTGGTAGATTTCTGCATCAATTACTTACTTCTGTAAACCCTAGTAGCTAGTCTAGTATAAATAGGACATTTTATTATTGTATTAGACATCCTGGATTGTATTTTTGATCCTGTGATCACGTTTTGGGGGCTGGCCATTCGGCCATGCCTGGACCACCATCACTTATGTATTTTCAGCGGTGGAGTTTCTACACACCATAGATTAAGGGTGTGGAGCTCTGCTGTACCTCGAGTTTTAATGCAATTACTACTATTTTATATTCAATTCAGTCTATCCCCATTCTAAGATATTCGTTGCACTTAACCATGACGAATGTGATGATCCATGACACTCATCATCATTCTCATCTATGAACGCGTGACTGACAACCACTTCCGTTCTACCTCAGACCGAACGCATATCTCTTAGATTCCTTAATCAGAATCTTCGTGGTATAAGCTAGAATTGATGGTGGCATTCATGAGAATCCAGAAAGTCTAAACCTTGTCTGTGGTATTCCGAGTAGAATTTAGGGATTGAATGACTGTGACGAGCTTCAAACTCGCGATTGTTGGGCGTGATGACAAACGCAAAAGAATCAAGGGATTCTATTCCGGCATGATCGAGAACCGACAGATGATTAGCCGTGCTGTGACAGAGCATTTGGACCATTTTCACTGAGAGGATGGGATGTAGCCATTGACAACGGTGATGCCCTACATACAGCTTACCATGGAAAGGAGTAGGAATGATTGGATGAAGGCAGTAGGAAGCAGATATTCAAAAGGAGCACAGCATCTTCATACGCCTATTTGAAATTTCCACCAATGATTTACATAAGTATTTCTATCTTTATTTTCTGTTTATTTATTATTATTATTCGAAAACTCCATAACCATATATTATCCGCCTAACTGAGAATTTCAAGATGACCATAGCTTGCTTCATACCAACAATCTCCGTGGGATTGACCCTTACTCACGTAAGGTTTATAACTTGGACGACCCAGTGCACTTGCTGGTTAGTTGTGCGAGGTTGTGAAGAAAGTGCTGAGTTATAAATGTGCATACCAAGTTGAATGCCATTATTAGAGATCACAATTTTGTGCACCAAGTAGGATTCAAGATATGGAGCTAGTGGAACTAGTTTTATCTGATCGTCAGTTCACATGGTTCAGGGGCCAGTCATGTAGTCGTATCGATAAAGTTCTGGTTAGTTTGGAGTGGTTAGAAGAGTTTTCTGAAATAAGGTTACGAGGATGACCAAGAGGATTGTCAGACCATTGTCTAATGATTATGGTTGTAACAAGGTTGGGAGGGGGACCGAGGCCTTTTCAGAGTTTGGATTTATGGTTTACTCATGATGGTTTTCTGAGTATGGTGAAGGAGGAGTGGAGGAGCATAGGGGAGGTTCAATTCATGGACAAATTGAATGCTATGACGATTCTGCTAGGCAGATGGCATAGAGAGAATCTTGAAGATCTGGACATGAGGATTAAAAAGTTTGAAGAGGAGATCAGGATAATAGATGATATGGTGAGCAATGGAGTGTATGATGGAACAATAGAAGCACAAAGAAAGGTGCTTGTGAGCTTTTATAAGAAATGGTATATCAGAAAGGAGATACATTGGAAGCAGATGTCACAATCCAGGCATGCTAAGGAGATGAACAAAAATACTAGATACTTGCACAATCTAGCCTTGGCTCGAAGGGGGAACAATTGGATTGATGCTTTGGGGATCCATGGAAGATTGTGAGGAATCATTCCTGGATTAAGGTTGCTATAAGAGATTTCTATAAGGACTTGTACCATCAGGAGATCTCACCTAATATAGGTTTTTGGGATGGGCTGGTAAGGCGAATAAATGAGGAAGAGGCAACAGAGCTGGAATTAATGCCAACTACTGAAGAAATGAAGAATGTAGTGTGGGATTGTGAGTCAACAAAAGCACCAGAAAGTGATGGGTATAACATGAATTTTATTAAGAAGTGCTGGGTAGAAGTTGGGAGGGAATTCACTAAAGCAGTGTTGGGGTTCTTCCAGTCAGCTATGCTACCTAGGGATTCAAATGCCACTTGGGTGGCATTGGCGCCAAAATTTGTTGGAGCTACAGAAATAAAAGACCTTCAGCCAATCAGTATGGTGGGTTGTGTGTATAAGGTCATATCTAAGGTGTTGGTTTGAAGGATGCGGAATGTGATGCCAGGTTTAGTAGGTGAGACTCAGAGTGCTTTTGTGCAAGTCAGAAAAATTCATGATGGGGCTTTGATAGCCTGTGAAACTATGCAGTGGCTAAAGTCAAGAAAAAGGATCTCAGCGATAATTAAGCTGGATTTTCAAAAGGCTTATGATAGGGTCAAATGGAGTTTTGTGGATATAGTCTTGCAGAAGATGGGCTTTGGCCATAGGTGGCAGGGGTGGATCAAGGAGCGTGTCTGCTCTGTGTCTATGTCAGTTCTTATAAATGGGTCCCCCTCTAAGCCCTTCAAAATGGAAAGGGGTTTACGACAAGGATATTCTTTATCTCTCTTTCTGTTTGTGCTTGTTGTTGATGTTCTTCATAGAATGATAGGGGAGGCGGTGAGGAATGGGTGCATCTCTTTGCTGCTTGTTGGACGAGATAACATCGAGTTGTTGTACTTGCAGTTCACAGATGATACTATACTTTTCTATCCTCCAAAGGAAGAGACTATCAGGAATTACAAGCGTCTACTGCGCTGCTTCGAGATGATGTCTGGGTTGAGTATTAATTTTGAGAAGTCCAGTTTTATTCCGGTTAATTGTGATCAGCGTTGGGCACGTAAGATGTGCCTTTTGCTGGGATGTAAGGAGGCCATTTTACCAGTCCGGTACCTTGGCATCTCTCTGGAAGCAAATTCGAGACTAGTTAAGACATGAAAACCAGTGATTGATAAGGTGGAAGAAAAGCTGAGTCTGTGGAAAGCAAATACCCTCAATAAAAGCAAATACTCTTTCTTCTTAGCCATGTAGGATAAAAGTCGAGCCCATTGGCTCGATATATCCATTTAAGTGGATATAATGGCCAAGTCTTCCTTGGCCTTCGGGACCAATTTCATATCATGGGTCCCTACATAGCAACCTTTGATGAGAGTAGGGTCAAAGATGCTCATATCAATATCCAGTGGTCGAACACTGGTATGATATTTTTTGAAGTTGACATTCATTTGTTCGACATAGCAGGGGATATAACCAGTTTCAATTTCTTCAATCCTTTCATCCTTGTCCCATAGCACCAATTTCTGATGCAGAGTCGAGGGAATTGCCCATACACCATGGATCCAATATCTTCCCAAAAGCATGTTGAAAGTTGCCTTGGTAGGTTGATGCGAGCATATTTTCTATATTTTCTTATTATTTTAAAAATGAATTTATTGAGTTTTATTTAGATTTTAGTGTTTGAAGCTTACTTGGATGATACTCTGAGCCGCACTGTGGTTTTATTAATTTCAGAAAAGATTCGGGTGAGTTTGACAAGTTCGTACAGAAAAAAGGAAGAAAGTGGATGCTGTCAACCTTGACCTCCTCGCACTCCAACGAGCATAACTTGAGTTACAGAGGTTCAATTGATGCAGTTCTGGCGGCATTAGAAAGTCAACTTCCAAAACTTTCCAACAATATAATAGTTTATACTTCTCTTCTGGCATCATGGCACTAAATGCCACGACTTAGCGTTTAGAGCCAGGTGCCTCGTAATGTGTACGAGCTCACTGCCTCGAGAAGCGCTATACGCCAAGCCTGGCGTTTAGTGCCAGGAAGACAACAAAGATTGGAAGCTCACTGCCTCGAGGGATGCTAAATGCTAATTCTAGCATTTAGCGCCAGTAGCGCGGATCCAATTTTATGAAGAGGCGTCATTAGTTAGATTTGGGTTATATTTATTGTATTTTATTTTGTTTTAGTTATTTTTATTCCCAAACACAATCTTTTGGGCTTTAGTAGCTATTATTTTATTTTATTTTTAAATCAAATTAGGTTAGATATAAAAGGAAAAAGATTTAGCCTTCCGGATTTTCTTTCTTCTCTTCTCCCTCATTCTAGTTTTCACACACCTTTGAACGCTAGTTTTTAAAACCAATTTTATGAAGAAGCTCTGTTTATTCTATAGATTAATACTATTGTCACTCTATTTTAATTACTGTATTGATTTAAATTCAAGGATTACTTTCATTCTTCACCTTATGAATTTAAGTGTATTAGAAAATAACTCTTGTTCTACATGAATTCTTGTTGATTCTTGGAAAAGTTATCTCACCTGAATACTAGTTTGAAAGTAAATTCCTTCTAAATCACTACTTGCTTGGACTTAACGGGATATGTGATATATATTCCTCTTATATTTGGATAATTAGGATTTTTATGGCTAATAAACTAGAATTGAACATAACCCTCTAATATATTTTAAGTGACCAAGGAATTGGCGGTTGATTAGGTTAGAGGAGACTATATCACTAAGAAATTAGGGTTTAGTTAATTACAGTTTGTCATGAATTGAATCTTGCATGATTAAAATAGTTGGCAAGAAATATAAATTCAGAAAAATAAACATCTCTGAAACCTTAACTGTTCTCTCACATATTTTTCACACACCATAGGTACCACTATAAACATTGTTGGTCGTTTAATATTTCTGACTTTAACCCTGAGTGGGATCATTCCTAGGGCTGTTATTGACTTACCATTAAATCCAATAATAGCAAGATTTTTCTTAGTCAAATCCTCGACTATTTTTTTTAGAATAATGGGAACATACTTTTGGGTAACAAATTCATTGCTACTCCTCCATAGATCAAGATGCGATTAATCACCATCCCTTCAACTATTGCCTTAATATGAAATGGTCAAAGATGACTTTTGGTGATATCATCAAGCCTTTCAAATAACCCCTCCTTAATCATGTCATTTTCGACAAATCGGCATTCGTCACCTGGAATTATATCATCACAGTCTCCTTCAAGACAATTCCAAGATCCTTCAAGATTGCCTGAAAATCGAAAGGGAGAACAGAAACCGTGGCAACATACCCAAAACATCTTTCTCCAAACATCACATCTAGATCATCTTGAAGACCAGAGTTAAAGTTTTTTATCAGCGGCTCTTCTTCTTTTCCTTTGGGGATCGACTTGATAGCCAATATCTCCTTCGACTCTTCCGACACATTGTCTCATTTCTGTTCCTACTTATGAGGTGATTTACTTTCTTTGTGCAATTCAGGATATGGCACTTGTATATCAGCCTCATCATTTTGCGTTTGGAGCATAGGTCTTGGAAGGGAGCTCTTTCTACAAAATTGTGTCGAGGCCTTCCTCAGCCATTACACTTTATAACCACTCTTCATCTTGAACCTCCTCTTTTTTGGGCCTTAGTCTAATTTTCAAAACATCCCCTAGGAACATGTCCAGCTCGAATTGCTCATCTTTCTTTATAGATTCGACAAAAGCCATGTTAATTATAAATGCCACTTCTTCGGTTTCAGTGAAATTTGATGTGACTTGGAAGGAATCGAGATCCACCTTCATTTTAGGCTTATTAGCAAACTTAAGTCAACCTTCGTCAATAGCCTTTTGTATCAAGTCCTTAAAATGAACACAATTGTTAGTATAATATCCAGAAGCTTTATAAAATTTGTAAAACTTTTTAATCCTAATTTCAAAAATAGATGGCATTGCTTTTTCTTCAGGGAGCACAAGTTGTTTATCTCTTAACAACATATCGAAGATCTGTTCACCTTTTGTTAGGTCAAAAGAATAATTTTTTTCTCCTGATAAAGGAGTCTTATTTTTTGCCGGATTAAGAGATTGACACACATAAGGACGCTCGTCTTTAAATTTTGCAGCAAAAGCAGATTCAATGTTTGACTCTTTCTCACTAATGCAATGAACGTAGTTAACATTTTTGTTGAAAAAGGATTTTCTTTTATTCGACTCTAATTCCTCTTTTTCTTTATTCAGTTTTTTAATTTACTGGACTTTATCAGCCAACTAAGCTAAGTCGAGGAATGTTGATTTACCAATTTCTTTCGAATATTGAAACCAAGCCTTAACCATTTTGACTATCTTAGGTTTAGAAATAGGTGTGAAATATTTGTTTCTCATATTCTTGAACCGGATAAAATAGTCATCGATTGACTCAGCCTTTTCTCTCTTCATTATGAATAAGTTGGACAAAGTTACCTTCATTTCTCTCCTAAAGAATTGATCATGAAAAATTCTTTCCAATTAAACCCAACTATGGACCGAATTAAGTTGTAAATTTGAAAACCAGATAAAATTATTCTTTGTCAGTTGAGAGAAAAATATCTCATTTTCAAATATTTATTATTGGCCAACTCGCCTATTTCAATTGAATATCAAGCAATGTGCTCTACAACCGATTTTTCACTTTTTCTCGTAAACTTTGTAAGAGATTTAGGAGTTTTGACTCTCTTCGGGAGTTCAGCCTATAAAATATAATTTGAGAAAGGGGATATAAAATAAGGTTGATTTGTTATCCGAATGTTTAATCTTGCTCTATTCAAGATTTGCTTGACAACTTGAGTTATATTTTTACTATAAACATGAGCATCATTGTTTGCTCTAGCTTCATTCAATACCCTATTTGGATCGTCTCCTCTATTCAACATGAGAGGAGGATTATTAACATGAACTTCCCCAAAAGATTGAACTAAAGGTTGATTAATTACTCCTGCAATATCATCGACTTGTAGAGAAACTTACTCTATTCTGACATTGTTATTTTCTAACATGAAATTTAATACTGTAGCCATCTATTGTTTAAGAATATTTACTAGATCATGATGGCTATCCTCGATTTGTTATATAAATATAGCCAAAGATTCGACTAGATTAGGCAAAGATGTCCCAAGGAATCTACCTTAACATTTTTGAAAATATAGAGATATGTGTCCCTCCTGTCATCACTCTAGGTGTCCCTATGCTTTGTGTCGAAGTAACATTCGATATTATAGGAATAGGTTGTGACATGGAAACAGATCCTAGATATGGAGGGTTATTCATTATTTTGATAGGCGTTATAGTTTGTCATACCAAGGTTATAATGGTATGTCCCCATGAAGGGATATGTTGGGGGTGGTACTAGATTATACAAAGGATTATTCTATAGGTGGAGAATAATTTAGGGGTAACCCGTATGGAGGCTATGGGACAGGTACCTCTGTTGAATTCTCCTCCGTCGAACCGTTGCCTGGAAAAACTGGTCGAAGGGACTGCTTCAGTTTCGGGGTTCCTAAAGGAATCTCTAATATCATTATTCGACGTATCTGTTGAAGCTGAACCTCTATCAGACATTATCAATCTTTTATTGCGTAATTGCATGCACATTTTGACACATTACTTAACACAAAGTCCCACTGGGCTTGTCAATTTGTTTCACTCGATTTTTGGTATATCTCGACAGGGTGCCGAATCGAGCTTGTATCAAGATCTCAGTTCGGGGAGCAGATACGACTCCTCTGAAAAAATAATGAGCTCGACCCAAAAATTACTTAGTAATAGTGTTGAAATGACTTGCGTCGAAATTACTAGTGACAAATTTGTATGAAACAAAGTAAAACAAATAAATGAATAAATGAGAAGAGAAAAGTTTTAAATTGATAAACAGAAAACTAAATCGTAAAGGAAATAGAATAACAGTAAAATGTAAAGAACCGAACGAAAAATAAATCAAATAGGAACAAAGAAAAATGAATTAAAAGTTAATTTCTAATATTCACATGCAGTTGTACTCCATGTTCTTTCGTTGCGTCACTGAGACTGAAAATTTTATGAATTTATGTGATGATTCAGTGTCTTTGATTAATGTCCCAGATCTCTTCTGAATTTTTACTATCTATAGACCATAAAAATTGAGTTACCATAAATCATATTGTTCACTATCTTATTTTTTCTTTTTTTCTCAACCATGACTTTATCTTGATTATGAATATTTTTACCCCTAAATTTTGATACTCACATCTTCTCTAACTTGCTTATCAAATCTCGTACTCATGTCCTCCCCTTAATTTTGAAGGTCGAGAAACAAGTTTAGAAGTTCAAAAACAGATACCAAACTGTTTCTCAACTTCGACATTTTTTGTATTATCTTTCACTTTAGTTTTATTCGTTTCCGAAATCGAAATTATTATTTCTATAGTTAAAACTATTGGCGTCAAAACGTCCATATGATCTTATATAAAAAAAAAAAAAAATCATTTTATGTACCAACGGTATGAAAAGACAAAGGGATTATTTCAACCATCATACATTTACTAGAAATCCCTTTTCGGGGCTAGGCTATGCTATGCATACACACAGGTTGACTTATTCTAAATTATTAAAAACATTATTTAATTTATTCTACCCGCTTGACACATGCCCGACAATTGTTTTATTAAATTCAGATAAGAGCATTTGTGATCAAAATATATAAAATTCAATTTAAAACTTTTAAATGAGTAGTTTTATGATACGTCTGCCGACAAGTCAAGTTTCATATCCTAATTCTAATGCAAATAGCATTCATTTTAAAAATATTTCTAATTTAGCATTCATAAGTATCAACCTTAATTGGCTTGTATATCGCGTAGCCATTAGGTTGTTTGAGTAAAATTTAAAAAAAGGGCATAAACAATTAGTTAAGAGAATAATATTCTTTTCATTTAAATATTGTCACTTTAAAAATTTAGTACCTCTAGAATTTAATATATTTTTAGACATAACTGTTTAAAGTACATGAATTTTTAATAATAAAAATTTCTAAAATAAGAAATATTTTAGAACCAGTTGAAAAGAATAAATAATAATAATAATAATAATAGGTGTTTCCAACCATATAGCTAGATCATAGTCAATTAATAAATAAAGAAACAACCCGAGATTAAAATATAATTATATGAGGCCATGGACATACATGAGAAATTTTCATTGTGTTGAATTCACCCTGTCCAATACTTTCACCTTTCAATAATCTTCAACTCGAAAATTAATTAATTAAAAAGCAATGTTACCTTTATGTTTGTCTATCCAATTTGTAAATAAGAAAGCTTCAAGACAATTGGTCTGAGTGTACACATTGAGAGGTTAAAAATGGACAAACTTTATCTTCCAATTCATATGTGTTGTGTCCCAACCGGGTAGAGCCTTACAACTTTATAATCATATATTATAAGCAAACAACTAACTATATGACAATAAAGAGTCCAATTAGAGAGTTATTTTTTTTTTTGGTTAACATCAGTTAATTTTTCTATTTTAAATTTTAAATTTTAAATTTTTTAAAAATAAACTTAAAGAATAATTTTATAAAAAAATTAAATAATATTGACTGCTTAAAAATTAATTCTTTATATTTTCCAACTAGAAAAAGAGCAAAACAAATTAAAGAGAATGGCAAATTAAGACTTTGGAAAGGATTTTATTATATATATAAAAGAGAATGGCAAATTATTTAAAATTTTCTTAATTTAAAAAGTTAACACTACACTTTGCTTTTTGACAACAAATTCCATACTTACTATATTGGTCAATAACCATCACAAACAATTCAAGTTTCTGAGCAAATAAACAAAGAATTTATTTTTCATTCTTAGATTCTTTGTAAGAATTATATTGATACAACTTATAATAATTTAAGAAGCTATGTTTCACTAAAAGTAAATAAACATAAAAGATAAGCATAAAGTAATATTCATTGAATTATCATGTAACTCAGGGATTTTTCACTTATATAATTGAAAAAGAAGTACTCCATTATCTCTTTAAATTATCTTGACATATGTCATATTTTTAAATAAGTAAATCACATTGAAGTTGGGTCTTTTTACACTTAAATCGCATCAAATTAAAAAGATTTATCTAGTTTCTCAAAGTACGGACACTTTGTTATATAATTATTAAAATCAGACCGAATTAACCAATTCGACTAAAAAACTGGTTAATCAATAATTTAATCGGTTCAATTAATGAATTGAACTGAATTCATAATTGAATCGGTCAACAGTGATCAAACCTATTAAAAATTATCCGATCCACGCTTCAGAGCAAACCCGCGCGCTATCGAACCATTATAGGAGCTCCCGTACACCACAATTCCAAAAATGCTTACTAGGAGATCCGAACACCGGATCAAGTGTATGTAACACCTCCCTCTTTTCACTGTATCATCTTGTTAGTCAATAATATAAGTTACAAAAAATAAATATATAATAAACTATAAATGAATTTTTATTTATTTTTTATTCTTTTAAGCCTAAATTGATATGGATATCAAACAAACAACAATACATGATATATAAATATATTGATATATTCATATTGATTGTGTTATTTTTTGTTATCTCTTATTCATTTAAATTAAGAAAATATTTTGTATTAGTGACTAATTTATTATCTTTTTTTTTACCATAAATTATATTTAAGAATTAATATTTAATTGTTATTAATATATTTTTACAAACATGCATTTTAATTTTAATTTTATTTTTATAATTTTATATTTTTATTTAATTATGACCAGATCTACCGGATAAATCAGTGACTCACCGGTTGAACCAGTGACCTAGAGACCCAATCGTATGAGTATGCTTCATTGAATTACCGTGTTCGTGTGTCCGTTTGTCGGATACATTTTGGACACGACACTCGTCCGACACGCGTATCTTCCGTGTCTAATTGTATCTTAATAAAAAATAAAAAATCTTTTTTTGGATACGTTTGGACACACCTAAATACCATCATGTGTTAACATGTCTAACCTTATTCTTAACATGTATTACTAAAATAAATTTAGAAATAGTATATATTATTATTTTTTAAAATAAAAAATATTTTAAATATTTTATATAATTAAAATAAGACATTAAAAATAATTAAAAAATTAATTTATATTTAATATCAATAAAATATCAAAATATCATTACGATTTATCTAAAAAATACTTTATATTTTATATATATGTGTGTGTCTCTGTGTTTTATAAAATTTTAAATTTTGGGTGTCGACGTGTCTCGTATCGTATCGTGTCCGGTATTTATGTTAGTTTTTGTGCATCATAAAAAATAATTGAACTTAAATCGCACCAAGGTGTGTCTTTTCCAACAAAACAATGAAAATCCCTCTCTTTCAATGCAATTTAATTGGGGAACATTGAACTCCTCCAACTTGATGAGAAGAAGTTTTCCTGTATACTGGTGCACGAAGTTGACTCTACCATATTCGCACAGATAGACCAGCAAGTGCACTAGGTCGTCCAAGTAATACCTTAGGTGAGTGAGGGTCGATCTCACAGAGAATGTTGGTTTGAACAAGCAATGGCTATCTTGTAGATCTTAGTCAGGTGGATAGAAAATATAGTTATTGTGGAAAAATGCATAAAAACAGAATAAATAACGTATTAATGGATAGGTGTGAAACCAATGATAAGAGAACGGTTGAGCCTTCGGAGATGCTTCCTCCTTCTGGATCAACTTTTCTCACTGTGTACATTAACTTCTGATGGTTCATTCCATGGCAGGATCTAAGTGATTAACGCCAGGTCAGTGGTCATTAATCTCTTCTGCTTCAGATTAAATGCCAGGTCAGTGGTCATCCAATCTGAACGGGGGTGAAGCTCTTGCTGTCTATTCCCTTGGTGATCCTACTTAAAGCGTCACAGACAAAGTCGGATCTTTCGGATTAGAGAGTGTTGTGTTCTTATTCTAGCCTATACCACCAAGACCCTAATTGCCCCGTACCTTAGCTGAACTGATGTCTCCAAGTCCCTAACAAAGTCTTGAATTAGCCGTCTAAGAGATGTATAATCAAGCATGTGGTTCAGTACTATCCCGTCAAGGACTTGCAAGAACCCATGTAGAATAATAGGGATGACAGTCAAGTTACACTCCCAATTCATTAGGATGAAGAATGAAGATACATCTTAGAACAGAATCAAGCATAGATTGAAATAGAACAATGATATTATTAATCCATAAGAATCAGCATAGCTCCTAACCTTAACCTAGGAGGTTAGTGACTCATACTGTATAATTATGTTCCAAAGTAAAAATGGGGGAAGAAGATCGCCATAAACATGGGTGATCTTCTCCTATTTATAATAACCTAGTAACTAAGAAGTACAAAAATATGATAGAATAGACTAGAGGTGAGAAAATCCATCCTTGGGCCTACTTTGGTTGAGTACTTGGGCTGAGCTTGGCGTCCACTTTGAGGAATGGGGAGTGAACCACGCTGCCTTCTGTTTGTGTTGGGCGTTGAACGCCCACTAGGGGGTGGTTGTCGTTCAACGCCAACTTTGGGGCTCCTTTGGGGTGTTGAACGCCATCTAGGGTTAGCTTCTTGGCATTCAACGCCCAGAATGGACAGGCGCCTTCGAAGAAAAGTATAGACAATTATATATTTCTGGAAATTTCTGAAAGTTAGCTTTCCAACGCCATTTAGAACGTGTCATTTGAACCTCTGTAGCTCTAGAAATGCTCGTTTGAGTGCGCGGAGGTTAGAATCTAACAGCATCTGCTACGCTTTCCTTGCCTCTGAATCGGACTTCGCCAAGACTCCTCAATTTCAATAAGAAAATATCTGAAATCATCATAAAACACACAAACTCAAAATAGAATCCAAAAATGTGAAATTTTCACTAAAATCTAGAAAAATATAATAAAACTTAAACGAAAGATAATAAAACTATATGAAAATGATGCCAAAATTGTATAAAATATCCGCTCATCATATACTAAGCAAATAGAAGAACCAAAATGAATTGAATAATATATTGATGTAAAACTAATGTATAATAATAGGAATGAATCACAATGAGTTAGTCTACCACTCTTTATATAGAAGCTAAGTGAAGATTTATAATTGTTTAATCAACCTCTAACAACTCTAACTTACTACTTTTGGCAAATTCTATTTTTTTAATTACCAACACATTTCTCATCTTCACTACACCTCTCACCCCCAACTTAGCATTGGACATTGTAAATCCTAAATTTGTGTCAGAATTTATCAAAGATTGATAAAGACCGAGGCTTTATCAAGATATTCGTGAGTTGTTCTGTTCCAAGTATATGACCAACCACGGCAAAAATTACTAGAATAGCGATCGATTTTAGTGACTGAAAAAATTAGTTGCTAATAGTAATTGATTTTTAGCGATTGGTATAGAATTTCTAGGACCAAAAAAATATTAGTCGCTAAATTACATTCAGTAAATAATTTTAGCGACCAATAAAATCGGTCACTAATAGCAACCGAATTAGCGACTGATAAGTTTTTAATACAACCAGAACAAAGTTGGTCACTATAATCGGTCGCTATTTTTTAATCTAGCGACCGGATTAGCAACCAAAACAAAAGTAATGTCTTTGGGACTGTTGGTCACTAAATCGGTCGCTATATTTTATTTTAGGACCGATTTTGTAACTGATAGTGAAATAGGGTGAACAAGTATTTGGTCACTAAGGCACTGGTCGCTAAATCGATTACTAATTGTTAAGATAGCAACTGATTTTAGCGACCGACAGAATCAGTCACTAATAGTACAGGAAACTGAAGATTCAGAACATGCAGCAGAGGAATTACACAGAAAAAAGCTGGGCGTTCAAAACGCCCAGTGAAGAAGGACAGACTGGCGTTTAAACGCCAGCCAGGGTGCCTGGTTGGGCGTTTAACGCCCAAAAAGGTAGTGCATTGGGCGTTAAACGCCAGAATGTGCACCATTCTGGGCGTTTAACGCCAGGATGGCACAAGAGGGAAGATTCTGTTTTTAATTCAGATTTTTTTTCAAGTTTTCAAAGTTTTTCAAAATCAAATCTTTTTCAAATCATATATTTTCAATCAAATATTTTTCAAAATCAATTTCTTTCCTTTTTCAAAGATACTTGCTAACAATTAATGATTTGATTGAACAATTCAAGTATGTTGCCTTTTCTGTTGAGAAAGGTTTAATGTTTGAATCATATCTTTTCTTGTTAGGCAAGTCACTAATTTTTAAAATCAAATCTTTTTAAATTGTTTTCAAATCATATCTTTTCAATCATATCTTTTTAAAAGCATAATTTTTCAAACATATCTTTTTTCACATCTTTTTCAAAAATAGTTTTCAATCATATTTTTTTTTCAAAATCTTTTTCAAAAATCACTTGATTTCTTTCCCACTCCTGGTTTTCGAAAATCAATTAAAGTTTTTCAAAATGTTTTCAAAATCTTTCACTCAATTTTCGAAAATTTCTTCCTCTCTTCTCACATCCTTCTATTTATGGAGTACCACTCCTTCTCAATGCACAATTCAAACTCTATCTGATTAAGTTCGAATTCTTCTACCTCTTCCTTCTAATTTTCTTCTTCTCTGACACCTCAAGGAATCTCTATACTGTGACATAGAGGATTCCACATTTTCTTGTTCTCTTCTCTTTCATATGAGTAGGAACAAAGACAAAAGCATTCTTGTTGAAGCTGACCCTGAACCTGAAAGGACCTTGAAGCGAAAGCTAAGAGAAGCTAAGGCACAACTCTCTGTAGAGGACCTAACAGAAATCTTCAAAGAAGAAGACATGGCAGCCGAAAACAACAACAATGCAAACAATGCAAGGAAGGTGCTGGGTGACTTTACTGCACCTACTCCCGACTTCTATGGGAGAAGCATCTCTATCCCTGCCATTGGAGCAAACAACTTTGAGCTTAAGCCTCAATTAGTTTCTCTAATGCAACAGAATTGCAAGTTCCATGGACTTCCATTGGAAGATCCTCATCAGTTTTTAGCTGAATTCTTGCAAATCTGTGACACTGTCAAGACTAATGGGGTTGACCCTGAGGTCTACAGACTTATGCTATTCCCTTTTGCTGTAAGAGACAGAGCTAGGACATGGTTGGACTCACAACCTAAAGAAAGCCTGAACTCTTGGGAAAAGCTAGTCAATGCCTTCTTGGCAAAGTTCTTTCCACCTCAAAAAATTGAGTAAGCTTAGAGTGGAAGTCCAAACCTTCAGACAGAAGGATGGAGAATCCCTCTATGAAGCTTGGGAAAGTGGTGCACGAAATTGCAATAACACTTTTGCAATCCCGCACAACTAACCAGCAAGTGCACTGGGTCGTCCAAGTAATACCTTGCGTGAGCAATGGTCGATCCCACGGAGATTGTCGGCTTGAAGCAAGCTATGGTTATTTTGTAAATCTTAGTCAGGATATCAGAAGTTATCAGGATTGATTGTAAGAAGCAAAAGAACATGTAAAGGTTACTTGTATTGCAGTAATGGAGAATGGGTTGAGGTTTGGAGATGCTCCATCTTCCGAATCTCTGCTTTCCTACTGTCTTCTTCATCAAACACGCATGTCTCCTTCCATGGCAAGCTCGTGTAGGGTCTCACTGTTGTCAGCAGCTACCTCCCATCCGCGCAGTGAAAGCTAATGCACACACTCTGTCACAGTGCTGCCAATCACCGGTTTGGTTCCCTCCCCTACCGGAATAGAATCACTCTTTTGCGTCTGTCACTAACGCCCAGTAGGTTATAGGTTTGAAGCACGTCACAGTCATTCAATCATTGAATCCTACTCAGAATACCACAGACAAGGTTTAGACCTTCCGGATTCTCTTGAATGCTGCCATCAGATCCTGCTTATACCACGAAGATTCCGATTAAAGAACCCAAGAGATAACTACTCAATCTAAGATAGAACAGAGGTGGTTGTCAGGCACGTGTTCATAGTTGAGAATGATGATGATTGTCACGGATCATCACATTCATCCGGATTAAGAACAAGTGTTATCTTAGAATGGAAGCAAGCATGATTGAATAAGAAACAGTAGTAATTGCATTAATCCATCAAGACACAGCAGAGCTCCTCACCCCCAACCATGGGGTTTAGAGACTCATACTGTGGAAAGAAACGTGTACAAAATGTTATGAGATCATCCGGTACTGATTACAATGTAAAAAGGTCCTATAAGTAGTAAACTAGTATCCTAAGGTCTACAGAAATGAGTAAATGACATAAAAATCCACTTCCTGGCCCACTTGGTGTGTGCTTGGGCTGAGCAATGAAGGAAATTCGTGTAGAGACCTTTTCTGGAGTTAAACGCCAGTTCTCATGCCAGTTTGGGCGTTTAACTCCAACTTTTATTCCAGTTCCGGCGTTTAACGCTGGAATTTCTGAGGCCGGATTGCTACGCGGGTTTGGGCCATCAAATCTTGGACAAAGTATGGACTATTATATATTGCTGGAAAGCCCTGGATGTCTACTTTCCAATGCCGTTGAGAGCGCGCCAATTGGGCTTCTGTAGCTCCAGAAAATCCACTTCGAGTGCAGGGAGGTCAGAATCCAACAGCATCTGCAGTCCTTTTCAGTCTCTGGATCAGATTTTCGCTCAGGACCCTCAATTTCAGTCAGAAAATACCTGAAATCACAGAAAAAACACACTCATAGTAAAGTCCAGAAAAGTGAATTTTAATTAAAAACTAATAAAAATATACTAAAAACTAACTAAAAGATACTAAAATCATACTAAAAACAATGCCAAAAAGTGTACAAATTATCCGCTCATCACAACACCAAACTTAAATTGTTGCTTGTCCCCAAGCAACTGAAAATCAAAATAGGATAAAAGAAGAGAATATACTATAGACTCCAAAATATCAAAGAAACATAGTTCCAATTAGATGAGCGGGACTAGTAGCTTTTTGCCTCCGAACAGTTTTGGCATCTCACTCTATCCTTTGAAGTTCAGAATGATTGGCATCTATAAGAACTCAGAACTCAGATAGTGTTATTGATTCTCCTAGTTAAGTATATTGATTCTTGAACATAGCCAGTGTATGAGTCTTGGCTGTGGCCCAAAGCACTCTGTCTTCCAGTATTACCACCGGATACATACATGCCACAGACACATAATTGGGTGAACCTTCTTAGATTGTGACTCAGCTTTGCTAAAGTCCCCAATTAGAGGTGTCCAGGGTTCTTAAGCACACTCTTGTTGCCTTGGATCACAACTTTATTTCCTTCTCTTTTTTTTTCTTTTCTTTTTCTTTTTTTTTTTCGAAATTTTTTTTTCACTGCTTTTCTTGCTTCAAGAATCAATTTTGATGATTTTTCAGATC
This sequence comes from Arachis stenosperma, assembly GCF_014773155.1. NCBI lineage: Eukaryota > Viridiplantae > Streptophyta > Magnoliopsida > Fabales > Fabaceae > Arachis > Arachis stenosperma. The sequence goes on from NC_080385.1 coordinate 139,196,177, forward strand.
CTCAATAACAGTTCTCTTTCTCCTCATTCTTTCAAGAGCCAATAATTTTAACATTCTTAAAACAACAAATTCAAAAGACATATGTACTGTTCAAGCATTCATTCAGAAAACAAAAAGTATTGTCACCACATCAAACTAATTCAACTAGTTTCAGAGATAAATTTTGAAACCCTGTACTTCTTGTTCTTTTGTTAAGAGAGGTGATGGATTCATAGGACATTCATAACTTTAAGGCATAACTTTAATTTTATTAATTATGGATTAAAAACAAGACTCAAAAATAGATATAGAATGAGACTAGAAAAACGAAAAACAGAGGCTCCTAATGATAGAGGTTTTCACAGAGTTAGGACTCAACAACCTTGCTTTTGAGAAGTGGATGCTCCCTCAGCTTGAGAGGAGAGCTTTTGGCGCTTCAGTTCCTTGATTTCACGCCCCTGCTTCTCTTGTTCCTTCAGCAATTTGCAGATCATGCAGTTCTGATTCTGCTGTTCTTCCTTCAGTTGCTCCATAGTCTCTTGCAGCTTGTTGATGGATGCTTCTAGGCTGGCCCAGTAGCCAATTTCAGGGAATTCAGGGAGGAACTCACGCGCCCTCCTCTTGATGGAGTTGTCTTGCACTTGTCCTTCCATTGACTTCTTGGTGATTGGGTGTTCAATGGGTATGAACTCATCTACTCCTATCTTCACCCCAGCCTCTTTACAGAGCAAGGAGATCTAGCTTGGGTAGGCCAGTTTGGCTTCAGTGGAATTCTTATTTGCAATTGTGTAGATCTCACAAGCAATCACATGATGCACCTCCACTGCTTTTCCAAGCATAATGCAGTGAATCATCACTGCTCTCTTGATGGTGACCTCAGAACGGTTGCTAGTGGGCAATATGGAATGCCCAATAAAGTCTAGCCAACCTCTTGCAATTGGTTTGAGGTCTCCCCTCTTGAGTTGGTTTGGAACACCCTTAGAATTGGTTATCCACTTAGTTCCAGGGAGGCATATGTCCTCTAGAACTTGATCCAACCCCTTATCTACTCTCACCATCCTCCTATTAAAGGAATCAGGATCATCTTGCAGTTGAGGTAACTTGAAGATTTCTCTTATTTTGTCCAGATGGAAGTATATAACTTTCCCTCTGACCATGGTTCTGTGGGTATGGTAAGCGGTTCCAGTCATTCTTGCTTATCTGTTAGCCACAGATTTGAATAGAATTCCTGAACCATGTTCCTTCCAACCTTTGTCTCAGGATTGGTCAGAACTTCCCAACCTCTGTTTCGAATTTGCTCTTGGATCTCCGGATATTCATCTTCTTTCAGATCAAATCTAACTTCCGGGATCACTGACCTCAGACCCATTATTTTGTGATAATGGTCTTCATGTTCTTTGGTTAAGAACTTCTCTTCATTCCAAAGATTCTTTGGATTAGTCTCTTTCCTTCCTCTTGAGTTGGTTTGTTTTCCCTTGGGAGCCATGATATTGATGAATCTTGGCTTAGTGATCACGGAAAAGCACACCAAACTTAGAGGTTTTGCTTGTCCTCAAGCAAAAAGAAAAGAAAGAAGATAAGAGAGAGAGAGAGGAGGAGAAAATTCGAATGGTGTGAGGAAGGAAGGGTGTGGAACGTTCATTTATAGAGTGGGGGGAGGAGAATTTCGAAAACAAAAGAGAGATTTGAAAGGAAATTAGAAAAGATATGAAAAATATTTGAGAAAAGGGTGAGTTTTTGAAGAAGATTTGAGATTATTTTGAAATAGATTTGAAAAATTGTTTTGATTTGTGAAGATTTGAAAGTGAATAATGAAAGGTTGAAGTGTGATTTTGTAGAAAAGTATGGGTGAGAAAAGGAAAGTTTGAAAAAATCTGATTTGAAAACAAAAATGTGGTCCCCCCACCTTTCTGGCGTTAAACGCCCAGAATGGTACCCATTCTGGCGTTTAACGCCCACTTGGCACCCTTTTTGGGCGTTTAACGCCCAGCCAGGTACCCTGGCTGGCGTTAAACGCCAGAAAGCCTTCCTCACTGGGCGTTTTTCTGAACGCCCAGTGATACTGCACACCTGGCGTTAAACGCCCAGAATGGTGCCCATTCTGGCGTTTAACGCCCAGAATGGTACCATTACTGGCGTTAAACGCCCAGAATGGTGCCCATTCTGGCGTTTAACGCCCAAAATGCCCCTTACTGGCATTTTTTCGCCAGTAAGCTCATTTTCTCTGCTTTTTGAGCTGAATCCTTCTGTAACTCTGTGAATTCCTTCATTTTTGATACTTGCCTCTGTAAGAACTAATCATACAACTTCCTGATGACTGGGTTGCCTCCCAGCAAGCGCTTCTTTACTGTCTTTAGCTGGACTTTCACTGAGAATCACTCAAGTCTCAGTTTTGAGCATTCCTGCTCAAAATTTCCTTCAAGATAGTGTTTGATTCTCTGTCCATTAACAATGAACTTCTTGTCAGAATCAATATCCTGAAGCTCAACATATCCATATGGTGATACTCCTGTAATCACATACGGACCCCTCCACCGGGACTTGAGTTTTCCTGGAAACAGTTTGAGCCTGGAGTTGAAGAGCAGAACTTTTTGTCCTGGCTCAAAGACTCTGGTTGACAATCTCTTGTCATGCCACTTCTTTGCCTTTCCTTATAAATTTTTGCATTTTCAAAGGCATTGAGTCTGAACTCCTCTAGCTCATTCAGCTGGAGCAGTCTTTTCTCACCAGCTAACTGTGCATCCATGTTTAGGAATCTGGTTGCCCAGTAGGCTTTATGTTCCAGTTCCACAGGCAAATGACAGGCCTTCCCATACACCAATTGGTATGGAGAGGTTCCTATAGGAGTCTTGAATGCTGTTCTGTATGCCCACAGAGCATCATCCAAGCTCTTTGCCCAATCCTTTCTTCGGGCCATTACAGTCCGTTCCAGGATTCTTTTTAGCTCTCTGTTAGAGACTTCAGCTTGCCCATTTGTCTGTGGATGATACGGAGTTGCCACTTTATGGCTGATTCCATATCTAACCATAGCAGAGTATAGCTGTTTATTGCAGAAATGAGTGCCCCATCACTGATTAGCACTCTGGGGACGCCAAACCTGCTGAAAATGTTTTTCTGGAGGAATTTCAGCACAGTCTTCGTATCATTAGTGGGTGTAGCAATTGCTTCTACCCATTTAGATACATAGTCCACTGCCACCAGAATGTAAGTGTTTGAGTATGATGGTGGGAATGGTCCCATGAAATCAATTCCCCATACATCAAACAATTCTATCTCTAATATTCCTTGTTGAGGCATGGCATATCCGTGAGGCAGGTTACCAGCTCTTTGGCAACTGTCACAGTTACGCACAAACTCTCGGGAATCTTTATAGAGAGTAGGCCAGTAGAAGCCGCACTGGAGAACTTTAGTGGCTGTTCGCTCACTTCCAAAATGTCCTCCATACTGTGATCCATGGCAGTGCCATAGGATCCTTCGTGCTTCTTCTCTGGGTATACACCTGCGGATCACTCCGTCAGCACATCTCTTAAAGAGATATGGTTCATCCCAAAGGTAGTACTTGGCATCTGAAATTAATTTCTTTCTTTGCACACTGCTGTACTCCTTGGGTATGAACCTTACAGCTTTATAATTTGCAATGTCTGCAAACCATGGAGCTTCCTGGATGGCAAAGAGTTGCTCATCTGGGAAAGTCTCAGAGATCTCAGTAGAAGGGAGGGACGCCCCAGCTACTGGTTCTATTCTGGACAGATGATCAGCTACTTGATTCTCTGTCCCTTTTCTGTCTCTTATTTCTATATCAAACTCTTGCAGAAGCAATACCCATCTGATAAGCCTGGGTTTTGAATCCTGCTTTGTGAGTAAGTATTTAAGAGCAGCATGGTCAGTGTACACAATCACCTTTGATCCCACTAAGTAGGATCTAAACTTGTCAATGGCATAAACCACTGCAAGCAACTCTTTTTCTGTGGTTGTGTAATTCTTCTGTGCATCATTTAGAACACGGCTAGCATAATAAATGACATGCAGAAGTTTGTTATGCCTCTGTCCCAACACTGCACCAATGGCATGATCACTGGCATCACACATTAATTCAAATGGTAATGCCCAATTTGGTGCAGAGATGACTGGTGCTGTGACCAGCTTAGCTTTCAGGGTCTCAAATGCCTGCAAACACTGTGTGTCAAACACAAATGGTGTGTCAGCAGCCAACAGGTTACTCAGAGGTTTAGCAATTTTCGAAAAATCCTTGATAAACCTTCTGTAGAATCCTGCATGTCCCAGAAAGCTTCTGATTGCCTTAACATTGGCAGGTGGTGATAATTTTTCAATTACCTCTACCTTTGCCTTATCCACCTCTATTCCCCTGCTTGAAATTTTGTGCCCAAGGACAATTCCTTCAGTCACCATAAAGTGACATTTCTCCCAGTTTAAAACCAGGTTAGTCTCTTGGCATCTTTTCAGGACAAGTGATAGGTGGTTAAGACAGGAGCTGAATGAGTCTCCATACACTGAGAAGTCATCCATGAAGACTTCCAGAAATTTCTCTACCATATCTGAGAAGATAGAGAGCATGCACCTCTGAAAGGTTGCAGGTGCATTGCACAGACCAAAAGGCATCCTCCTGTAGGCAAACACGCCAGAAGGGCAGGTGAATGCTGTTTTCTCTTGGTCCTGGGGATCTACTGCAATTTGGTTGTAGCCTGAGTAGCCATCCAAAAAGCAGTAGTAATCATGACCAGCCAGTCTTTCTAGCATTTGGTCTATGAATGGTAAAGGAAAATGATCCTTTCTGGTGGCTGTATTGAGTTTTCTGTAGTCAATACACATGCGCCACCCTGTGACTGTCCTTGTAGGAACCAGTTCATTTTTTTCATTATGAACCACTGTCATGCCTCCCTTTTTGGGAACAACTTGGACAGGGCTCACCCAGGGGCTATCAGAAATAGGATAAATGATCCCAGCCTCCAGTAATTTAGTGACCTCTTTCTGCACCACCTCCTTCATGGCAGGATTTAGCCTCCTCTGTGGTTGGACCACTGGTTTGGCATTATCCTCCAATAGGATCTTGTGCATGCATCTAGCTGGGCTAATGCCCTTAAGATCACTTATGGACCACCCAAGAGCTGTCTTGTGCGTCCTCAGCACTTGAATCAGTGCTTCCTCTTCCTGTGAATTTAAAGCAGAGCTTATAATCACTGGAAAAGTGTCACCCTCTCCCAGAAATGCATATTTCAGGGATGATGGTAGTGGTTTGAGTTCAGGCTTAGGAGGCTTACCCTCCTCCTGAGGAATTTTCGAAAATTCCTTTGCCTCCTCTGGCTCTTCCTGATCAGTTTGAGCATCTTTGAAGATGTCCTCAAGCTCTGATTCTAGGCTTTCAGCCATATTGATCTCTTCTACCAGAGAGTCAATAATGTCAGCGTCCATGCAGTCCTCTGGTGAGTCTGGATGCTGCATAGCTTTTACAGCATTCAACTTGAACTCATCCTCATTGACTCTCAAGGTTACTTCCCCCTTTTGTACATCAATGAGAGTTCGTCCAGTTGCTAGGAAAGGTCTTCCTAGAATGAGAGTTGCATTTTTATGCTCCTCCATTTCCAGCACCACAAAGTCAGTTGGAAAGGCAAATGGCCCAACTTTGACAATCATGTCCTCTATTATGCCTGATGGGTGTTTGATGGAGCCATCAGCAAGTTGGAGGCATATCCTGGTTGGTTTGACTTCTCCAATCAACCCAAGCTTTCTGATAGTGGATGCAGGTATTAAATTAATACTTGCTCCAAGATCACATAAGGCTACCTTGGTGTAAGTGCCTTCCAATGTGCATGGTATCAGAAAGCTTCCAGGATCTTGAAGCTTTTCTGGTAAGCTTTTTAGAATGACTGCACTGCATTCTTCAGTGAGAAACACTTTTTCAGTTTCTCTCCAATCCTTCTTATGACTTAAGATCTCTTTCATGAACTTAGCATAAGAAGGTATTTGCTCAAGTGCCTCTGCAAAAGGAATCTTTATTTCAAGAGTCCTTAAATAGTCTGCAAAGCGGGCAAATTGTTTATCCTGTTCCGCTTTGCGGAGTTTCTGAGGATAAGGCATCTTGGCTTGATATTCCTCAACCTTAGATGCTGCAGGTTTATTCCTTACAGAAGTGGTTGAAGAAGCCTTGTTAGGGGGATAATCATCAGAACTCTCAGGTGCCTGATTCTCCTTGGGCGTTTGAACGCCAGGAGTGGATGAAGTTTGGGCGTTAAACGCCAACTTCTCCCCCTTTTCTGGCGTTTGAACGCCAGAACTGGGCAGGGAATGGGCGTTTACGCCAGCTTTCCTCCCTGTTCTGGCGTTTGAACGCCAGTATTGGGCAAGGAATGGGCGTTTAACGCCAACTTTCCTTCCCTTTCTGGCGTTTGAATGCCAATAATATTCCTCTCTGGGCTCTTACTGTCCTCAGAGGGATTTTGAACAGTAGCTTGGTCATCCTCTGTCAACTGTTCCTTAATTGACTTCTTGCTCTTTTGAGCAGTGGCATTCAGTGTTTTCCCACTCCTAAGTTGAACTGCTTGACATTCTTCTGTTATTTGTTTAGATATTTGCTGTTTTGCTTGATTCAACTGCAGTTCTATGCTCTTGTTAGCAACCTTAGTATCATGGAGCATTTCTTTAAATTCTGCTAACTGTTCTGTCATCAGGAGCAATTGTTGATTAAGCTCATTCATCTGTTCTTGAGGATCAGGATCAGTGACTACTGCCATGACCTCTTCTTGTGGAACGAATTCCTTGCTAGAATATAAGTATTGGTTTCTAGCAACAATGTCTATAAGCTCTTGAGCTTCTTCAATTGTCTTCCTCATGTGTATAGATCCACCAGCTGAGTGGTCTAAAGACACCTGAGCTTTTTCTGTAAGCCCATAGTAGAAAATGTCTAACTGTACCCACTCTGAAAACATTTCAGAGGGACATTTTCTTAGCATACCTCTATACCTCTCCCAGGCATCATAAAGGGATTCATTATCCTCTTGTTTAAAGCCTTGGATGTCCAGCCTTAGCTGTGTCATCCTTTTTGGGGGGTAAAAATGATTCAGGAATTTTTCTGATAACTGTTTTCATGTCTTTATGCTTGCTGTAGGTTGGTTATTTAACCACCTTTTTGCTTGATCTTTTACAGCAAATGGAAACAGTAACAGTCTGTAGACATCCTGATCTACCTCTTTATCATGTATTGTGTCAGCAATTTGTAAGAACTGTGCCAGAAACTCAGTAGGTTCTTCCTCTGGAAGACCGGAATACTGACAATTTTGCTGCACTATGATAATGAGTTGAGGGTTTAGCTCAAAGCTGCTTGCTTTGATGGGAGGTATACAGATGCTACTCCCATATGCAGCTGTAATGGGGTTAGCATATGACCCCAGAGTCCTTTTGGACTGATTAATTCCACTTAAGTCCATGATGGACAAAAGGGAAATGATAATAATTGCAAAGAGATAAATTTTGTTTATTTTTATTATTTTTTTTTTGAAATAACCGAAAAAATTAAAATAAAATAAAGGAAAATTAAAATGAAAATTCAAAAATCAAAAGAGAATAAGATCAAAGTAAATTGAGAACTGAATCAATTAGTGAAAAAAAAAGATTTTGAAAACAGCAATTAAGAAGATATGATTGAAAAATTTTTTTATGAAAAAGATTTGATTTTTTAAAAAGAGGAAAGAGAGAAACACAAAAAGACACCAAACTTAAAATTTTAGAAAATCAAACACTAATTTTTTCGAAAATTTTAAAGGAAAAACACAAAGAGGACACCAAACTTAGAATATGAAACTAGACTCAACTTAAAAGACTCTAAACCAACAAAAATAAAACAGTCCTAATCTAAGCAACAAAATAAACCGTCAGTTGTCCAAACTCGAACAATCCCCGGCAACGGCGCCAAAAACTTGGTGCACGAAATTGCAATAACACTTTTGCAATCCCGCACAACTAACCAGCAAGTGCACTGGGTCGTCCAAGTAATACCTTGCGTGAGCAAGGGTCGATCCCACGGAGATTGTCGGCTTGAAGCAAGCTATGGTTATTTTGTAAATCTTAGTCAGGATATCAGAAGTTATCAGGATTGATTGTAAGAAGCAAAAGAACATGTAAAGGTTACTTGTATTGCAGTAATGGAGAATGGGTTGAGGTTTGGAGATGCTCCATCTTCCGAATCTCTGCTTTCCTACTGTCTTCTTCATCAAACACGCATGTCTCCTTCCATGGCAAGCTCGTGTAGGGTCTCACTGTTGTCAGCAGCTACCTCCCATCCGCGCAGTGAAAGCTAATGCACACACTCTGTCACAGTGCTGCCAATCACCGGTTTGGTTCCCTCCCCTACCGGAATAGAATCACTCTTTTGCGTCTGTCACTAACGCCCAGTAGGTTATAGGTTTGAAGCACGTCACAGTCATTCAATCATTGAATCCTACTCAGAATACCACAGACAAGGTTTAGACCTTCCGGATTCTCTTGAATGCTGCCATCAGATCCTGCTTATACCACGAAGATTCCGATTAAAGAACCCAAGAGATAACTACTCAATCTAAGATAGAACAGAGGTGGTTGTCAGGCACGTGTTCATAGTTGAGAATGATGATGATTGTCACGGATCATCACATTCATCCGGATTAAGAACAAGTGTTATCTTAGAATGGAAGCAAGCATGATTGAATAAGAAACAGTAGTAATTGCATTAATCCATCAAGACACAGCAGAGCTCCTCACCCCCAACCATGGGGTTTAGAGACTCATACTGTGGAAAGAAACGTGTACAAAATGTTATGAGATCATCCGGTACTGATTACAATGTAAAAAGGTCCTATAAGTAGTAAACTAGTATCCTAAGGTCTACAGAAATGAGTAAATGACATAAAAATCCACTTCCTGGCCCACTTGGTGTGTGCTTGGGCTGAGCAATGAAGGAAATTCGTGTAGAGACCTTTTCTGGAGTTAAACGCCAGTTCTCATGCCAGTTTGGGCGTTTAACTCCAACTTTTATTCCAGTTCCGGCGTTTAACGCTGGAATTTCTGAGGCCGGATTGCTACGCGGGTTTGGGCCATCAAATCTTGGACAAAGTATGGACTATTATATATTGCTGGAAAGCCCTGGATGTCTACTTTCCAATGCCGTTGAGAGCGCGCCAATTGGGCTTCTGTAGCTCCAGAAAATCCACTTCGAGTGCAGGGAGGTCAGAATCCAACAGCATCTGCAGTCCTTTTCAGTCTCTGGATCAGATTTTCGCTCAGGACCCTCAATTTCAGTCAGAAAACACCTGAAATCACAGAAAAACACACAAACTCATAGTAAAGTCCAGAAAAGTGAATTTTAATTAAAAACTAATAAAAATATACTAAAAACTAACTAAAAGATACTAAAATCATACTAAAAACAATGCCAAAAAGTGTACAAATTATCCGCTCATCAGAAAGATACAAACAATTGATCAGAAAATGTCCTTCTGACATGCTTTCTGAATGGAGCATCATAGGTATTTTCTATGATGGTCTCTCTGAACTATCCAAGATGTCTTTGGATAGCTCTGCTGGAGGATCTCTTCATCTGAAGAAGACGCCTACAGAAGCTCAAGAACTAATTGAAATGGTTGCAAATAACCAATTCATGTACACTTCTGAAAGGAATCCTGTGAACAATGGGACAAATCAGAAGAAAGGAGTTCTTGAGATTGATACTCTGATTGCCATTCTGGCTCAGAACAAGATATTGACTCAACAAGTCAATTTGATTTCTCAAAGTCTGTCTGGAATGCAAAATGCACCAAGCAGTACTAAGGATGCTTCATCTGAAGAAGAAGCTTATGATCCTGAGGACCCTTCAATGGAAGAGGTGAATTACATGGGAGAACCCTATGGAAACACCTATAATTCTTCATGGAGAAATCATCCAAATCTCTCATGGAAGGAACAACAGAGACCTCAACAAGGTTTCAACAACAATAATGGTGGAAGAAACAGGTTTAGCAATAGCAAGCCTTTTCCATCATCTTCTCAACAACAGACAGAGAATTCTAAGCAGAACCACTCTGACTTAGCAACCATGGTCTCTGATCTAATCAAAACCACTCAAAGTTTCATGACTGAAACAAGGTCCTCCATTAGGAATTTGGAGGCATAAGTGGGACAGCTGAGCAAGAAAGTTACTGAACTCCCTCCTAGTACTCTCCCAAGCAATACAGAAGAAAATCCAAAAGGAGAGTGCAAGGCCATCAACATGGCCGAATTTGGAGAGGAAGGAGAGGCAGTGAACGCCACTGAGGAAGACCTCAATGGACGTCCACTGGCCTCCACTGAGTTCCCCAATGAGGAACCATGGGAATCTGAGGCTCAAAATGAGACCATAGAGATTCCGTTAGACTTACTTCTGCCATTCATGAGCTCTGATGAGTATTCTTCCTCTTAAGAGGATGAGTATGTCAGTGAAGAGCAAGTTGCTAAATACCTTGGAGCAATCATGAAGCTAAATGACAAGTTATTTGGTAATGAGACTTGGGAGAATGAACCCCCTTTGCTCACCAAAGAATTGGATGACTTGTCTAGGCAGAAATTACCTCAAAAGAGGCAGGACCCTGGGAAGTTCTCCATATCTTGTACCATAGGCACCATGACCTTCAAGAAGGCTCTGTGTGACTTAGGGTCAAGTGTAAACCTCATGCCTCTCTCTGTAATGGAGAAGCTAGGGATCTTTGAGGTGCAAGCTGCAAGAATCTCACTAGAGATGGCAGACAATTCAAGAAAACAAGCTTATGGACTTGTAGAGGATGTTTTGGTGAAGATTGAAGACCATTACATCCCTGCTGATTTCATAGTCCTAGAGACTGGGAAGTGCATGGATGAATCTATCATCCTTGGCAGACCCTTCCTAGCCACAGCAAAGACTGTGATTGATGTTGATGGAGGTGAACTGATCATTCAAGTGAATGAAGAATCCTTTGTGTTTAAGGCTCAAGGATATCCCTCTGTCACCATGGAGAGGAAGCATGAAGAGCTTCTTTCAAATCAGAGTCAAACAGAGCCCCCACAGTCAAACTCTAAGTTTGGTGTTGGGAGGCCACAACCAAACTCTAAGTTTGGTGTTGAACCCCCACATTCAAACTCTAAGTTTGGTGTTGGGAGGTTCCAACATTGCTCTGAGCATTTGTGAGGCTCCATGAGAGCCCTCTGTCAAGCTACTGACATTAAAGAAGCGCTTGTTGGGAGGCAACCCAATGTCATATTTTATCTATTTTCCTTTGTTATTTTATGTTTTCTGTAGGTTGATGATCATGAGAAGTCACAAAATCAATTGAAAAAACAAAAACAGAATGAAAAACAGGAAGAAAAATAGCACACCCTGGAGGAAGAACCTACTGGCGTTTAAACGCCAGTAAGGCTAGCAGATGGGCGTTTAACGCTCAGTCTGGCACCATTCTGGACGTTTAACGCCAGAAAGGGGCACCAGACTGGCGTTAAACGCCAGATATGGGCAAGCACTTGGTGTTAAACGCCAGAAATGGGCACCAGCCCGGTGTTTAACGCCAGAATTGGCTCAAAACGCATTTTTGCATGCCACTTGGTGCATGGATGACTTTTCCTTGACACCTCAGGATCTGTGGACCCCACAGGATCCCCACCAACCCCACCACCCTCTTTCTTCTTCACCCATTCACCAATTACCTCAATACCTCTTCCCCAAAAACCCCTCACCCATCAAATCCCATCTTCTCTTCACCACTCACATCCATCCTTCATAAAACCCCACCTACCTTACCATTCAAATTCAAACCACTTTCCCTCCCAAACCCACCCATAATGGCCGAACCCTACCCCTCCCTTCACCCCTATATAAACCCATCTTCACTCCTTCATTTTCACACACCCTAAACACTACTTCTTCCCCCTTTTGGCCGAACCACACAACCTCCTCCATCTCCTCCATTTTCTTCTTCTTCTCCTCTATTCTTTCTTCTTTTGCTCGAGGACGAGCAAACCTTTTAAGTTTGGTGTGGTAAAAGCGTTGCTTTTCGTTTTTCCATAACCATTTATGGCATCCAAGGCCGGAGAAACCTCTAGAAAGAGGAAAGGGAAGGCAAAAGCTTCCACCTCCGAGTCATGGGAGATGGAGAGATTCATCTCAAGGGTGCATCAAGACCACTTCTATGAAGTTGTGGCCTTGAAGAAGGTGATCCCCGAGGTCCCTTTCAAACTCAAAAAGAGTGAATATCCGGAGATCCGACATGAGATTCGAAGAAGAGGTTGGGAAGTTCTCACCAACCCCATTCAACAAGTCGGAATCTTAATGGTTCAAGAGTTCTATGCCAATGCATGGATCACCAAGAGCCATGATCAAAGTTTGAACCCGAACCCAAAGAATTGGCTTACAATGGTTCGGAGGAAATACTTAGATTTTAGTCTGGAAAATGTGAGGTTGGCATTCAACTTTCCCATGATGCAAGGAGATGAACATCCTTACACAAGAAGGGTCAACTTTGATCAAAGGTTGGACCAAGTCCTCACTGACATTTGTGAAGAGGGCGCCCAATGGAAGAGAGATTCAAGAGGAAAGCCGGTTCAACTAAGAAGGCATGACCTCAAGCCCGTGGCTAGAGGATGGTTGGAGTTTATCCAACGCTCAATCATTCCCACTAGCAACCGGTCCGAAGTTACTCTAGACTGGGCCATCATGATTCATAGCATCATGATTGGAGAAGAAGTAGAAGTTCATGAGGTTATAGCCCAAGAACTCTATAAGGTGGCGGACAAGTCCTCTACCTTGGCAAGGTTAGCCTTTCCTCATCTCATTTGTCACCTCTGTTATTCAGTAGGAGTTGACATATAAGGAGACATCCTCATTGATGAGGACAAGCCCATCACTAAGAAAAGGATGGAGCAAACAAGAGACCCCTCTCATCATGAGATCCCTGGTGGACGAAATTGTGATCAATGTTCTAACTATTTTGAGATGAAATCATTCTTATGGCACTGGTTGAATCCACAACTCCGTTCAACTAACCAGCAAGTGTACTGGGTCGTCAAAGTAATAAACCTTACGTGAGTAAGGGTCGATCCCACAGAGATTGTTGGTATGAAGCAAGCTATGGTCACCTTGTAAATCTCAGTTAGGCAGATTAAAATTGTTTTATGGTTTTGGAAATTAATAATAAGAAAATAAATGAAATAATAAAAGGGATAGAACACTTATGCAGATTTATTGGTAGAAATTTCAGATAAGCATATGGAGATACTGTAAGGCTCAAGGACGCCTGCCCTCCTACTGCTTCAACTCAATCCTTCTTACTCCTTTCCATGGCAAGCTGTATGTAGGGCATCACCGTTGTCAGTGGCTACATCCCATCCTCTCAGTGAAAATGGTCCTCTGCGGCTGTCACTCGCATGGCTAATCATCTGTCGGTTCTCAATCAGGTTGGAATAGAATCCATTGATTCTTTTGCGCTTGTCATCACGCCCAGCCTTCAGGAGTTTGAAGCTCGTCACAGTCATTCAATCCTAGAATCCTACTGGGAATACCATAGACAAGGTTTAGACTTTCCGGATCCTCATGAATGCCGCCATCTATCTAGCTTATACCACGAAGATTCTGTTGGGGAATCTAAGAGATACACATTCAAGCTCTGTTGCATGTAGAACGAGAGTGGTTGTCAATCACGTGCGTTCATAAGTGAGAATGATAATGAGGGTTATCTAATCATCACATTCATCATGTTCTTGGGTGCGAATGAATATCTTGGAATAAGAACAAGAGAGAATTGAATAAAAGAAAATAGAACTGCATTAATACTTGAGGTACAGCAGAGCTCCACACCCTTAATCTATGGTGTGTAGAAACTCCACCGTTGAAAATACATAAGTAAAAGGTTCAGGCATGGCCGAATGGCCAGCCCCCATGTGGTCACAAGACCGAATGATCAAAGACATCTAATACATTAATAAATCATCCTATTTATAATAAACTAGCTCCTAGGGTTTACATGAGTAAGTAATTGATGCATAAATTCACTTCCGGGGCCCACTTGGTGTATGTTTGGGCTGAGCTTGATCAATCCACGAGCTGAGGCTTCTCTTGGAGTTGAACTCCGAGTTATGACGTGTTTTGGGCGTTCAACTCCGGATCATGACGTTTTTCTGGCGTTTAACTCCAGACAACAGCATGTACTTGGCGTTCAACGCCAAGTTACGTCGTCAATTTCCGAATAAAATATGGACTATTATATATCGCTGGAAAGCCCTGGATGTCTACTTTCCAACGCCGTTGAGAGCGCGCCATTTGGAGTTCTGTAGCTCCGGAAAATCCATTTCGAGTGCAGGGAGGTCAGATTCCAACAACATCAGCAGTCCTTTTATCAGCCTTTTTCAGAGTTTTGCTCAAATCCCTCAATTTCAGTCAGAATTTACCTGAAATCACAGAAAAACACACAAACTCATAGTAAAGTACAGAAATGTGAATTTAACATAAAAACTAATGAAAACATCCCTAAAAGTAGCTTGAACTTACTAAAAACTACCTAAAAATAATGCCAAAAAGCGTATAAATTATCCGCTCATCACAACACCAAACTTAAATTGTTGCTTGTCCCCAAGTAACTGAAAATAAAATAGGATAAAAAGAAGAGAATATACTATAAATTCCAGAATATCAATGAATATTAATTATAATTAGATGAGCGGGACTTGTAGCTTTTTGCTTCTGAACAGTTTTGGCATCTCACTTTTTCCTTTGAAGTTTAGAATGATTGGCTTCTCTAGGAACTTAGAATTTCGGATAGTGTTATTGACTTTCCTAGTTAAGCATGTTGATTCTTGAACACAGCTACTTATGAGTCTTGGCCGTGGCCCTAAGCACTTTGTTTTCCAGTATTGCCACCAGATACATAAATGCCACAGACACATAACTGGGTGAACCTTTTCAGATTGTGACTCAGCTTTGCTAGAGTCCCCAGTTAGTGGTGTCCAGAGCTCTTAAGCACACTCTTTTGCTTTGGATCACGACTTTAACCACTTAGTCTCAAGCTTTTCACTTGGACCTTCATGACACAAGCACATGGTTAGAGACAGCTTGATTTAGCCGCTTAGGCCTGGATTTAATTTCCTTGGGCCCTCCTATCCATTGATGCTCAAAGCCTTGGATCCTTTTTACCCTTGCCTTTTAGTTTTAAGGGCTATTGGCTTTTTCTACTGCTCCTTCTTTTTCTATATACTCCTTTTTTTTTCGCCACTTCTTTTTTTTTTCACAAGCTTTTGCTTTTTCACTGCTTTTTCTTGCTTCAAGAATCAATTTTATGATTTTTCAGATCATCAATAACATTTCTCTTTGTTCATCATTCTTTCAAGAGCCAACAATTTTAACATTCATAAACAACAAGATAAAAAATATACACTGTTTAAGCATTCATTCAGAAAACAAAAAGTATTGTCACCACATCAATATAATTAAATTAAATTCAAGGATAAATTCGAAATTCATGTACTTCTTGTTCTTTTGAATTAAAATATTTTTCATTTAAGAGAGGTGAAGGATTAATGGATTTTATTCATAGCTTTAAGGCATTGTTACATACTAATGATCATGAAATAAAGACACAAAACATAGATAAACACAATACTAAAAACCGAAAACAGAAAGAAATAAAAACAAGGAATGAATCCACCTGAGTGAGGGTGGCGCCTTCTTGAAGATCCAATGGTGCTCTTTGAGCTCCTCTATGTCTCTTTCTTGCTTCTGTTGAATGATTCTTAGTAATTTTGGTGTTCCTCCCCTTAGTTGCTTCCAATATTTGTGTGGAGGACAACTTATTCCCTGAGGTATCTCAGGGATCTCTTGATTTGCAGCCACATGTTCTACCACTGAGCTATGACGGCTTATATTAGTCTTTCCATCTCCCATGACTCAGAGGTGGAAGCTTTTTGTCTTCCCTTTGAGGTTTCTCTGGCTTTAGGTGCCATTAATGGTAATGGAAAAGCAAAAAAACTATGCTTTTACCACACCAAACTTAAAATATTGCTCGCCCTCGAGCAAGAGAAGAAAGAAGAGAAGAAGAAGAAGAAGAAGAAGAGAATGGAGGAGAGTGAGTGGAGATGGATTCGGCTATATGGGTGGGATTGGGTGGGAGGGAGAAGTTGAATTGTAAAGGTAGGTGGGGTGTATGGGGAAGAGTGGATAAATGTGGGTGGTGAATGAAAAACAGAAGGGATGACCATGAATAGAGAGAGAGAGGGCGAGGTAGGTGGGGATCCTGTGAGGTTCACAGATCCTGAGGTGATCCTGTGGGGTCCACAGATCCTGAGGTGTCAAGGAATTCCATCCCTGCACCAAATAGGCATGTAAAATGCCTTTGCACACCATTCTGGCGTTTAAACGCCCATTGGTGCACATTCTGAGCGTTCAACGCCCATGTAAAGCATGTTTCTGGCGTTGAACGCCAGTTTCATGCTTGTTACTGGCGTTCAGCGCCAGCTTTTCTTCTCTGGGCACATTCCTGGCGTTCAGCGCCAGAATGTTGCTTGTTTCTGGCGTTCAGCGCCAGAATGGTGCTCTGTTCTGGCGTTGAACGCCAGCCAGATGCATCTTACTAGCGTTGAACGCCAGCCTGTGCGTCCTCCAGGGTGAAAAATTTTTTCTTCTGTTTTTGACTCTGTTTTTAATTTTTTTTGATTTTTTTCGTGACTCCTCATGATCATGTACCTAATAAAACACAAAATAACAATAAAATGGTATAAAATAGAAATTAGATAAAATTGGGTTGCCTCCCAACAAGCGCTTCTTTAATGTCAATAGCTTAACAGTGGCTCTCATGGAGCCACAAGGTGATCAGGTCAATGTTGTATAGTTGTCCACACCAAACTTAGAGTTTGGATATGGGATCTTAACACCAAACTTAGAGTTTGGTTGTGGCCTCACAACACCAAACTTAGAGTTTGACTGTGTGGGCTCTTCTTGACTCTGAACTGAGAGAAGCTCTTCATGCTTACTCTCTTCTGTCATAGAGGGATGGCCATGTTCCTTAAACACAAGGTAATCTCCATTTAATTGAAGAACTAATTCACCTCTGTTGACATCTATCACAGCTCCTGCTGTGGCTAGGAAAGGTCTTCCAAGGATGATGCAATCATCCTCTTCCTTCCTAGTGTCTAAGATTATGAAATCAGCAGGGATGTAAAGGCCTTCAACCTTTACTAGTACGTCCTCTACTAATCCATAAGCTTGTCTCAATGACTTGTCTGCCAATTGTAATGAGAATAAGGCAGGTTATACCTCAATGATCCCCAGCTTCTCCATTACAGAGAGTGGCATAAGATTTATCCCTGACCCCAGATCACACAGAGCTTTTGCAAAGATCATGGTGCCTATGGTACAAGGTATTAAGAACTTGCCAGGATCTTGTTTCTTTTGAGGTAGAATTTTCTGAATCCAAGTATCCAGTTCATTAATGAGCAAGGGAGGTTCACTTTCCCAAGTCTCATTACCAAACAACTTGGCATTCAGCTTCATGATAGCTCCTAAATATTGAGCAACTTGCTCTCCAGTTACATCTTCATCCTCTTCAGAGGATGAATAGTCTTCAGAGCTCATGAATGGCAGAAGGAGATTTAATGGAATCTCTATGGTCTCTATATGAGCCTCAGATTCCTTTGGATCCTTAATAGGAGACTCCTTCTTGCTTGAGGGACGTCCCAAGAGGTCTTCCTCACTAGGATTTTCGTCCTCCTCCTCCCTTGTGCATTCGGCCACATTGATCACATCAATGGCCTTGCACTCTCCTTTTGGATTCTCTTCTGTATTACTTGGGAAAATACTGGGAGGAGTTTCAATAACTTTCTTACTCAGCTGGCCCACTTGTGCCTCCAGATTTCTAATGGAGGATCTTGTTTTATTCATGAAACTAAAAGTGGCCTTTGACAGATCAGAGACTACATTGGCTAAATTAGAAGTGTTTTGTTCAGAATTCTCTGTCTGTTGCTGAGAAGATGATGGATATGGCTTACTATTGTTCAGCCTGTTGCGTCCACCATTGTTAAAACCTTGTTGAGGTTTTTGTTGATCCTTCCATGAGAAATTTGGATGATTCTCCATGATGAGTTATAGGTGTTTCCATAAGGTTCACCCATGTAATTAACCTCTGCCATGGCAGGGTTCTCAGGATTATAAGCTTCCTCAGAAGCTGCCTCTCCAGTGCTGTTGGATGCATGTTGCAATCCATTCAGATTTTGAGAGATCATGTTGACCTATTGAGTCAACACTTTGTTCTGAGCCAATATGGCATTCAGAGTATCAATTTCAAGAACTCCTTTCTTTTGAGGTATCCCATTGTTCACGGAATTCCTCTCAGAAGTGTACATGAATTGGTTGTTTGCAACCATGTCAATGAGTTCTTGAGCCTCTTCAGGCGTTTTCTTCAGGTGAATAGATCCACCTGCAGAATGGTCCAATGACATTTTCGAAAATTCAGAGAGACCATAATAGAATATATCCAATATGGTCCATTCTGAAAACATGTCAGATGGACATCTTTTGGTCAGCTGCTTGTATCTTTCCCAAGCTTCATAGAGGGATTCACCATCTTTTTGTTTGAAGGTTTGAACATCCACTCTCAGCTTGCTCAGCTTTTGAGGAGGAAAGAATTTATCCAGGAAGGCAGTGACCAGCTTATCCCATGAGTCCAGGCTATCCTTGGGTTGTGAATCCAACCATATTCTAGCTCTGTCTCTTACAGCAAAAGGGAAAAGCATGAGTCTGTAGACTTCAGGATCAACTCCATTCGTCTTTACAGTCTCACAGATCTGCAAGAACTCAGTTAAAAACTGATAAGGATCTTCAGATGGAAGTCCATAAAACTTGCAGTTTTGTTGCATTAAGGCAACTAGCTGAGGTTTCAGCTCAAAGTTGTTGGCTCCAATGGTAGGAATGGAGATGCTTCTTCCATCAAACTTGGACGTTGGTTTTGTGAAGTCACCAAGCATTCTCCTTGCATTATTATTATTTTCGGCTGCCATCTCCTTCTCTTGTTCGAAAATTTCTGAAAGGTTACCTTTAGAATAATTTAATTTAGCTTCTCTTAATTTCCTCTTCAGAGTCCTTTCAGGTTCTGGATCAATTTCAACAAGAGTGCCTTTATCCCTGTTCCTGCTCATATGAAAGAGAAGAAAACAGGAAAAGAAAGAGGAATCCTCTATGTCACAGTATAGAGATTCCTTTATGTTAGTGGAAAAAGAAAGGGGGTAGAAGAATGAAGAAGGAGGTTCGGATTTTTGGATGAAGAGAGGTGAAGAGAAGTGTTAGTAATTAAATAATTAAATAGAAGAAGGAAAGAGAAGGGAATTTTCGAAATTAATTTTTGAAAAAGAGGTTAGTAATTTTCGAAAATTAGAGATAAAATGTAATTAAAATTAAACATGAAACAATTAATTAATTAAAAAGAACTTATGAAAAAGGGATGAGATATTTTCGAAAATTTGAAGAGGGAAAAGTAGTTAGGTGGTTTTGAAAAAGATAAGAAACAAACAAGAAGTTAGTTAGTTGATTGAAAAAGATTTGAAATCAAAATTGAAAAAGATAAGAAGATAGCAAGTTAGATAAGATATTTTGAAATCAAATTTTGAAAAATATAAAATTTTTGAAAAAGATCAAATAAAAGATAAAAAAGATTTAATTCAAAAATTTTGAAATTATTTACTTCACTAACAAGAAACTACAAGATAAGATTCTAGAACTTAAAGATTGGACCTTTCTTAACAAGAAAGTAACAAACTTCAAATTTTTGAACCAATCACATTAATTGTTAGCTAATTTTCGAAAATATGATATAAAGATAAGAAAAAGATTTTGAAAATATTTTGGAAAAAAAATGTTTTTGAAATTTTCGAAAAATAGAAAAAATGAAAAAGATATGATTTTTGAAATTAAAATTTTGACTTGACTTGTAAGAAACAACTAATTTTTAAAAATTTTTGACCAAGTCAACCCAAAATTTCGAAATTTTGGAGGGAAATAAGGAAAAGATATTTTTTTGATTTTTGAATTTTTAATTATGAGAGAGAAAAACAACAAAAATACTCAATGCATGAAATTTTTAGATCAAAACCATGAATGCATGCAAGAATGCTATGAATGTCAAGATGAACACCAAGAACACTTTGAAGATCATGATGAACATCAAGAACATAATTTTGAAAAATTTTTGATGCAAAGAAAACATGCAAGACACCAAACTTAGAAATCTTTAATGCATGGAAAATATGAATGCAAAAATGCACATGAAAAACAAGAAAAGACACAAAACAAGAAATCATCAAGATCAAACAAGAGGACTTATCAAGAACAACTTGAAGATCATGAAGAACACTATGAATGCATGGGTTTTCGAAAAATGCAAGAAAAGATTTTTAAAGCATGCAATTGACACCAAACTTAAAAATTGACTCAAGAATCAAACAAGAAACACAAAATAAATTTTTTTATTTTTATGATTTTATGAATTTTTTTGATTTTTATTAATTTTTTCGAAAATATATTTTAGAAAAACGAAAAAGAAAAGAAAAATTTTGAAAAAGATTTTTGAAAAGAAAATTACCTAATCTGAGCAACAAGATGAACCGTCAGTTGTCCATACTCGAACAATCCCCGGCAACGGCGCCAAAAACTTGGTGGACGAAATTGTGATCAATGTTCTAACTATTTTGAGATGAAATCATTCTTATGGCACTGGTTGAATCCACAACTCCGTTCAACTAACCAGCAAGTGTACTGGGTCGTCCAAGTAATAAACCTTACGTGAGTAAGGGTCGATCCCACAGAGATTGTTGGTATGAAGCAAGCTATGGTCACCTTGTAAATCTCAGTTAGGCAGATTAAAATTGTTTTATGGTTTCGGAAATTAATAATAAGAAAATAAATAAAATAATAAAAGGGATAGAACACTTATGCAGATTTATTGGTAGGAATTTCAGATAAGCATATGGAGATACTGTAAGGCTCAAGGACGCCTGCCCTCCTACTGCTTCAACTCAATCCTTCTTACTCCTTTCCATGGCAAGCTGTATGTAGGGCATCACCGTTGTCAGTGGCTACATCCCATCCTCTCAGTGAAAATGGTCCTCTGCGGCTGTCACTCGCATGGCTAATCATCTGTCGGTTCTCAATCAGGTTGGAATAGAATCCATTGATTCTTTTGCGCTTGTCATCACGCCCAGCCTTCAGGAGTTTGAAGCTCGTCACAGTCATTCAATCCTAGAATCCTACTGGGAATACCATAGACAAGGTTTAGACTTTCCGGATCCTCATGAATGCCGCCATCTATCTAGCTTATACCACGAAGATTCTGTTGGGGAATCTAAGAGATACACATTCAAGCTCTGTTGCATGTAGAACGAGAGTGGTTGTCAATCACGTGCGTTCATAAGTGAGAATGATAATGAGGGTTATCTAATCATCACATTCATCATGTTCTTGGGTGCGAATGAATATCTTGGAATAAGAATAAGAGAGAATTGAATAAAAGAAAATAGAACTGCATTAATACTTGAGGTACAGCAGAGCTCCACACCCTTAATCTATGGTGTGTAGAAACTCCACCGTTGAAAATACATAAGTAAAAGGTTCAGGCATAGCCGAATGGCCAGCCCCCATGTGGTCACAAGACCGAATGTTCAAAGACATCTAATACATTAGTAAATCATCCTATTTATAATAAACTAGCTCCTAGGGTTTACATGAGTAAGTAATTGATGCATAAATTCACTTCCGGGGCCCACTTGGTGTATGTTTGGGCTGAGCTTGATCAATCCACGAGCTGAGGCTTCTCTTGGAGTTGAACTCCGAGTTATGACGTGTTTTGGGCGTTCAACTCCGGATCATGACGTTTTTCTGGCGTTTAACTCCAGACAGCAGCATGTACTTGGCGTTCAACGCCAAGTTACGTCGTCAATTTCCGAATAAAATATGGACTATTATATATTGTTGGAAAGCCCTGGATGTCTACTTTCCAACGCCGTTGAGAGCGCGCCATTTGCAGTTCTGTAGCTCCAGAAAATCTATTTCGAGTGTAGGGAGGTCAGATTCCAACAGCATCAGCAGTCCTTTTATCAGCCTTTTTCAGAGTTTTGCTCAAATCCCTCAATTTCAGTCAGAATTTACCTGAAATCACAGAAAAACACACAAACTCATAGTAAAGTCCAGAAATGTGAATTTAACATAAAAACTAATGAAAACATCCCTAAAAGTAGCTTGAACTTACTAAAACTACCTAAAAACAATGCCAAAAAGCGTATAAATTATCCGCTCATCAATCCCTGAGATGCCTCAAGGGATGCACTTTCCTCCACAAAACTATTGGGAGAAAATCAACACCTCCCTAGGAGAATTGAGTTCCAACATGGGACAACTAAGGGTGGAGCACCAAGAACATTCCATCCTCCTCCATGAAATTAGAGAAGATCAAAGAATCATGAGAGAGGAGCAACAAAGGCAAGGAAGAGACATTGAGGAGCTCAAGCACTCCATAAGATCTTCAAGAGGAAGAACAAGCCGCCATCACTGAGGTGGACCCGTTCTTTAATCTCCTTGTTCTTTATTATTTTTTTTTTGTTTTTCGAAAATTATGCTTTATGTTTATCCATGTTTGTGTCTTATGATCATTAGTGTCTATGCCTTAAAGTTATGAATGTCCTATGAATCCATCACCTTTCTTGAATAAAAAATTGTTCTTAATTGAAAAAAGAAAAGAATTGCATGAATTTCAGATTTTATAACAGATTAATTGTTTTGATGTGGTGGCAACACTTTTGTTTTCTGAATGTATGCTTAAACAGTGCATATGTCTTTTGAATTTGTGGTTCATGGCTGTTGGCTCTTGAAAGAATGATGAAAAAGGAGACATGTTACTGAGGATCTGAAAAAATCATAAAAATGATTCTTGAAGCAAGAAAAAGCAGTGAATACAAAAAAAAAAACGAAAACGAAAAAAAAAGAGAAAAGAAAGAGAAAAAGAAAGAAAAAGAAAGAAATAAAGTTGTGATCCAAGGCAAAAAGAGTGTGCTTAAGAACCCTAGACACCTCTAATTGGGGACTCTAGCAAGCTGAGTCACAATCTGAAAAGGTTCACCCAAGTATGTGTCTGTGGCATGTATGTATCCGGTGGTAATACTGGAAGACAGAGTGCTTTGGGCCACGGCCAAAACTCATAAAGTAGCTGTGTTCAAGAATCATCATACTTAACTAGGAGAATCAATAACACTATCCGGATTCTGAGTTCCTAAAGAAGCCAATCATTCTGAATTTCAAAGGATAGAGTGAGATGCCAAAACTATTCAGAGGCAAAAAGCTAAAAGCCCCGCTCATCTAATTAATACTGATCTTCATAGATGTTTTTGGAATTGATTGCATATTCTCTTCTTTTTATCTTATTTGATTTTTAGTTGCTTGAGGACAAGCAACAATTTAAGTTTGGTGTTGTGATGAGCGGATAATTTATACGCTTTTTGGCATTGTTTTTAGTATGTTTTTAGTATAATCTAGTTAGTTTTTAGTATATTTTTATAAGTTTTTAGTTAAAATTCACTTTTCTGGACTTTACTATGAGTTTGTGTGTTTTTCTGTGATTTCAGGTATTTTCTGGCTGAAATTGAGGGACCTGAGCAAAAATCTGATTCAGAGACTGAAAAGGACTGCAGATGCTGTTAGATTCTGACCTCCCTGCACTCGAAGTGGATTTGCTGGAGCTACAGAAGTCCAATTGGCGCGCTCTTAACGGCGTTGGAAATTAGACATCCTGGGCTTTCCAGCAATATATGATAGTTCATACTTTGCCCAAGATTTGATGGCCCAAACTGGCGTTCAAAGTCACCTTCAGATTTCCCAGCGTTAAACGCCGGAACTGGCACCAAAGTGGGAGTTAAACGCCCAAACTGGCACAAAAGCTGGCGTTTAACTCCAAGAAGAGTCTCTACACGAAAATGCTTCATTGCTCAGCCCAAGCACACACCAAGTGGGCCCGAAAGTAGATTTTTATGTCATTTACTCATCTTTGTAATTCTTAAGGTACTAGTTCCCTATAAATAGGACCTTTTACTATTGTATTTTTATCTTCTGATCTTTGGAATCGTTTGATCTTTAGATCTGTTGATCACTTTGGGAGGCTGGCCATTCGGCCATGCCTAGACCTTGTTCTTATGTATTTTCAACGGTGGAGTTTCTACACACCATAGATTAAGGTGTGGAGCTCTGCTGTACCTCGAGTATTAATGCAATTACTATTGTTCTTCTATTCAATTCCACTTGTTCTTGTTCCAAGATATCACTTGTTCTTCAACTTGATGAATGTGATGATCCGTGACACTCATCATCATTCTCACCTATGAACGTGTGACTGACAACCACCTCCGTTCTACCTTAGATTGGGTGAATATCTCTTGGATTCCTGATACACGATACATGGTTGATCGCCTGACAACCGAGCGCTCGCCTGACAAACGAGCCAGCCATTCCGTGAGATCAGAGTCTTCGTGGTATAGGCAAGAACTGATGGCGGCATTCAAGAGAATCCAGAAGGTCTAACCTTGTCTGTGGTATTCTGAGTAGGATTCAATGATTGAATGACTGTGACGTGCTTCAAACTCCTGAGGGCGGGGCATTAGTGACAGACGCAAAAGAATCACTGGATTCTATTCCGGCCTGATTGAGAACCGACAGATGGATAGCTGTGCCGTGACAGGGTGCGTTGAACATTTCCACTGAGAGGATGGGAGGTAGCCACTGACAACGGTGAAACCCTTGCATAAGCTTGCCATGGAAAGGAGTAAGAAGGATTGGATGAAGACAGTAGGAAAGCAGAGAGACGGAAGGGACCAAGCATCTCCATTCGCTTATCTGAAGTTCTCACCAATGAATTGCATAAGTATCTCTATCTTTATCTTTATGTTTTATTCATATATCACCCATACCCATTTGAGTCTGCCTGACTAAGATTTACAAGGTGACCATAGCTTGCTTCATACCAACAATCTCCGTGGGATCGACCCTTACTCGCGTAAGGTTTATTACTTGGACGACCCAGTGCACTTGCTGGTTAGTTGTGCGGAGTTGTGATAGAGAGTTGAGATTGCAATGAGCGTACCATGTTGATGGCGCCATTGATGATCACAATTTCGTGCACCAACAGACCATACGCAAGTGAAGGTGGAGCACCACATTGACAATCCACAAGTAGAAGAAGGGGAGTGGATTAAGGTTAATCAGAAGAGAAAGGGTAAAGAGGTAATTTTACCTCTAAAATATGATTTTCGTGACATGGCTGCTGATTGCAAAGAGACTGGAGCAAGGAAAGTCAAAGGGAAAGTCAAGAATGGGACAAGCAAATCCATGATCAACCATAAGCCAAATTCTAAGGGCAAACAATACAAGCAAAACATATCACGGTGCAAGTCCATTTGGCAAAGAAATATGTCATAGTTATTCTGGCAATTAACAAACATAAGCGACAAATGCCACTCTCATTACAAAACTCACTGGAAAATGGTGGAGTTGAGGTAGAGAAACCTTCCGATATCTCCTTAAATGGCAATAGGGTATAGCCTAGGGAGGCAAAAGTGTCACCTGATAGAATCACAAGTTAGCTCTTATAAGATTGGAGTTTCATTGCATGCTATTTTTATAGATTTTTCAAATATACTAACTTAGAATGGCAAAGGAATTAGTAATAAAATAGCTTGTGTTCATCTAAAACAACTAGTAAAGTTATATAATCCTAGTATTCTTATTATCGTGGAGACTCATTGTCTTTTCCAGAATATGAAGTTGTTTTAGAATATGTTAAGGTATGATGCCGTTTATATTAAAGAGGATTGAGTGGATAGTGGTGGCATTTGGTTTCTTTCTTCTTGGCCGGGTATTTCTTGTAATGTTCTGAGCTACTGCTCTTAGATGGTCTGTCTGGAATTTTTCTTTGGAGGTGTGGAATGAGCTTGCACAACTGTATATGCATAGAGATAGCAATGGGGTAAGGTGAGATGGGAGATGCCTTTCTGCTCCGCATTCCTGTCCCTAGATTTACTACCCTTCCCTACCCCTAATCCTTATTGTAGGGGAATATTACCCTCATTCCCATTCTCTGCGGGGTTCTACTCCTCATCTCTCTATATTGATAATTTATATGAAAATTATAATTAAAAATTTAAAAAATCACAAAATATTATTACAACATACAATAAAGTATTGTTCAAGATTACAAGTCCAAAAATATAAAATAACCATAGTCATGGAGAAAAGGCACTAGGGAGTGGAATGATGCAGTGTTAGTGTTATGGAGAGTGGCATTTGTCGCTTATGTATATATATATTATGTGAAATGAGAGTTTTTTCAATATATATATATATATATTATGTGAAATGACTAAAAAATCTATATTAGAAGTAAATTATTAAAGGTATTTGAATAAATTTAATAATTTAGGGATGGGGCGGGGATTCCTGCTTAGGTCTTTGGCCTACTTTGGGGGAATTACGCCCCTATCCCCATCCCAGCAGAAAAAATTTTCCATCTTTGGGTCCTCATTTGGGGCGGTCCCTACGCTTTAGGGAGTTTTTCCATCCCTAGTATATGCAAGTCCTGTGCCAAGCCATAGAGATGAAGCGTGGGAGTTTCTAACTGAATTCTCAAGATTTTACATAAACCTATGGCTTGCTATTAGAGACTTTAAAATGAGGTTCTCCTTTCCTCAGAAGTGAGAGGTGGAAACTTCTGCAATCGCAGAGCGGACATATTTGGGAAAATAATTGCAAACTATATACTTGTGGATCTTGGCGCAATAGGCTTCCAGTTTACTTGGGTAAGACAAATGCAGGGTAACAGAGTTATTTCTAAAAGGCTCGATAGAGCTTTGGGCATTGACTGTTGGTGCTTAATGTTTTCAGAATGTGTTCCGAGGGTTACCTGAAACTGTAGGTCGATCTCGGACGAGATCTTCTGTGTTGGTCGGAGCCGACTTGTCCGGCAGGTGTACAGCGGCCGGAGCTGGTGTGTCCGACTTGTTGGACTTGGTAGTGGTGCTGATCCTTCGTCCCCGGAGGGTGGGGGGTACCCGCAAGAGACTCCAATGCTTAAGTTAGCATGGGTATTAAACAGGTTTTGAGTAGAATCAGAGTATGAGTTATACCTGGGTGCTCCAGTGTATTTATAATGGTGAGATGTGGCCTCCTGTGGATAAGATAAGTTAGTTATCTTATCTTATCTTTATCTTATCTTTAAGTGAGGTCATCTTATCTTCAAGGAAACCGCCTTTATCTTTCTGGGCTTTGGCTGCCTTTAGATTGGGCTGTGTTCCTTCGTTTTGGGCCTGCTTTGGGCTCCTTTGGCGATTTGGCCGAGCTCTTTGAGAAGAGGTCGGATAGTCTGACCTGAAGAGGTCGGTCGGCTTGTCGCTAAACATCCCGGGTCGGACAGCTTGACCCAGGGTATGAACAGTGCCCCTGCTTGAGTTCGATCTTTCCGTGAGATCGTGCTTTTCAAAGCTTCGATCTCTTTGGAAGTCGTGCTCAAGCATCTGTCTGGCTTGTTTCTTCATTGTTTCGCAATCTTTGCAGATTTTCTAGAGGTTTGGTACTTCATAGTCCAACCTCTTTTGAGTGGTAGTGTGGGTTTTTTACCCTTGCCTTCTGGATCACGCCTTGCTTTAAGTTTTGTGTTGACAACCTTCTGCTTTGGCAAAGTTATCCTTGCGGCTTGATATCCGAGCTTTTAGTGACTTGTCCCATGACTTTTTAGTGTTCTTTATATAGAACCATTTTTTAGTCTTGGATGATGTTCGTAGCCCTATTTGAGATTGTGCCTTCTTTTGAGTGGAGTTTGTATCCTTTTTGGCTAAGCGCATTTGAGCCTTAAGTTGTTTCCCAACCTTTTGGCTTGTTCTTTTTTGAAGTCGTACTTGTGCCTCTTCTTTAGCTGACGTCGACCTGTATGACTTTGCCCCTGCTTGAGTTCGGACTTTTTCCGTGAGACCGTGCTTTCAGAGTTTCGATCTCTTCGGGGAAGTCGTGCTCAAGCATCCTGACTTTGGTCGATCTTTGAGTAGTTTCTCCTTGTGCGAGTCTGGTATTGCCCCTTTTAGTTTGTTGAGGGGACTTTTCAGCCTTCTTCTGACTTGTTTGTCTTCACTGCTCGAGCTTTTTAGTCATAATCCAACAATTTTTTAGGTAGTGTTCCGATGGAGAACCTTTTTATAGTCTGTTTGGATGACTTTTTAGCGCCGTTTTGATTTGTGCTTTTGCCTTTTAAGTAGTGTCTTTTTTCAAGACTTCGTACCTTTTAGCAAAGCATTCCTGGCCTTCGTCTGGCCGTTTGCGAGATGTCTTTGTCTTTTTTTGTGGATCTTTGTAGAGTGTCGGTACTTTGTTGTCTGACCTCTCTTGATCACTTCTGGTTTTGTCCACTTTCTGCTTGGTCGAGGTGGTTCTTGGGGCTAACTTGTTCGGCGACTTTTTAGTGTTCTCGTAGAACACTTTTTAGTCATTCTGAACATTTTTGATAGCCTTGTCGTGAAGCCGTAGCTTTTTGGGCGGAGCTATGTCCATTTTAGTGCACGTTTTTTGTTGGTCCGACTTCTTTTTGTCGGTCCGAGCTGTAGCTTTCGTTGGTCCGACTTCTTCTTGTCGGTCCAAGCTGTAGCTTTCGTTGGTCCGACTTTGTTGGTCCAAACTGTAGCTTTTGTTGGTCTGACTTCTTCTTGTCGGTCCAAGCTGTAGCTTTTGTTGGTCCGACTTCTTCTTGTCGGTCCAAGCTGTAGCTTTCCAAGTTTTTTCTGTAATCTTCTTTCTTGGACCTTGTTCAGGTCTCTTTCAGGGATTAATTTTATAACTTTTGTGTTGTGGGCCGACTTTTGTCGTGTCGGGGCTCTACTGAGTTATTTCTGTAATCCTCTTTCTTGGACCTTGTTCAGGTCTCTTTCAGGGATTACTTTTATAACTCTTTCATCGTTTGGGCCGACTTTGTCATGTCGGGCTCTCCTTAGTTATTTCTGTAATCCTCTTTCTTGGACCTTTGTTCAGGTCTCTTTCAGGGATTACTTTGATAACTTTTTAGTCATAGGAGTCCGACTTGGTTATGTCGGTCTCCTTTAAGTTATTTTTTGTAGTCCTCTTTCTTGGATCTTTGTCAGATCTCTTTTAGGGATTACTTGTATAACTTTTTAGTGGTAGGAGTCCGACTTGGTTATGTCGGTCTCCTTTATGTTATTTTTTGTAGTCCTCTTTCTTGGATCTTCGTCAGATCTCTTTCAGGGACTACTTGTATAACTTTTTGTTTTGGGTTGACTTTGTTATGTCAGGCCTTTCAAAGTTAAAGTAATCCTCTTTAATAGGGTTGGCCAGACCTCTTTCCAGGGTTTACTTATAACTTGGGTTGACTTGGTTCGACTTCTTAACGTTCGACCAGTCCTTAAGTTATTATTTTAGCGATCCGTAAGACCTCGTCAGGTTCTTTTTTAGATCACTTTCGATAACTTCTTACATTATTCTGTGTTCATCTTTGCCGATTTGTAGAAAGTGGTTGGCATCTTTAGATCGTCTTTTGGGTGAATCGCGTTTTCACCTTTATCGGACGGTTATCTTTATCGTGACCGTGCAGTGAAATTGTTTTTCACTTTCTGCCGATCTGTTGCTTTATAATCGGACGATGAATGCTTCAGATTAATGCGTCTTGATTGAGCAGTGAATTTTGATTTTCACTTTGTCGACCTTTGTCGAAATCAAACGATGAATTTGGTTTTCATCGTGGTCGGGCGGTGAAGTTGGTTTTCACATTGCCGACCTGTCGCTTTGTAATCGGAAGATGAATTTTGGTTTTCATCTTGCCGACTTTGTCGTGATCGTGCGGTGAATTTAGTTTTCACCTTGCTGACCTTTGTCGTGATCGGGCGGTGAATTTGGTTTTCACCTTGCCGACCTGTCGTGATCGGATGTCTTGGTAGGAAACTTTTTAGGGAATCTGCGAACTTTTAAACACTAAAATGAAGATATGAATAAGAATGTGTACATGTTAGTGCTTACCCTTCTAGGTCGGGAAATCTTTTAGATCTTGGCCTGGCGCCTTTTGCAGGCATGCCATGACCTTGGTAGCTCTCACCCCTCGAGGTCGGACACTTTGTGGTGGCCTTTCCCCAGTACTTTTGTGACTTTACAGGGTCTTTTCCATTTAGCTGCTAGCTTTCCCTCTTCCGGTCGACTTGTTCTGATATCATTTCGGATTGGGATGAGGTCATTATTGGTGAAGCTTCTCTGTACTACCTTTCATTTGCACCTTGAGGCCATGCGACGTTTTAATGCTTCTTCCCTGATCTGAGCTCTTTCTCGGACTTCTGGGAGTAGGTCGAGCTCTTTCCTTTGGATTTGGGAGTTGACCTCTTTATTGTAGAGGATCATTCTGGGGGATCTTTCTTCGATCTCTACTGGGATCGTTGCCTCCACTCCGCGAGTCAATCGGAAGGGTGATTCCCCCGTGGTGAAGTGTGGAGTTGTCCGATATGCCCATAGGACTTGTGGGAGCTCTTCAGCCCAAGCTCCCTTTTGATCTGAAGAACTTTGGTTCTTTCTGCAAAAAGTTTGCGTATTCGCCTTTGAGGAGAATGTGTGCTTTGCTTAGGATTTGGTTGATGTTCCTGTTTCTTTTCATTGTTGCCTGACTCCATTTGTACAAAAAGTTCTAGCTTTTGTTTTGACCTTTTGTTTGAGAGGTGTTCGGACTGTTTGGGTATAGATTATCGGCTTCTCTTCTCTGTGTTCTTGCCCTGTTTTTGCCTCCAAAGGGTGCCCCTGGACTTTCGTGTGAGTCCTGAGGTTTCCCTTTTACTGCTGTATCTGACACTTGATGTTTTGCTGTTATTGTCCGAGTTGTTTCCATTATTTGTCCGAGTTGTTTGGTAATAACCTCATGGTTGACCTATGTCTTCTTGAAAAAATATTGCTGAGATGTCTTCTAAGATCCCGGTCGGCATGTCTGATTGACTGGATTCCCTAGTTGTAATGCGTGTTACTGTGGCTGACCCTGAGTACTGTGTGCGACTTAGGAGGTTCCTCTGATTTTGTAGGGATAGGGATGAGGAAAAGAATTATGAGCTGGTGTCGCCGAACTCTAAGGAGAGGGTTTGTTTTCCTTCCTTGTTGTGGTCTTGTAATGTGGTATGGATGAGGCTTCTGTTATTGCCCCCTGGTTTGGTGTTGGCAAGTTTTGAAAATGCATCAGTTCGGGCATTCTGCTCCCGAGGTATGTGTCAGACTTCATATTCCCCGAAATGTCCGAGCTGTTTTCTATTTTTGTCCAGGGTCCCTTGAATTGTCCGAGCTGTTCTCTGGTTTTGTCCAGGGTCCCCCGAATTACCCGAGGTATTTTTGTGGTGGGATCCTCAGCTTGGTTGCTCCCTTCTATTTGTGAGGTGACTACTTGTGAGTCATTAGACATGGTAAGCTCCTACCTTCTTGGCTAGCCTTAAACCAGCCAGTAGTGCCTCGTATTCAGCTTGGTCATTTGGCTTGATTTGGCTTCCCTGATCGCTTTTCTATAATTACACCTGCACCACTCCCAGTTTTATTTGAAAAGTCATTCATGTAGAGTTTCCATTTTGTAGGAGTTTCCAGGGTGTCAGTGTACTCTGTAATGAAGTCGGCCAAATACTATTTTTTGATGGCTGTCTGAGCTTTATGTCGAAGATCGATTTTGACTGCCCACTGTAGAATCCTTTCTGCTAAGTCTGTTTTCTTGTAGGATGCCTTCGATGGGCTGGTTGGTCCGAACTCTGATAGTGTGAGCTTGAAAGTATGGGTGGAGTCAGCGAGAGGTGAGTATGGGGGCGTAGGCGAACTGCTCTATCTCTTGATAGTTTAGTTCGGCCCCTTGTAGGGCCTTGATGATGAAGTAGACGGATTGTTGCCCACTTTTGTCTTCTTTAACTAGTGATGAGGCTATTGCCAGACTTCCCACTACGAGGTATAATATGAGCTTTTCACTTTTCCTTGGTTGGGTAAGAATGGGTGGTTGCCCCAAGAATTTTCAAAATATCGGAAGGCTTGTTTGCACCCCGTAGTCCTATTCAAACCTCTCTCCCTTCCTTAATATACCTCTTTGAGGTGTCCTTTGCGGGATGATTTAGAGATCCTTCCTCCTGCGAATCCTCCATGAACATGTCTCTCAGGGGTGTGAGGTGGACGTTCAACTCGTTCGACCTCTTTGGTATGAGACGTTCGACTTGTCCGACCTCTTTGGTATGAGGTTGACCTTCGACTTGTCCGACCTCTTTGGTGTGAGGTAGACCTTCGACTTGTCCGACCTCTTTGGTGTGAGGTGGACCTTCAACGCGTCTGACCTCTTTTGTTTTTGATTGGGCGAGTTGAAGGGATCTTCTCATTGTTGCATATTTCTCGGTAGATATCCACAACAGACACCCGAAGGGGGTGTAATTGTGGTATTTTCTAGGCTTCTCTCCATGTTGATCTTCTTTTTTCTTGGACTCTTTATCCTTATCCCGAGAGGAGTAGGAATGTTCGGTTTTTGAGATCTCTCCTAGTCGAGAGTTTCCCTCCATGTTGATGTACTTCTCTGCCCGTTCCTGTACCTCGTTCCGAGATGTTTGGGTGCTTCTTGGATATTGAGTGGCTAAAAGGTCCTTCTCGTAGACCATTGATGAGACCCCTGATAGCTGCTTCTGTTGGCAGACTTTGTATGTCCAGACATGTTTTGTTGAATCTTTCCATGTAGTTGCGAAGGCTCTCTCGATCTCCTTTCTTGATCCCTAATAGGCTTGATGCGTGTTTGGCTTTGTCCTTCTGGATGGAGAATAACGGATTGCATCTGAGGCCTCCGTGAGATACATCCTGCTTCTGAAATTGCTAAGATGATAGCTTGGATCTGATGTGCCGTCGTACGTAGTCATGTTGGGAGCTTTAAAGTCCTTTGGGACCTTTAGCTTTTATGATCTCTTTGGTGAATGGGTCTTGATATTTGTGGGGGCTATCTTCGTGACTGGATCGAGCCGTCTCGGTTTTGAGATCAGCTTCGAGTTTTAAGAGCTTTATCTTTTAACTCTCGGCGTCGCCTAGTTTCCCTTCGGAGGTCCTTCTTGGCTTCTCGTTGATGCTCGTCTTCCTTTTCGAGTTGTTGGAGGCGATTTTGTTGAGCTTGTAGTGCTTCCATGATTTCTGTGTTTGCAGGTTACTTATCTCCCCCGTTTGGGGGTGTGCTTTTGGGGGTGGCATCCGCGTTTTTATGCGGCGTTCTATCCTCTAGATCTGAATCGTGGTCGTTGTCATGGTTGTCCGCCATGGTGGTGGGATGACTTCCAGGTTCCCCGGCAACGGCGCCAATGTTCCGAGGGTTACTTGAAACTGTAGGTCGATCTCGGACGAGATCTTTTGTGTTGGTTGGAGCCGACGTGTCCGGCAGGTGTACAGCGGCCGGAGCTGGTGTGTCCGACTTGTTGGACTTGGTAGTGGTGCTGATCCTTCGTCCCCGGAGGGTGGGGGGTACCTGCAAGAGACTCCGATGCTTAAGTTAGCATGGGTATTAAACAGGTTTTGAGTAGAATCAGAGTATGAGTTATACCTGGGTGCTCCAGTGTATTTATAATGGTGAGATGTGGCCTTCTGTGGATAAGATAAGTTAGTTATCTTATCTTATCTTTATCTTATCTTTAAGTGAGGTCATCTTATCTTCAAGGGAACCGCCTTTATCTTTCTGGGCTTTGGCTGCCTTTAGATTGGGCTGTGTTCCTTCGTTTTGGGCTTGTTTTGGGCTCCTTTGGCGATTTGGCCGAGCTCTTTGAGAAGAGGTCAGATAGTCTGACCTGAAGAGGTCGGTCGGCTTGTCGTTAAACATCCCGGGTCGGACAGCTTGACCTAGGGTATGAACAGAATGTTTTGTTGAAAATCTACCCCGAACACGCTCTGATCACTGCCCACTTTTGTTGCATTGCAAAGGGAGAGATAAACCTTTTGCTAGTAAATCTTTTTAGTTTCAAGCTGCTTTGGCTTCTCATTCGCTATTCCATGATGTAGTTTAGAGAGCTTGGGCCAAAAGGTGACCATCTGCGACTATTTGTTTATCCAAGGTTTAGGAAGATGCTATAGTTTTCAATAAGAAAGTCTTCGGTAAATTTTTCATCAAAAGAAGGAATTGCAGAGGCGGATAGCCAGTTTACAATAACATATGAAGATAGTGAATGCTATTACTTTGAAGAGGGGATCTAGAGCTTCAAGACAAATACTCAAAAATACCCTTTCAAGAGGAACTATTGTAGTATCAAAAATCTAGATAGAATTGGGTTCACCTAGGAGATAAAAACATGAAATTATTTCACATGCTGACAGTTATGTGCAGAAAGAAGAACAAGATTTACATGTTATTTTTACAAGATGGGTCTTGGTGCACTGATCAAAATGAACCTAAAGCTGAGGCTTTGAGGTTTTACAATAAGCTTTAATTTCTGTAATGATCTTCAAGTGAACTTGGAAGGAATGGGTACTCAACTTCTTTTGCAGCTTTTTTCAGAGGCTTGCAATAATCTCACAAAAGAGGTTTCAAAAAAGGAGGTTCGTAATGAAATAATGGAGATTAACTCATTTAAGGCTCAAGGAGTTGATGGCTTTCAGGCTTTCTTCTTTAAGGAGTATTGGAATATTGTGGGTAATGAAATCTTGCAGCTTGTGTGACAAGCCTTTATTGGTGACCTTCTCGATGCCATTCTTTTTGATACTTTGATTGTTTTGATTCCAAATATTGATAATCTTATTAGGATTAAAGACTTTTTTCCAATTAGTCTTTGCAATGTTATATACAAGGTTGTTATAAAAGTGATTGTGAATAGATTGTGGCTTTATCTGACTGAGATCATAGAACTATTGTAACGTGACTTTATTTTAGGAAGGGGTACGTCGGATACATCATCCTAGCACAAGAAGCTCTATACTTTATGAAGAAGACTAAGTCTAAACAAAAAACTCTTGCTCTCAAGTTTGGCCTCGAGAAAGTATATTATAGAGTTAACTAGAATTTCTTAGAGTAGACTCTATTTATGTTTGGATTCTCCACTATCGTGACTAGACTTATTATGTGGTGTGTTAGGTCATATTCTTTGTCTATTATGTGGAATGGTAATAAGTTGAATAGTTTTCAACCCAAAAAAAGACTTTTCCAAGAAAATTCCTTATCACCTTATCTTTTTGAAATGTGCATGGAGAGGCTAGGGTGTTATATTTTGTATCAGGTGGAGTGGAGGCTATGGAAACTAGTAGCTGTTTCTAGTAGGGCCCATCGAGATCACACCTAATTTTTGCTGATGGCTTGGTTCTCTTCTATAAAGCAATCGGGACACAGGTTTAATGAGCTATACAAATCTTAAATCTTTTTTATAAAGCGTCTAGTATAAAGGTGAATTTTGATAAATCTAGAGCGATTTATTGTCTTAATGTATCTAGATAGAGAAACGATACGTTCATAAGTATTTCTTCTATACGATTTGTCAACTCATTGGAAAATATTTAGAAGTGGGGTTAGGACACTCTAGACCATCCAAAACTAATTTCAATGACGTCTTGGATAAAATCTGGAAGCGGCTAGCTTCATGGAAGGGTATATTTCTCAATAGAGCTAGGTGGCTTTGTCTTGCAAAGTCTGTGATTACCTCCATTCCTGCTTATAGGATGCAAGTGAGTTATTTTTCTATTGCTACCTGTTCCGAGGGTTATTTGAAATTGTAGGTCGATCTCGGTCGAGATCTTTTGTGTGGGTCGGAGCTGTTGTTGTCCGACTTGTGGGACTTGGTGATGGTGCTGATCCTTCGTCCCCGGAGGGTGGGGGATACCTGTAAGGGACTCCGATGCTTAAGTTAGCAAGGGTATTAAGCAGGTATTGAGTAGAATCAGAGTATGAGTTATACCTGGGTGCTCCAGTGTATTTATAATAGTGTAGAGTGACCTCCAAAGATAAGATAAGTTAGTTATCTTATCTTATCTTTATTTTATCTTTGAGTGAGGTCATCTTATCTTCAAGGGAACCGCCCTTCTCTCTGTAGGCTTGGGCTGCCCTTGGGTTCGGGTTGTGTTCTTTGTTTGGGCCCTTTATTGGGCTTTCCTGGTAGTTTGGCGAGCTCTTTAGGAAGAGGTCGGATTGTCTGACCTGAAGAGGCCGGTCGCTTTGTCGGTAGAACATCCCGGGTCAGACAGCTCGACCCAGGGTATGAACAGTGCCCCTGCTCGAGTTTGGTCTTTTATCTGGAGGTCGAGCCTTAGTTTTAGGATTTCGAGCCTTCTCGGAAAAAGCTGAACTCGAGCATTTTGTCGCTTTATCTTTCCTGGAGCTCCTTCTTGAATGCGGAACGTTTCTGTTCCGTTTCTTCTGAAAGCGCGCGCTTTTGCATTTAGTGTTTTTTCCTTGGGAATGCGCGAGGGTTTTTAATGTCCCCCATTAATTTGGTTTTTGTTCCGTTTCTCTTGGTTTCCTTTATTCAAATTTTGTATCCAAGAGACGGTTTTTCTTTTCCCTGTAGCTTCCCTTCTTTTTCGCCGTTTCCTATCCTGCATTTCTCGTTTTCTCTCTTGTGACGCTTTAGCATTCACTTGGTGCTTCCGTTTTGTGGTTGATTCTCCGCTGCTCTTTTTTCAAAGTTTTCTTCCTTCTTCTAGGTTGGCTTTGCTTTTTCTCTTTACCTTTTTATTTCTGCTACTTTTGCTTTTGATTTCTTTGATGACGCTCTGATTCTGTACGTTGGAAAGTTTGAACCTTTCTCTTGTTTATGTGCTTGGTTTATTGCTGTGATGCCTGTTTCCTGGTCTTCTTTCGTCCTTATGTACGCTTTGGGTGATTTTCCTGGTTCTGGCTTCCTTTTAGGGTTGATTTCTGTACTGCTGTTTCGAAAAAGGTTGCTCCTTTGATAACTTGTTTGTTTCGTTGATGATTTTGCTATATTGGTTGATGACTACTCTTTAATAGAGATGATGGTTTTTGATGACTTTTTTTTACTTTTGTTGGGATGTGAAAAGATGTAGGCTTTGTTGGCTTCCCTGAATCTTCTTTCTGCCTCCAAAGGATGCCCTTGGAACCTTTTGGGTTGGGTCCTGGGGTTTCCTTTTCTTGCTTTTCCTGGTTTCTCTGTCACCTATATGCTTTAGTTTTGTGAGTTGCCTCCGTTTGTTGCCTCCGTTTATGCCCGAGTTGTTCAATTAGTGTTCGAGGTGTTTTTTGAGTAATCCAATCTTCTTTTCTTCTTGTATGACTAGTTAACCATGTCTTCTCACAAAAATATTGTCGAGGCATCTTCTAAAGTTCCCGAGGGAATGTCTGACTGGTTGGACTCCCTTGTGCTGTTATGTGTATCTCTGGCTAATTCGTAGTTTTGTGTGGCACTTAGAAAACACCATCGGATATGTAGTAGTGAGAATCAAGAATACAATTATGAGTTGGTGGCACCTGACTCTGATTACCGGGTATGCTTTCCTACTTTGAGCCAGGGGGAGCGTCCTTTCTTCTATGCATATGATTTCTTTTTTAGCCAGATGGATATTACTCTTCCTTTTTCTTCCTTTGAGACCGAGTTGTTGTGGTCCTGTAACGTGGGCCCATCTCAGCTTCACACGAATTCTTGGGGTTTTATTAAGATTTTTCAGATGGTTTGTCATGAATTCGGGATTAAGCCCTCTTTGACTCTTTTCTTGTATTTGTTTGTGTTGACCAAACCTGGGACTACCAAAAAGAAAGCTTCTTGGGTTTCTTTTAGGTCGGCCCAGGGGCATAATGTCTTCTCCATGTATGATGTCTTTCTGCGATTTTAAGAATTACTTTTTCAAGATCCGAGCTGTTGAAGGAGCTCGCCCTTTCTTCCTGGATGAGAATGACGAGCCTCGTTTTCCTCTAGAGTGGCAGAGAAATGTAGTTGTGTCTAGTTATACCTGGAAGATGCTAGATGAGGTCGAGCAGGCCTTTGTTGCTGCTTTGGAGGATATTTGGGGGGAACCTCCTCATCTTGAGACCAAGAAATTTCTGGGGGATCCGTCCTTGATTCGTGCTGTGCTGGGTATTTTATAGACCGTGCTTTCCTGTCTTTGTTTTCTTGCTTTATTTTTTCTGGGTATTCATAAGTCGTTTGTATTTTTCTTTGTTTTTTAGAGATGTCAAAAAATAATGACTCACTGAAGGCCTTTAAGAAGGCGAGGAAAGCTACCGCGGCTCAGAGCGTCCCAGCCAAGGTGGTCGGGAAAGGGTCCCCCAGGCTTTGTCGAAGCCGTCTGTCCCGAGCTCTCCTGGGCCAAGGAAGATGATCCCGACCCCTCGGGTTCGTTTGGTTGATCTGCCTCAAACATCAGTTGGTACCTCTACTCCTTCAATCGCTCCTCCTCCAAAAAGACCTCGGACTATCGAGCCATTTAATCTTGGTGCTCCTGACTTTGATGCAGTTGGATTTGTGGATCAACAGATTGCTCCCTATGGTGTCATGCCTACTGACGATGTATCCATTCTTCGTCATTTGGATTATATTACCCAGAGCGGTATTATGCTGGCACATATGGGAGTGGCTCTATACCGAACTGCTCAAGATCTTCCTATTCATGCTACCAAGGCTTTTATGGAGGAGGCGAAGTCAGAGTTTGATCGAATCAAGGGTTTGATAGAGGAGCTCGAGGTGAAGGTGTCCGAGCTAGAAAAGGAGCTGAAGGGGGAGAAGGCTCGGTCTGTTGGTCTGGCATCTGCTGCGCAACTGGCCGAAGATACGACACTAAAACATAAGGATAGCTATGTTACCACTTATAAGGAGCTGATGGGTCTTAGGGAGGAGTTGGAGTCTGCCCGAGCTGATTATGCCAAGCTCCAAGGTTATCTTGTAGGCAGTGTAACTGCTGCTTATGAGAATCTGATAGAGCAGTTTCGGATTGTTGCCCCTGATGCCGATTTGACTCTCGTTAGTCTTGATAACGTAGTAAAGGATGGCAAGATTGTCCTGGATGATCCCGATGATAACATCAAACCTCCTCCTGCGCCTTCTCTTAAAGCTTCTGCTATGCCAGTTTCTTCAGTCCCCTCGACCGTGGTTGAGCCAGATCCTGATTGTCAGATCTTGAATCGAGGCGACGAAACAGTGGATGCGGTGCCTCTCCAGACTCGCCCTCCTTCTCCCCAAGATGCTGCTACTGGGAAGCCTTTGGATCCTCTATGATTTCTTTATCATGTTTGTGTATAGCCCATTTTGTGGGCTTTTGAACTCTTTATCTTTGTAACTGGTGTTTTGGTTACTTGTTTGATACTTCCTTTGGTTGCTCGTTTAGCAACTCTATTTTGAAAAACAAAGTAGTTCTCGAGCTTCCGGGGCTGGTCTTTGATGGCCTCTGGAGTTTATTATCATAACTTAGTAGCTTTTATATCATGTCTGCTTGCACTTATCTTGGTACCTTAGTAGGCTGAGATTTTGTCCAAAATAATCATCTTGATTATTTGATTTGATTTCGTTTGTAATTTTTGTGTCCTGGGCTTGACTTCATCATGTCGGATCCTGTCGAGTTTGCTTGGTAATCCTCTTTCTTGGACTTTGTTCAGGTCTCTTTTTGGGGATTACCTTTGTAGCTTTTTCTTTCCGGGCCGACTTTGTCACGTCGGGCCCTGTCGAGTTACTTGATAATTCTCTTTTTTGGACCTCGTTTTAGGTCTCTTTCAGGGATTATCTTTTGTAACTTTTTTCTTTCCGGGCCGACTTTGTCACGTTGGGCCCTGTCGAGTTACTTGATAATCCTCTTTTTTGGACCTCGTTTTAGGTCTCTTTCAGGGATTATCTTTTGTAACTTTTTTGTAGGAGTCCGAGTTCCTCATGTCGGGCTCTTCGAAGTTATAGTAATCCTCTTTTATAGGGTTGGCCAGACCTTTTTCCAGGGCTTTTCTTATAACTTGGGTTGTTGTGGCTGGTCCGACTTTTTGTGTCGGCCAGTCTTTAAGTTATTTTATAGTAATCCATTTTATTAGGTCCTCGTCAGGTCCTTTCTATGGATCACTTTCTATAACTTCTTGCATTATTTTGTTTTCATCTTTGCCGATTTTGTAGAATTTGGGTTTTTAGCCCTCGTTTTTATCGTGATCGCGCAATGAATTCGTTTTTCACTTTTTGTCGATCTGTAGCTTTATAATCGGGCGATGAATGTTTTTAGAATAATACGACTTGAGCATTTGTAGAGAATCTGAACAAATTTTATTAAAGGAAAATGCAAATATACATGAGGAATTAATTTTCTAAGTCGGGTGATTTGTAGGTCTTGGCAGGGCGCCTCGTTAAAAAACCTTTTTCAGGAAAAAGAGTGTGCCTTGTCCAAGATCTTTTATCATCCCTAGCTATAGTACCTTCTTAGGTTGCAGGCGTGCCATGATTTAGGAAGCTCTCGCCCGTCGAGTTCGGAAAGTTAGTAGTAGCCCTTTCCCAAGACTTCTATGACTTGGAAGGGTCCTTTCCAGTTTACAGCTAGCTTTCCTTCTCCAGGTCGAGTTGTTCCTATATCATTTCGGATTAGGATAAGGTTGTTTTCAACAAAGGCCCGCTGTATCACTTTTCGGTTGTATCTGGAGGCCATTCGTCGTTTCAACGCTTCTTCCCTTATCCGAGCTCTTTCTCGAATTTTCGGAAGTAAATCGAGCTCTTCTCTTTGGAGTTGGGAATTGGCTTTTTCACTATAATGGATTACTCTGGGTGATCCTTCTTCGACCTCCACTGGGATCATCGCCTCCATTCCGTAAGCTAATCAGAAAGGTGACTCCTTTGTCGTGGAATGTGGAGTCGTTCGATATGCCCATAGGACTTGTGGGAGCTCCTCAGCCCAGGCTCCCTTTGCATCTGGTAATCTCCATTTTATCCCTGCTAATATAACTTTGTTAGCAGCTTCGGCTTGCCCATTGGCTTGGGGGTGCTCGACAGAGGTGAATTGTTGTTTTATATTCAGGTCGGCCGCTAGTTTTCTGAAGCCTGCGTCTGTGAACTGGGTACCATTGTTTGTAGTGATGGAGTATGGAACTCTGAACCTTGTGACGATGTTTCTATACAGAAATTTTTGACTTCTTTGAGCTGTGGCATTAGCTAGGGGTTCTGCCTTGATCCATTTTGTGAAGTAGTCTATTCCTACTATGAGGAATTTGACTTGTCCTGATCCTTGAGAAAAAGATCCGAGGAGATCGAGTCCCCATTTTGCGAATGGTCAAGGTGAGGTTACGCTGATGAGTTCCTCTGGCGGAGCGGTGTTGAAGTTGGCATGATTTTGACATGGCGAACATGTCTTTACGAATTCTGTGGCTTCTTTTTGTAGGGTTGGCCAATAGAATCCTGCCCGTAGTACTTTTTGGCGAGTGCTTGCGCTCCGAGGTGATTGTCACAAATTCCACTGTGTACTTCTTCTAAGATATCCTTAGTGTTGGGAGTCGGCACGCATTTTAGCAATGGTGTTGAAATCCCTCTTTCGTATAAAGTATTATTTATGATGGTATAGTATTGTGCTTCCCGTTTTAACCTCTTTGCCTTTTTCTCCTCTGTAGGGAGGGCCTCTGTGGTGAGGTAATTAATTATGGGGGTCATCCATCCCTGATCGCGATCTGTTATGGCTAAGACCTTTTCTTCTTCTGAGATTGATGGCTTCTGTAGAATTTCTTGGATAAGGCTACTATTGTTGCCTCCTGGTTTGGTGCTGGCTAGTTTTGAGAGTGCATCGGCCCGTGCATTCTGTTCTCGGGGTATGTGTTGAATCTCATACTCTCCGAGTTATCTGAGCTGTTCTCTAGTTTTGTACAGATATTTTTTCATAGTGGGATCTTTGGCTTGGTAGTTGCCTGTTATTTGTGAAGTGACTACCTGTGAGTCGCTGAAGATGATAAGTTTTTGAGCTCCAACCTCCCTAGTCAGCTTCAAATCAGCTAGTAGTGCCTCATATTCCACTTAATTGTTTGAGGCAGGGAACCCAAATTTGAGGGAGAGTTTGATTTGGGTCCCCTGTTCGCTTTCAATTATTACGCCTGTGCCATTTCCTATTTTATTTGAGGAGCCGTCCACATATAGATTCTATTATGTGGGGATTTCTGGTGTGTCCGTGAATTCCGCAATAAAGTCGGCCAGATATTGAGATTTGATGGCCGTCCGAGCTTTGTATTGAAGGTCGAATTCGGACAACTCGACTACCCATTGCAAGATTCTGTCTGCCAAGTCTGTTTTCTGTAGGATTCCTTTTATGGGCTGGTTGGTCCGAATTTTAATGGTGTGAGACTGGAAATATGGGCGAAGTCGTCGAGATGTTATTATGAGTGCGTAAGCGAACTTTTCTATTTTCTGGTAGTTCTGCTCGGACCCTTGTAATGCTTTGCTGATGAAGTATATGGGTTGTTGCCCACTGTTGTCTTCTCGGACCAGTGCTGAGGCTATTGCCCGATTTCCTACTGTGAGGTACAAGATGAGTGGTTCTCCTTCCCGTGGCCGACTTAATATAGGTGGCTGTCCCAGAAATTTTTTGAAGTCTTAGAAGGCTTGCTCACATTCAACTCCTTTCCCTTCCTTAGAGTGGCGTAGAAGGGGAGAGATCTTATTGCAGATCTCGCCAGGAATCTGGACAAGGCTGCCAACCGCCTGTTGAGTTGTTGTACCTCTTTGATACAAGTCGGGCTTTTCTTGTCGAGTACGGCCCTGCACTTGTCCGGGTTTGCCTCGATTCCTCTCTGTGTGATCATAAAACCCAAGAATTTACCAGCTTCTACTGCGAAGGTACATTTTGTGGGATTGAGTCACATGCCATGTCGTCTTATGGTGTTGTATACTTGTGTCAGGTCAGATAATAACATCTCTTCGTTTTGCGTCTTCACTAGCATGTCGTCTACGTAGACCTCCATGATCTTTCCGATGTGATCCGAAAAAACTTTGTTCATTAATCTTTGGTAAGTGGCTCCCGTATTTTTGAGACCGAAGGGCATAACAATGTAGCAGTAATTTGCCTTTGGGGTTAAGAAAGAGGTTTTTTCTTGGTCGGGTGGGTACATTGGGATTTGGTTATATCCCGAGTATGCATCCATAAAGGAGACGTATTTGTATCCGGAGGAGGCATCTACTAGTGCGTCGATGTTTGGGAGTGGATAAGGATCTTTCGGGCAAGCTTTGTTGAGATCGGTATAGTCGGTACACATTCTCTACTTCCCATTTGTGTTTTTTACCAAAACGGCATTAGCAAGCCATAACGGGTATTTGACTTCTCTTATGAAGCCTGCCTCCAGTAGAGCTCGTACCTGTTCTTCCATTGCTTGAGAGCGTTCTGGTCCTAGCTTTCTGCGCCTTTGTTGTACCGGCCGAGATCCTGGGTAGACTGCTAGCTTGTGGCACATTAGTTTGGGATCTATGCCTGGCATGTCTGTGGCTTTCCATGCAAAGAGGTCGGCGTTGTCGCGTAGGAACAGTATGAGTGATTCTTTTATGTCCCCTTTTAGGAGTGTGCCGATGTTAGTTGTTTGGTCCGGGGTGTTCCCGATCTGGATTTTCTCTATTTCTCCTTTAGGTTGTGGGCGGAGCTCCTCCCGCCTCCGAACTCCACCGAGCTTGATTGTGTGGAATTCTTCTCCCCTGCCTCTGAGGTTTAGACTTTCGTTGTAATAGCGGCACACCATCTTCTGATTTGCCTTTACTGTGGCTATTCCTTCTGCGGTTGGGAATTTTATGCATAGATGCGGAGTCGAGACTATTGCGTCGAGTTGATTTAACATTGCCCGACCTATTAGGGCATTGTAGGCTGAGCTTATGTCAACGACGATGTAATCTATTTTGGGTGTTCTTGACTGACTTCCCTTTCCAAAAGTTGTGTGGAGCGGGATGTATCCCATTGGTTGAACCGGGGTATCACCTAACCCGAACAGGCTGTCCGGATATGCTCTGAGTTCTTTTTCTTCTAAGTCGAGTTTGTCGAAGGCGGTTTTGAATAAGATATCGGCAGAGCTCCCCTGGTCTATCAGTGTGCGATGAAGATTTTCGTTTGCCAGTATAATAGTGATGACCATGGGATCGTCATGCCCTGTCGCGATGCCGGATGTGTCTTCCTTGGTAAAAGTGATTGCCGGGATGTCGGGTGCTTCCTTCCTTTCTACGACGTGATATACGTCTTTGAGATGTCTTTTGCGGGATGATTTGGAGATTCCTCCCCCGATGAATCCGCCGTGTATCATGTGGATATGTCTTTCTGGCGTCGGGGATGATCCCATAGTTGGTCCGACATCTTCTGCTCTTCTTCTTTTCCTTTGTTCATCCTAATGGGTGGCCATGTATCGATCTAGCTTTTCTTCTCGTACAAGCTTTTCTATGACGTTTATTAAGTCAAAACACTCATTGGTGGAGTGCCCGCGGATCCGATGGTATTCACAATATTCATCCCGGTTTCCTCCTCCTTTTTTGCCTTTGAGTGGTCGAGCTGGTGGTATTTTTTCTGTGTTGCAAACTTCTCTGTAGACATCCACGAGAGACACCCGAAGAGGGGTGTAAATTGTGGTATTTTTTGATTTTTTCTCCATGTCGATCTTCCTTTTTTCTGGAATCTTTGTCTTTATCCCGAGG
Source organism: Arachis stenosperma (assembly GCF_014773155.1). Taxonomy (NCBI): domain Eukaryota; kingdom Viridiplantae; phylum Streptophyta; class Magnoliopsida; order Fabales; family Fabaceae; genus Arachis; species Arachis stenosperma. The sequence continues at coordinate 139,240,760 of NC_080385.1, forward strand.
GGTGAACCCTGCTTTTGAGGTCTCTCCTAATCGGGAGTTTTCCTCCATGTTGATGTATTTTTTCGCTCGCTCCTGTACCTCATTTAGGGATGTGGGGTACTTCTTTGATATGGATTGACTAAAAGGCCCTTCTCGCAGGCCATTAATGAGACCCATGATGGCAGCTTTTGTTGGAAGGTTTTGTATATCCATGCATGTTTTGTTGAATCTCTCAATGTAGTTACGCAGGGTTTCCCGCTCTCCTTGTCTGATTCCCAGTAAGCTCGGCGCATGTTTTACTTTATCCTTTTGGATGGAGAATCTGGCCAGGAACTTTTTGGCCATGTCATCGAAACTTGAGATGGATCTTGGAGGGAGGTTATCGAACCATTTAATTGCCGTTTTTGTTAAAGTAGTTGGAAAGGCTTTGCAACGAACTGCATCTGAGGCATCGGTGAGGTACATTCTGCTTCTGAAGTTGCTGAGATTATGGCTGGGATCCGTAGTGCCGTCGTACAAGGTCATGTCTGGGAGTTTAAAGTCTTTTGGGATTCTTGTCTTCATGATCTCTTTGGTGAATGGATCTTGGTCCTTGTGGGTGCTATCTTCGGAAGTGGATTGGCTGGCTTTAGTCTTGACATCGGCTTCAAGTTTTAGGAGTTTGTTCTCCAATTTCCGGCGTCGGCTTATTTCTCTTTGTAGATCCTTCTTAGCCTCTCATTGACGTAGAGCATTTTCCTCAAGTTGTTTTAACCGGTCTTGAAATGCCTCCAGGGCTCCCTCGTTTGGGGAGTGTCTTTTGGTGTAGTGTCCGCGTTTTTGTGTGGCGTTCTATCCTTTAGATCTGAGCTGTGGCTGTTGTCATGGTCGTCCGCGATGGTACTGGAATGACTTCCAGGTTCCCCGGCAACGGCGCCAATGTTCTGAGGGTTACCTGAAACTGTAGGTCGATCTCGGTCGAGATCTTCTGTGTGGGTCGGAGCTGTTGTTGTCCGACTTGTGGGACTTGGTGATGGTGCTGATCCTTCGTCCCTGGAGGGTGGGGGGTACCTGCAAAGGACTCCGATGCTTAAGTTAGCAAGGGTATTAAGCAGGTATTGAGTAGAATCAGAGTATGAGTTATACCTGGATGCTCCAGTATATTTATAATAGTGTAGAGTGACCTTCAAAGATAAGATAAGTTAGTTATGTTATCTTATCTTTATCTTATCTTCGAGTGAGGTCATCTTATCTTCAAGGGAACCGCCCTTCTCTCTGTAGGCTTGGGCTGCCCTTGGGTTCGGGTCGTGTTCTTCTGTTTGGGCCCTTTATTGGGCTTTCCTGGTAGTTTGGCCGAGCTCTTTAGGAAGAGGTCGGATTGTCTGACCTGAAGAGGCCGGTCGCTTTGTCGGTAGAACATCTCGGGTCGGACAGCTCGACCTAGGGTATGAACACTACCTATAGTGGGATTAATAAATTGGTGCGACAATTTGTATAGAGTGGTGCAGCCAACACTCAGGATCTACATCTAACTTCATGGAGAGCTCTCACCACTCCTAAGAGATTTGGTGGTATTGTACTCATCTTGTAAATTTAGCAACATTGAAAAAATTAGTTTGGCAACTAATTCACAATCAAGAAAAATTTTGGGTTTAACTTTTGAGATGTAAGTATCTATCAAATAGAAACATCTTTGATATGCAAGTAGGGAATCAATCATCCCCGATCTGGAAAGCTATTATTAAAGCAATCACTGCACTAAAGGATGGATTTTCTTGGTGATGCACCACTAATTCGTGGTACATTCTGTGCTTAATTGAGTGGATTTTATCCACTATTCTCACATTTATTCACAGAATTCGCATGTTTTACACTTTCCTTCCTAATTTTGTGCTATGATTGAAAACATGCTTCTTTGGCCTTAAATTTGCTATGTTTAATCCTCTCTTATTACCATTCAATGCCGTGATATGTTTTCTACGTGTTTTCAAGGTTTATAAGACAGGAATGGCATAAAGGATAGAAAGGAAGCATACAAAAGTGGAAGGAATACAAGAAATTGAAGAAATTGCTAAAGTGTCAGCCCTAACTTCTTCGTATTCGATCAATCATAACTTGAGCTATAGAGATCCAAATGAGGCAGTTTCAGTTGCGTTGGAAAGCTAACATCCGGGGCTTCAAAATGATATAAAATTTGCCATAGTTTCTTAGCGTTTAAAGATGTGTACACGTACGCATGGATAGTGCAATTTCTGGGCTGCTGTACGTATCAAAAATCGCTGGGGCCAATTCTGGGCTGGTTTTGACCCAGTTTTCGGCCCAAAAAACACATATTAGAGGCAACAGAGTGGAGTAATCAGGAGACACTTCTCATTATTCACTTTCCATAATTTTAGGTTTTAGATGTAGTTTCTAGAGAGAGAGGCTCTCTCCTCTCTCTAGGTATTAGGGTTTATCTTAGTTTTAGATTTATTTCTTCTTAATTCCAGGTTCAGTTCTAGGTTCAATGTTCCTTTAATTTAGTTCTCTTATACTCTCATTTATTCTAGTGCTTTAGTTTATCTATTCCTCTTGTTGAATTTACTTTATCGATTCTCCATGTTGGATTCAGTTTCCTTACTAATGCAATTTGAGGTATTTTATGTTAATGCTTCTTCCTTCATTTGTTTTCATTGATGTTTGCAATTAGTTGTTTAGATTTAATATTCTCTTATTAATTTTCTATGCTTTTATTTTGTGCCTTCCAAGTGTTTGATGAATTACTTGAGAGGATTTTAATTTAGACTTTTATGTTCTTGGCTTGGGATGGTAACTTAGGAACTCTTGAGTTACTAATGTCCAAGTAATTGATGATTGGAGCCATTATCTCTAGTTCTCATTAATTGAATTAATGGAGAGCTGGAACTTATGGACTTGGATTGATGTAGCTCATGTGACTTTCCTTTACTAAGTTAGAGGATGATTTAATGGGATTAATCCTTGCAATTATCATGTTGTGGTTAGTGATAAGGATAGAGATCCTTGACCGCCAAACTTTGCCAAGACCTCTTTTTGTCATTTGATTTCCTTTGCAATTTACTTTTCCTATTCTCTTATTCAAAACCCCAAAAAGATACAATCTCATAACTAATAATAAATATATTTCCCTGCAATTCCTTGAGAGACCACCCGAGGTTTAAATACTTTGGTTATTATTTCAAGGGATTTGTTACTTGTGACAACCAAACTTTTGTATGAAAGGATTATTGTTGGTTTAGAAACTATACTTGCAACATGAATCTATTGTAAAATTCTAGACCACACAAAAATCCGTTCATCAAAATGGCGCCGTTGCTGGGGAGTTACAAACGGGTGCCTTATTATTGGTTACTGTAAATATTTGCTTTTTACTCGTTTGTTAGTCTTTGTTAGTTTTAGGACTTAGTTGCTTATTTTTATTAGTTTTTGCTTTTATTTGCTACAATGAATTCTCACCCCTTTGGCTACGAGTTTGGTTCAAACTATATTGCAGAAAATGGAAGCTACAATGAGAACATGCATCAAGGATGGGACAATCAAAGATGGGAGGAGCCACAAGCATATGCTCAACCTTCTTGGCAACAACCTTCTCCGGTCTCATATAGGTATAACTCCAATCCTAATGCATACCAATCCAATGGATGTGGTAGTCCTTCTTGTACGTGTCAACAACCACCACTACATACCTATGAACCCCCTCATCAACATAATTTTGAACCACCATACTCACAAGCCCCTTACCACCAAACACCTCCATATGATCCTAACCCATATCCACTATACCAACTACCATACGAACCATATGAACCATACTTAGAACTACCCCCATTCCAACATGATTACTCTCATGAACCACCACCTTAATATTTACCATCTCCATGCCCTTACCAAGAAGAATCACCTTCCTATTATGAACCCTTTCTCCAAAATAATGAACCTTCCCATCCACCCCAACCTCCACTGGATGGCAACACCCTTAGTGTTATTCACCAAGGGCAAATAAAGCTTCAAACCACACTTACCTCTACTCTCACTGGTCTCACCTCTACTCTCCAAGCTCTTATATCCCGTGTGGATGCCTCAATAAAAGAGTAACATGATCACAATTATGCTATTGACATGGAACAAAAGAAGCACGAGGAAGCCCAAAAGGCGGAAGTAGTAGAGACCCTTGAAGAAAGTTGTAAAAAGGTGGAAGTCATCATGAAGGAGTTCGATTTTGTACTAGAACAACCGGAGGAAGCCGTAATTATTGAAGAGGAAGAAGTGGTTGAAGATCTAAGAGATGCTGAACCTCCATGGGAATTTAGAGTTGTAGAGTATTCCTCCAATAAGCTTACAATTGATGTTGAGGAGGATAGTGCACAACCTCCAAGACATGTTCCTTATGAAGAATTGGACGGAATAGATCAAGAGGCAAGTTCTCTTGGTGATGATGATCATGAATCAAGCCACCCTAGTGATGAACTTGCGTCCGCAATTGAACCCCTTGAGTTTGAAGAACCTTCCCCAAGTAAATCTGAAAATGATGTTGAGGTAGACTTTTCTCAACCTCCAACTTATGACTTGAGTGACGGGGAAGAATTAGAAGAATTTGATCACGGCGTGGTTGAAGTTGAAGAGGCTTGCAAGGAGGTGGAAGAATTCAAAGAAGAACACAAGGGAGTGGAGCTTGTAAGGCCATTGGAAACACCTCTCCCCAAGCCATCACCATCCATCCTTTCATTCAAGTGGGTAAACCTCTTATCTCTAAACTTTATAATCCCACTTGAATATGGTTTTTTTGAGACGGATGGGCAACTCAGAGCTCTTTGTGGCTTTAAGAGTAAAAGAGGGATGGTTAGTGGTTGGCAACACAATCCTAGGTTCATTATGGTTGGAAGCTCAAAGTCTAAATGCAAAGGTTGGTGTAGAGCTCAATTGAATGGGTCTAGGAAGTTCTTTGGATGCCTCAGTGAGAATTCAGATTGCCTGCCACTTGATCGGAAAAATAATGATCAACAAGAAGACGGGGGCAAAAGCAACGTTTGGGACCCCGGAATTCATTCTAGCGATCAACACTCTTGGGGCCTTGTCACTAGTTTCAACTTGCTTGAAGGCTTTATGCGCCTAGTTTGGGATCCCGGAGGCTATTGGATTTGCAAGCATTGGTGGGGATTCCTGGATGAGTTCAAGCACAAGCCACCATGACAAGGAGCTCACCAAATGTCCAACTTAAGGACAATAACTAAAAGTGCTAGGTGGGAGGCAACCCACCATGGTATGATCTTCCCTTTTTATTAGTTTCATTTCATTTTTACTAGTGTTATTTATCAGTTCTTTATATTTACTTTTGCAAAAAAAAGCCTTCGAAGCGCAAGCGTCTAGGACGCATACACGTCAGCTGTGAATGCAAAAATTTTAGGTATTGAACAGAGAGTTACGCGGGAGTGGCGTAGGAACCACACCTTGCGCACAGGCAAGTCCACGCGTACGCGTATCTCACACTTGTGCGTCACTTGCGATTTTGGTACCCCATGCGTATGCGCCTAGCACGCGCACGTGTGCATCAGGGAATCGGCGTAAATATGTTTTGAACAGAAAGTTGTGATGGCCTGGCACTGGCATCGTGCGCGAGTCACAGATCCACCCACACATACGCGTCCCTCTCGTTCTCAGACCACCCACGCGTGCGCGTGCCAAAGGCGCACGCATCGTATGCAAATTTTGATTCCTATGCTATGCGAACAGAGAGTTGTGCGTGCTCGTGGTGGGCTTCACGCAACTGGCATGCCCTTGGACACGCGTACACGTGCTGGACGCTGACGCGTCGCCTTCACTTTTGCACGACCCACGCGTCCACGTAGGGTACGCATGCGCGTCGCATGCGCTGCATCATTAAACCAGCGCGCCACCCAGTTTCAATTATTCCCTCCTCCCAAATCCTAATTCTCTCTCAATTCTAACTCTTTCTTCTCCTCCCTTCTCATCCTTATTCTCTTTCATCCTCTTTTACATACTGCATTTGCATACTTTCCTTCATTGCATTTTAATTTTATTCATATTTCTATCTCTTTTTCTAATTTCGTCTTTTACCATTGGTGTTAAATGTTCTTATTCAACTGTTGCATCTTTTCTTGAATTATTTTGGTGCTTCGTGACTTGTTTTAAACTGTTGGGTGTTATTAATAATAAGTCAATACTGATTTTTATGATACTTGTATTCCATTTGCATTGATATGCTCTTATATTGTCTTTCATTATGCACACTCTCTCCCATATTATTGCAGTTTTTGCACTATTTATATGCTATTTGCGTCTACTATTTTCTCACTTGCATATTATAGCTACCATGTAGTTGAGATTCTCATTATTTGGCATCAACCCACCTATATTCTATTTGTTTTCCTATCTTTGTTTGTAGGTTACTCTTCTTTCCTTCTTTCTTCTTTCAGGATGGCCATCAAGAAAGAAAAAAGGAAGAGCTTTTAAATAGGGCGAACAACAAGTCCATCTGTACATTCCATTAAAGAAAGAGCAGCAGTTGTCGCTCACAACCCCCGTCCACTTGCATGTCTTTGCATGCACCGAGGACAGTGCAACCTTTAAGTGTGGGGAGGTCGATACCGACTTCCGCGGGTTAGTTAGTTCCTTCTCAACACCAATGTTTAATTTCCTTTGTTAGTTCATTATTACATTTGCATGATTGATTGCATGTTTGTTAGATTTTGTGCATATTCTACCACTGCTTGGTTGAAGTAATAATTTCTTTTTCAAGAAACCTTTTTATAGCATTTCACTAATCTGAATTAAAATTTTTTATTGAACTTGTTTGAAGAAATATATTTTGGAACATGGTTTAGAGCTCGAACACACAACCTTGTGAGATTTTGAGCTTATTTGATTGGTTACATCTTATCAATCAATATTTTATTTTTGGTGTGTGTTGTTCTCTCTAAAATTGTGATCTTTGTCTTGCTTAATTCTATATTTCCATTGTTCGATGTATGCATGCACTTATATGATTGAGGCCTTGTTTCATAAAGCTTACATACCCATAAGGCCTTAACCCTTCATTATCCTTTGCAAACCAATTTTGAGCCTATTTCACCCCTTTTGTTCTCTATTTTAGCACATCACTAACTCTAAGTGGAAAATAATAATGTCCTTAATTTGAATCCTTGGCTAGCTTATACTAGTAAGAGTGTTCATGATTTAAGTGTGGGAAAATTGGGTTTGGAAATATTTGGTTTGGGAATTGAGTATTGTATATTTCTGTGAAAGAGATAGTTAAGCACATATTCTTGCATTCAATACCTTAATCATATGCATTGAGAAAAATAAAAGAAAAAAAAAGAAAAAGAAAAAAAAGAGAAGCAAATAATAAAAAAGGGACAAAATACCCCAAAGTAAATGTTGGTAGCAATGCATATGAGTTGTAATCAATTTGGGATGCATGAATATGTGGAAAACATATTTAATAGGCAATTAGATTTTATATTCTGATTACATGGATTGTCTAAAGTTAGGTGCGAAGTTTGGGTTAATTAAGGATTCAGAGTTTAGTCCACTTGACCAAATACAATCCTACCTCGACCCTAACCCCATTACAACCTTAAAAGACCTCTTAATGTGTATAGTCATGCATTGAATTTCTGTTGATTGGTAGTAGAAGAGCAAGCCTTAGAAAGCAAGATTAGTAGAGAATTGAGAAAATCGACCCTTAAACACTTGAGCGATTAGAGTGTATATACTTCCAGTGAGGGTTCGATCTCGATTCTTTGTTCCCGGCTTTCATGAGCTATTTTCTTCTGCAAATCTATTTGTGCTTCATTTTTATGATTTGAATTAGTGAAATCAAGTTCATATTTGTTCTTGAAAGGTTTATTTACTTTTCACTAAGTATGTAAAAGCATTTTGCATTTAGCTGCATTCATACAGATAGGTTGCATCTCATACTTTCTACCATTCCTCTTCACTCTTATAGCTTCTCTTGAGCTTAGCATGAGCACATGCTAATGTTTAAGTGTGGGAAGATTTGATGCACCACTAATTCGTGGTACATCTTGTATTTAATTGAGTGGATTTTATCAACTATTCTCACATTTATTCACAGAATTCGCGTGTTTTACACTTTCCTTCCTAATTTTGTGCTATGATTGTAAACATGCTTCTTTGGCCTTAAATTTGCTATGTTTAATCCTATCTTATTACCATTCAATGTCGTGATATGTTTGGTGAGTGTTTTCAGGGTTTATAAGACAGGAATGGCTTAAAGGATGAAAAGGAAGCATGCAAAAGTAGAAGGAATACAAGAAATTGAAGAAATTGCTAAGCTGTCAGCCCTGACCTCTTCGTACTCAATCGATCATAACTTGAGCTACAAAGGTCCAAATGAAGCGGTTTCAATTGCGTTAGAAAGCTAACATCTGGGACTTCAAAATGATATAAAATTTTTCATAGTTTCATGGTGTTTAGAGATGCGTACGTGTGAGTCACGCGTACGCATGAATAGTGCAATTTTCGGGCTCTGTACGTATCAGAAATCACTGGAGGCGATTTCTGGGCTGTTTTTGACCCAGTTTTTAGCTCAGAAAACACAGATTAGAGGCTACAGAGTGGAGTAATCAGGGGACACTTCTCATTATTCACTTTTCATAATTTTAGATTTTGGATGTAGTTTCTAGAGAGAGGCTCTCTCATCTCTCTAGGTTTTAGGGTTTATCTTAGTTTTAGATTTATTTCTTCTTAATTCTAGGTTCAATTCTAGGTTTAATGTTCCTTTAATTTGGTTCTCTTATACTCTCATTTATTCTAGTGCTTTGGTTTATCTATTTCTCTTGTTGAATTTAGTTTATGGATTCTCCATGTTGGATTCAATTTCCTTATTAATGCAATTTGAGGTATTTTATGTTATTGCTTCTTCCTTCATTTGTTTTCATTGATGTTTGCAATTGGTTGCTTAGATTTAATATTCTCTTATTAATTTTCTATATTTTTTTATTTTGTGCCTTCCAAGTGTTTGATGAATTGCTTGGGAGGATTTTAATTTAGACATTTATGTTCTTGGCTTGGGATGGTAACTTAGGAACTCTTGAGTTACTAATGTCCAAGTAATTGATGATTGGAGCCATTAACTCTACTTCTCACTAATTAATTAGTGGAGAGCTAGAACTTATGAACTTGGATTGATGTAGCTCATGTGACTTTCTTTTACTAAGTTAGAGGATGATTTAATGGGATTGATCCTTGCAATTATCATGTTGTGGTTAATGATAAGGATAGAGATCCTTGACCGCCAAATTTTGCCAAGACCTTTTTTTGTCATTTGATTTTCTTTGCAATTTACTTTTCCTATTCTCTTATTCAAAACCCCAAAAAGATACAATCTCATAACCAATAATAAATACACTTCCCTGCAATTTCTTGAGAGACGACCCGAGATTTGAATACTTCGGTTATTATTTCATGGGGTTTGTTACTTGTGACAACCAAACTTTTGTATGAAAGAATTATTGTTGGTTTAGAAATTATACTTACAACGAGAATCTATTGTAAAATTCTAGACCACACAAAAATTCGTTTATCACTTGGTAAATTAGGTCTCTAAATAACTCTTTTTGGTTTTATCCTTGGGTGAAATTTGAGACAGTTGGTAACAACATGGGAGTTATTAAAATAAGTGAATTTGACTACAAGATAAAAGATGTGTTTGTGATCAACTCCAAGCTACTGAATCATTTATTTTTTAAGATGTTAGAATAGCTAAGAAATGAGATTCTAAATCACCAGGCACCTTTGAATACTGAATATGAGTCCAGTTGGAGATAGATCAAAGGGACATACTCTATAAAAAATGGTTATCTAATGCTTTGAATATACTTGTTAGTTAGGATTCTAGAGAGGATTCAAGGTAAATATGAAAGTTGCATATTTTGGAGAAACTCAGACTTACTCCCTGCTTGGGGTTTCACAATGCTTTTCCTACCACTGCTCTTCGATATCATCTACTGCACCAAATCTCTGTCCTAGATGACGAATCCACCTGAGACTACTCTACATTGCTTAAGAGGTTGTTCAAAGACTAAAGCTATTTGGACTCTTTTAGGACTTGCCAATCCAACTTTTTCAGTGATCTTTCTTTCAAAAATTGGATTTTATGGAATTTTGAGAGTGACAACTTTTATACTTTTGCGGTAGGACTATGGTGCATTTGTGTGGACAGAACTGAAGAGCTCATTTCAAATAAGGACTTCTTAGTTTCCTCAGTCAGTTTCAAGGTGCGTGCCATGGCAGAAACCTTTAGAACACTGGAGCTTTTCAACACTCATAAACTAATTCAACTTCCTCCCTGCTCCTGGACTCGTCCGAAGCTTCATTTTCTGAAACTGAACTGCATCAAAAGTGTATTCAAGGAAGAAAGGCTGGCAGGATTTGGATGTGTTCTCCATGGTCAAGATGGCATTTGGGTTCACAATAGGTTCGGTAAGGTGCCTGGGGTGAGTGTCCTTCATGCAAAAATTTGAGTGATTTTGTGCGGATTGTTGTTGGCTTCAGAAGTTAGTGTCTAACAAGTTATATGTGAAATAGACTCAATAGATGCATTCTTTCTTGATAGTCATTGGTTCTTCCTTGTCAAACATTAAGAGAAGAATTAGATACAAAAGATTTTCAAGCTCAAAAATAACAAAAGATGATATTTGCATTTTGTGCTGATCCAGGGAAATGCAAATGCGGTGGCTGACTGGTTGGCAAAATTTGGGGTATAGAGTAATTACGAAAAAGAAGACTGGCTGCAACCATCACCTCTCATACTTCAATTACTTTTGGATGATATAGCTTAAGAGTTTTGTCCTTGTTATTCATACTTTGATTATTTGTTATTGTCTCTTTTGTGTTGTTTTTGATTTTTTGTTTTCTTCTTTTAGACTTATGTTCACAAAAAAAAGTCAGAAGGTGGTGTACGAAACTGACTCCACACGTTTTGCACAGATAGACCGGCAAGTATACCGGGTCGTCCAAGTAATACCTCAGGTAAGTGAGGGTGAATCCCACAAGGATTGTGGTTTGAGCAAGCAATGGATACCTTGCAGATCTTAGACAGGCAAATAGAAAATATAGTTGTCACGAGAAAACACATAAAACAGAATAAAAATAAATAAGACGTTACTTGATAGGTGTAAAATCGATGGTAGGAGAACGGTTGAGGCTTCGGAGATGCTTTGTCTTTCTGGATTAACTTTTCTTACTGTCTACTTCAATAACTTTCTGATTCCTTCAATGACAGCCGTAAGTGATTAACTCATGTCCTCTCATCAAGTTAACCTCCTCTACTACAGCAATCTATCATGTTGTAAGTGACTCACGTCCTCTCATCAAGCCACCTCTAGGTTTCTCACTGTAGCAGAAGATGAAGCTCTAAGCAATCCACTCTCCTTCATGATCCTACTCAAGGTGCCACAGACAAGGTAGATTTTTCAGATCAGGAAACGTTACTTCTCAGACTCTAGCCTTAGCGCCACAGAGACCTCACTTATTCACGGTCAACGGGATTTCATGTCACGTATCCAAAGTTGCCCAGGTACTCTATTGGAATCCGCAATACAATCTCTAGCTTTGGTTTAACGCTATCCGGGTCAGGAATCACATGAAACCCATGTAGAACAAGGGGGATTGTCACGGGTCACCCTCAATTCATAAGATGAAGAACAAAAATGCATAAGGGAGTAGAATCAGACTTATTGAAATAGAACAGTAATATTATTAATCTATGAAACTCAGCAGAGCTCCTAACCTTAACCTTAGGAGGTTAGTGACTCATACTGTATAAAAGTAGTAAAGTATTCGAATCGGGGAGGAAGAAAATCAAAAGTTAAAAGTTCTTAAACAAGGGTGATCTCCTTCTATATATACTAATCTGCTAACTAGGAATTACAGAAATAAGAAAAACTAGTCTTATAGTGCAAAAATCCACTTTCCAGTCCCACTTGGTGAGTGTTTGGGCTGAGCTAAAGGTATCTCCACATGCTAGGACTCTTTAGAGGCATTGAACACTGACTTGGGACTCCCTTTTGGGCGTCCAATGCCAGGAATATGGTAGATGGCTGGCGTTGAATGCCAGTTTTAGGTCTTCATTTCCAAAGCAAAGTATGGACTATTATATATTATGGAAATCCCTAAATGTTAGCTTTCCATAGCCGTTAAAAGCGCACAATTTGACTTCTGTAGCTCTAGAAAAGCTCTTTCGACTGCTTGGAGGTCAGATCCTGGCAGCATCTGTAGTCCTTTTCTTTTTCTCTGAATCAGACTTTTATTCAAGCTCCTTAATTTCAGCCAGAAAATACCTGAAATCACCATAAATCACACAAACTCAAAGTAGAATCCAAAAATATGAATTTTGCACTAAAATCTATGAAAATATAGTAAAACTTAAACAGAACATAACAAAAACTACATGAAAAATGATGGCAAAAAGCGTATAAAATATCCGCTCATCAGAACACCAAACTTAAACTATTGCTTGTCTCTAAGGAACCAAAAATGAAGTAGGATAAAAAGAAGAGAAGGATACAATAAATCTTAGGGTTTTCAATGAAGCTCAGTTTCAATTAGATGAGCGGAACTAGTAGTTTTTTGCTTCTGAATAGTTTTGGCATCTCACTTTTCATTTAAGCTCAGAATGATTGGCATCTTTAGAAACTCATAATCCAGATGATATTATTGACTCTCCTAATTCATTTCTTTTTTATTCTTGAACACAGCTTCTTTAGAGTCTTGGCCGTGACCCTAAGCGCTTTGTTTTCTAGTATTACCACCGGATACATAAACGCCACAGACACTTAACTGGGTGAATCCTTTAGGATTGTAATTTAGCTTTTCTAGAATCCCCAGCCAGTGGTGTCCAGAGCTCTTAAGCACATTCTTTGTTTTGGATCACGACTTTAACTGCTCAGTCTCAAGATTTTCACTTGACACCTTCACACCATAAGCATATAGTTAGGGAAGCAGCTCATTTGAACTGTTTAGGCTAAGATATTTCTTTTAGTCCCTCTTAACTATTGATGCTCGAACCCTTGGATCCTTGCCCTTGCCTTTTAGTTTAAAGAGCTATTGGCTTTTTGCTCTTGCCTTTTGGTTTAAAGAGCTATTGGCTTTTTCTGTTTCTTTCTTTTTCTGCTTGCTTTTTTTTTGCATATGTATATATATATATTTGCTTTTTGTTGCTTTTTCTTACTTCAAAGAATCAATTTTTGGATTTTTCAGATTACCAATAATTCTTCACTTTTATCATCATTATTTCAAGAGCCAACATTCTTAACTCTGACATTAAATATGAAATGTTCATTTATGCATTCAGAAAGCAAAAGCAATGACACCACATCAAATAATTGAACTATTCTTAATATATAACTTGAAGTTCAAGTATCTCACTTTTCTTTTTCAATTAAAAATTTTTTTTAAGCAAGGTGAGAGATATATGGAATATTTCATAGCTTTAAGACATAAAGATGATCATGCACTAGAAACAGACAATAAAACTAAATACATGGAAAATAGGGAATTAAGGGAACGAATCCACCTTAGTGATGGTGGCTACTACTCCTTCTGGAAGATCCAATGGAGTGCTTAATTTCTTCTATGTCACGTCTGTGCCTCTGTTGTTCTTCCCTCATAACTCTTTGATCTTCTCTTATGGTCCTTTGATCTTCTCTTATTTCATAGAGGATGGTGGAGTGTTCTTTATGTCCCATCCTTAGTTAGTCCATGTTGGAGCTTAACTCTCCTAGAAAAGTGTACAATTGGTCCCAACAGCATTGGGGAGGAAAATGCATCCCTTGAGCCATCTCAGGGATTTTTTGTTGAGGCTGCTCCACAGGCTCTTGTTGAGGTGCATGTATAGGCTCTCTAGTTTGCTCCATCCTTCTTTTAGTGATGGACTTGTCCTCCTTAATGGGGATGTCTCCTTTTATGACAATTCTAGCTGAATTGCACAGATGACAGATAAGGTGGAAGAATGCTAACCTTGCTAAGGTGGAAGGCTTTTCAGCTTTCTTGTACAACTCTTTAGGTACATTACATCATGTACCTCCACCTCACTCCCACTCATGATGCAATGAATCATCATGGCTCTGTCAATGGTCACTTCTGACCGATTGCTAGTAGGGATGATAGAGCATTGGATGAATTCCAACCATTCTTTAGCTACGGGCTTGAGGTCAAGCCTTCTCAGTTGAAGAGGCTTGCCTTGTGTATCCCTCTTCTGTTGAGCTCCCTCCACACAAATGTCTGAAAGGACTTAGTCCAGCCTTTGATCAAAGTTGACTCTCCTAGTGTAAGGATGTAGGTCTCCTTGCATCATTGGCAATTGGAGTGCCAACCTTACACTCTTTGGGCCGAAATCTAAGAGTCGCCCTCAAACCATGGTGCTACAATTTTTGGGATGTGGGTTCACACTAGTGTCATGGTTTTTAGTAACCCATGCATTAGCATAGAGCTCTTGCACCATCAAGATTCCAACTTCCAGGATAGGATTGGTTAGGACATCCCAACCTCTCCTCCAGATTTCTCTTCGGATCTCCGGATACTCATTCCTTTTTAGCCTAAAGGGGACTTTAGGAATCACCCTCTTCTTTGTAACTACTTCATAGAAGTAGTCTTGGTGGGCTTTGGTGATGAATTTTTCCATCTTCCAAGGTTCAGAGGTGGAAGCAATTGCTTTCCCTTTCATCTTTCTAGAGGATTCTCTGACTTTGGGTGCCATAAGTGTGAATGGAAAGCAAAAAGCAAGGCTTTTCCAACACCAAACTTAAAAGCTTTGCTCGTCCTCATGCAAAATATGAAGAAAAGAGTAGAAGAAGAGAATAGATGAGATGGAGGGAGAGGAGAATTCAGCCAAGTGGGGATTTAGTGTATGAATGGTATGTGTAAGAAGGGTAGGAAGAAGGGGTATTTATAGGAGTGGGATAGGTTAGGGTTCGAATGAATAGGTGGGAATTGGGTGGGAAAATGTTAAATTTGCAGTGGGTGGGGTTGGAAGGAGTTATGATGGTTTTGGAAAGAGATATGAATGTGATTGGGTTAGGGTTTATAGGGAAGAGTATGTGGGGGAAAGGGAAAGTAAGAGAGAAAAGAAAGTGGGATAGGTGGAGATTCTGTGGGACCCACTGATTCTGAGGGGCTAGGGAATTTGAGTTTTCCTGCCCCCATGTGGGCGTTCAACACCCAGCTCCTGCTCCTGGCTGGCGTTCAGCGCCAGCTTGATGCTCCTCTTGGGGTATTGAATGCCCATTAGGGTGCTCCTTCCTGGCGTTCAATGCCAGGTCTGTGCCTCTGTTGGGGCATTAAACGCCCAGTCTCTGCCCCGTGGCTGGCATTCGACACCAGCTATATGTTCCCTGGCTGGTGTTCAACGCTAGCAATGCTGCTTCTCATGGGCGTTGAACGCCCATTCTGGCCCCCTTGTCTAGCGTTTAACGCCAGCAAGGCACTTACTTCAGGGTGTTCTGTTTCCAGCTCTAACTGTTTCTGTTTCTGTTCTAACTACTGCACATGAACATAAACTTAAAGAAAACATGAAAATTAAACTGATAAACTAAAATAAACTTAATGAAAAACAGAAATAACTTTAATTATGGTTGAGTTACCTCCCAACAAGCACTTCTTTGACGTCACGAGCTTGACGGTTAGCTCCTTACGGAGATGGATAGGGGCTCAGAATTTCCCTCCAGATGCTCTAAAGACAGGATCTTGTTCACTGTGTGTAGAATGACTGGGTTGTCAGTGAAGAATACTCTCATGCCAGGTGAAAGGCCTTCAATGCGGATCTTCTTGTCCCTCTAGCCTTTAGGTAGTTTTTTCTTAGTACCAGTGTATTCAGTGCTTGATAATGGCTACCCAACACCAAACTTAGAGTTGGTGTCTGAGGGGCTCTGTATAACTCTGCACTAAGAGAGAGGGTTGGAACACTAAGTGTTACACCACTGTCTCTTTTCTGTCAAAGGGAGAGTTGGTATTAGGCATCTTGAACAATATGTGGTCCTCCCATAATTGTAAAATTAGTTCTCCCTTTGCTACATCAATGATGGCATTGGCAGCGGCAAAGAAGGGTCTTCCAAGGATGATGGATTCATCATCTTCCTCCCCAGTATCCAAGATTATAAAATCTGTAGGGATGTAAAGGTTTTCAACCTTTACTAAGACATCCTCTACTAGACCATAAGCCTTTTTCATTGACTTGTCTGCAATCTCTAGTGGGATTCTTATAGTTTGTACCTCAATGATTCCCAGTCTCTCCATTACAGAGAGTGACATAAGGTTTGAACTTGATTCTAGGTCACACAGAGCCTTCTCAAAGGTAATGGTGCCTATGGTGCAAGGAATCAGGAAGCGTCTGGGATCTGGCAGCTTCTGAGGTAGCTTCTGCTGAACCAAGTCATTGAGTTCCTTGGTGAGCATTGGAAGTTCTTCCTCCAATGGCTCTGTGCCAAATAGCTAGGCATTCAGCTTCCTGAGAATTCCTAGGTACCGAGCAACTTCCTCTTCTCTAGTTTCCACTTCCTCATTAGAGGAGGAGTGATCCTCATAATCCATGATTTGCAACAAGGCATTCAAGGGAACCTCTATGGTCTCCTCATAAGCCTTAGCTTCCTTCAGTTCTTCAATAGGGAAGTCGTGAGTGGGCATTGAACACCCAGCTACCCTATCACTGGCGTTCAATGCCAGAAATGATGCTTCCTCACTAGGAAGAGTGTTAGGAGGGGTCTCAGGGATTCTCTTGCTCAGCTGACAGGTGCGTGTACACAAACCCCACACTTCCGTACGACAGTACCAGCAAGAGCACTGGGTCATCCAAGTAATACCTGAGCGAGTCAGGGTCGATCCCACGAGGATTGTGGTTTGAAGCAAGCTATGGTTATCTTGCAGGTCTTAGTCAGGTGGAATCAGAAGGAGTTGGTTGAACTATGATGATCATGAAACTATGAAAGCAAAAGGGGTAGGAAATACTGATAGGAAGAGAGTTGAGAGTTGGAGTTGCTCTGTCTTTCTGAATTAACTCTAGTACTAATGTCTTCTTTGCTTGGAAATTATCTTCTTCTATGGAAGGCTGTATGTGATCAAAGCCATTGCCTGTGGTCATTGATCTCCTCTGCTACAGAATAAATGCCATTGCCCGTGGTCATTCAATCTGACGGAGGGTGAAACTCTAGTAGTTCATTCTCTTGGCGATCCTACTCAAAATGCCACAGACAAAGTCAAATCTTCCGGATCAGAGAACGCTACTTCTTTGGATTCTAGCCTATGCCACAGAGACCCTAATATCCCCGAAAATTGGCTGAACTGGTGTCTCAAGAAGTCCCCAACGAAGTCGTGGATTAACCGTCTGAGAGATGTATAAACATAGTTGTTGGCTCGTACTTTCTTGCCAAGTATTCACACGAACCCAAGTAGATATGGGTATTTGTCAAGAACGTTCATCTTAATGTGAGGAATATAGAGCTAATTTTTTAGATCATCTTATTCACCACGATGAAGATCAGATATACATCTTAGAGATAGATCAAGCACTGATCGAAGAAGAAATAGTAATACTTTTATTGATTCATAGGACTTAGCAGGGCTCCTCCCTTAAACCTAGGAGGTTTAGAAACTCTTACTGAAGTAAAAACGTGTATGATATGCGAATATGCTTGAAAAGCTTTAAATTACATAAATTAAATCCCTTAAATACTAAACAGATGACTAGTAAGGGTAAAACAGTCTATTTAGTGCTAAAATCAACTTCTGCATCCCACTTGGTGAGTGTTTCGGCTGGGCTCTGATGAGATCCACGTGCTATGAGGCTCCTTGGGTGTGGAACACTAGCTAGGGGGTCCTCTCTGGGCGTTTGTACATTGGTCTCTGTTCTTTAGGCGCTGGACGCCTGGAAGGGGGCATGTAGCTGGCGTTAGACACCAGTTTTGGGCCTTCTAATCCGAAGCAAAGTATGGAGTATTATATATTTTTGGAAAGCTCTAGATATCCGCTTTCCATAGCCATTGAGATCGCTCTATTTGGAGTTCTGTAGCTCTAAAAAAGCTCTTCCGAATGCAGGCAGGTCATATCCGGACAGCTTCTGTAGTGCTTTCTCTGTCTCTGAATCAGACTTCTGCTCCGGCTCCTCAATTTCAGCCAGAAAATACTTGAAATTGTCCAAAAACACAAAAAACCATAGTAAAATCCAAAAATATGAATTTAACACTAAAAAACCTATAAAAACTTAATAAAAACTAAATAAAAACAACTGAAAATTATATGACAATGATGCCAAAAAGCGTATAAAATATCCGCTCATCACAACACCAAATATAAATTGTTGCTTGTCCCTAAATAACTGAAAACACAGTAGGATAAAAATAAAATTAAGATACAATAAGTTTCTAAGTTTCAAATAAAGCTTAGTTAAAATCAGAGGAGCAGGACTTAGTAGCTTTTTGCTTCTGAATAGTTTTGGCATCTCGCTATCCATTGAAACTTAGAGATGTTGGTATCTTTAGGAACTTATAATCCATATGATATTATTGAATCTCCTAGTTAAGTTCTTTTTATTCTTGAACACAGCTTTTTGAGTTTTGGCCATGACCCTAAGCATTATATTTTCCAGTATTACCATCAAATACATTCATGCCACAGACACTTTAACTGGGTGAACCTTTTCAAATTGTGACTCAGCTTTGCTAGAGTCCCCAAATAGAGGTGTCCAGAGTTCTTAAGCACACTCTTTTTTCTTTGGACCACGACTTTAACCGCTCAGTCTCAAGCTTTTCACTTGACACCTTCACGCCACAAGCACATGGTTAGGGACAGCTTGGTTTAGCCGCTTAGGCCAGGATTTTATTCCTTTGGGCCCTTCTAACCACTGATGCTCAAAGCCTTGGGTCCTTTTACCCTTGACTTTTTATTTAAAGGGTTACTGGCTTTTTGCTCTTGCCTTTTAGTTTAAAGAGCTTTTGGCTTTTTCTGCTTGCTTTTTATTTTTTTCTTTCTTTTTATGTTTTGCCACTTTTTTTTTGCATGCAAGCTTTTTCTTTTTCTTTTTGCTACTTTTTGTTACTTCAAGAATCAATTTTAAAATTTTTCAGATCACCAATAATAATTTTCCTTTTTTCTTATTCTTTCAAGAGCCAACATTCTAAAGTTACAACTTCAAATATGCACTGTTTATTTCATACATTCATAAAACAAAAGCAAATGATACCACATCAACATAATTAAACTATTCTTATTTTAAATTTGAAATTTACGCATCTCTCAATTCTTTTCAATAAAAATTTTCTTTAAAGCAAGGTTAGAGATATATGGGACATTTTACAACTTAAAGACATCAATACAAATGATCATGCAACTTAGAACAAGAACACAAATAAATAAACAGATAGAAAATAGAAAAATAATAAAGGAAAGGAATAGAAGAGAACGAGTCCACCTTTAATGGTGGTGTCTAGTGCTCCTCCTTGAGGATCCAATGTGCTACTTGATCTCTTCTATGTTATCCCTATGCCTTTGTTGCTCTTCCCTCATAGCCCTTTGGTCTTCCCTTATGACTCTTTGATCTTCTCTTATTTCATTGAGGGTGGTAGCATGCTTTTGATGCTCCATCCGCAATTGCTCCATGTTGGTGCTTAGTTCTCCAAGAGAAGTTTGCCATTGATCCCAGTAGCTTTGGGGAGGAAAATACATCCCTTGAGGCATCTCAGGGATCTCATGATAAGGCGAATACACAGGCTCTTGTGCATACCCTCTGGTTTTCTCCATCCGCTTCTTACTATGGGCTTATCCTCCCCAATAAAGACATCTCCATTTCTGACAATTCCAGCTGAATTGCATAGGTGACAGATGAGGTGTGGGAATGCTAACCTTGCATTGGTGTGAGGCTTCTCAACTACCTTGTACAGTTCTTGAGGATACAGTTCTTGAGGAATCACCTCATGAACTTCTACCTCAGTTCAAATCATGATGCAATGAATCATGATGGCTCTGTTAACAGTCACTTTGGACCGGTTGCTAGTAGGGATGATGGATCTTTGAATAAACTCTAACAATCCTCTAGCTATGGGCTTTAGGTCAACCCTTCTTAACTGAATGGGCTTGCCTTGGGAATCCCTTTTCCACTGTGCACCTTCTACACAGATATCTGAGAGCACTTGATCCAATCTCTTATCAAAGTTGACTCTCCTAGTGTAAGGATGAGGATCTCCTTGCAATGGAGGCAAGTTAAACACCAACCTCACACTTTTCGGGCTGAAATCTAAGATTCTTCCTTGGACCATGGTGATCCAATTCCTTGGATTTGGGTTCACACTAGTGCCATGGTTTTTAGTAACCCATGCATTAGTATAGAACTCTTGCACCATGAGAATCCAAACATCTTGAATGGGATTGGTTAGGACTTCCCAACCTCTTCTCTGAATCTCTCTTCGAATTTTCGGATACTCATTCTTCTTGAGATTGAAAGGGACCTCAGGGATCACTTTCTTCTCAGCCACTACTTCATAGAAGTGGTCTTGATGGGCTCTGGTGATGAATCTCTCCATCTCCCAAGATTTAGAGGGATTGGCTACTGCCTTTCCTTTCCTCTTCCTAGAGGAATCTCCAACCTTGGGTGCCATGAATGGTAATAGAAAAAAAGCTATGCTTTTCCAACACCAAACTTAAAACTTTGCTCGTCCTCGAGCAAAATTAACGAAAAGAAGAATGTAGGAGAAGAAGAAGAAAATAGAAGGAGGGAGAGGGACAGAGAGGGCTCGGCCTTGTGGGTGAATTAGTGTATGAGAGGTGTGTGTATGAAGAGTTATGGTGAGGGGTATTTATAGGAGTGGGGAATGGTTAGGTTTCGGCCATAGGGTGGATTTTGGGTGGAAAATTGATTTTAAAGTTGGTGGGGGGTAGGTGGGAGTTATGATGGTTTGGGGAAGTGGGATGGATGTGATTGGGCTAGGGTTTTTAGGGAAGTGTGTGTGGGAAAGTGTGAAAGTAGGTGGGGTAGGTATGGTAGATGAAGATGCTGTAGGACCCATAGATCTTGAGAGGCTAGACAATCCAGATTCTCCGCTTCTCTGCACTGGCATTTGAATTCTCAATGGCTCTTCCCTGGTTGGTGTTCAATGCCAGCAATACTCTCCTCTTGGGGCATTGAACGCCCAGTGAGGGATTCTTCACTGGCGCTCAACTTTCACACTCCATCCAGAATGTTCTGTTTTCACTGCTGCAAAATCTGTCTCTTGTCTGATGTACATGATCATGACTCTAACAACTGAAAGAAAAACAAAATAAAAATAAATAAAGTTGAGTAAAGTTGGGTTGCCTCCCAACAAGTACTCTTTTAACGTCATTAGCTTGACCTTTAGCCCCTTACGGAGGTAAGTATGGGTTCAGATTTTTTCCCCTTGCAGTGAATCTTCTTCATGTCCTCTCATGAATAAGCTCTACATGCTCTAGAGATATGACACGACTCACTATGTGTGGTAAGACTGGCTTCTTAGCCAAGACAACTCTCATGCCAGGTGAGAGGCCTTTAGTTGGGACTTTCTTGCCCCTCCAGCCTTTAGGTAATTTCTTTTTAGTATCTTTGTGCTTAGAGCTTATTGGTGGCTGCCCAACACCAAACATAGAATTGATGTCTGGGAGCTCTGCAAAGCTCTACACAGAAAGAGAGGGTTGGCACACTAGGTGTTGCACAATCGTCTCTTTCTTATCTAAGGGAGAATTAGGATTGGACATCTTGAATAAGATATAGTCCTCTCCTAATTGGAAAACCATTTCTCGTTTAGCTACATTAATCAAGGCTTTTGCAGTAGCTAAGAAGGGTCTTCCAAGGATGACACAGTCATCCTCATCCTCTCCTATGTCCAAGACAATAAAGTTTGCATGGATGTAGTGGTTTTTAACTTGAACCAAGACATCCTCCACTAAGCCATATAACTTCTTCATGGTCTTGTCTGCCATATCTAGTGAGATGTGTGCAGCTTATACCTCAAGGATTCCCAACTTCTCCATTACAGAGAGTGGCATGAGATTTATGCTTGACCTTAGGTCACACAGAGCCTTTTCAAAGGTCATAGTGCCTATGGTGCAAGGAATCAAAAAGGGAACAGGATTTGGAAGCTTTTGAGGTAGCTCTTGCTGAACCAAAGCATGGAGTTCTTTGGTGAGCAGTGGAGGTTCTTCCTTTAGAGGATTTGTACCAAATAGTTTGGCATTCAGCTTCATAAGAGCTCCTAGGTATCGAGCAACTTGCTCTTCCCAAGTGTCTTTATCCTCACTTGAGGATGAGTAGTCATCAGAACTCATACACTGCGAAAGTTCATTCAAAGGAACCTTAATGGTCTTTATGGTTTCTTTCGGTTCTGGGCTAGAGGGTCCTTGACGGGGTTTTAAGCACTCAAGGAGTGTGCTTTCACTGGCATTCAACGCCAGCTTTGTCAGCTTACTGGGCATTGAACGCCCTTGCTGTCCACCCTGACTGGCGTTAAACGCCAGTCCCTCTAGCATTCTGGGTGTTGATCGCTCAGCAGGGATGTCCTTATTGGGATTCAATGCCAGCTTCCCTGGGCTGGTGTGCATTGAACGCCCAGTGAGGAGTTTCTCACTGGCGTTCAGTGCTAGAATGGCTGCATGGTTGGGCATTGAATGCCCAGCTAGTACTCCCTGGGTGGCGTTCAATGCCAGCTTTTTTGCCAAGATGTGTGTTAAACGCCAAGTGAGGAGTTTCTCACTGGCGTTTGATGCTAGTCTCACTACCATTGTGGGCGTTGAATGCCCAGTGAAGGCTTCTTCACTGGCATTCAACACCTTCCCATTCTCCTCTAATTCGGCCTCCACCTCCATGGTTATGGCCTTGCACTCTTCTCTTAGATTCACCTCAGTGTTACTAGGAAGAGTGTCAAGAGGAGTCTTAGGGATCCTCTTGCTCAGTTGACCAACTTGTACCTCCAAGTTTCTAATGGAGGACCTTGTTTCATTAATGAAACTATGAGTGGTCTTAGTGAGGCTTGAGACTAGAGTGGCTAAGTTAGAAAGGCTCTGCTTAGAGGTCTCCACATTCCCTTGAAAAGATGGGAATGGTGGTCTATTGTTGAACCTATTATGGTTCCTACCACCTTGATTGAAACCTTGTTGAGGTTTCTGTTGATCCTTCCATGAAAGGTTAGGATGATTCCTGATGCATGAGCATCTTTCCTAACTTTTCCTAGTGAATTTCATTTAAATTGTTGATTTTAATCAAGAATCAATTATCTTTTAGCCACTATGGATGCTACTTTGAGTCTTGTGCAATTCTGTTTATTTTAGGTAGCATTCGGCTGGATTTGATGGAGTTTCTGCAAAAGAAGAGATAAAGGCAAATGATGTTGTCAACCCTGACCTCTCTGCACTTAAACCTAAATAACTCGAGCTACAAAAGTCCAATGGACGTGATTCCAATGGCATTGGAAAGCTAACTTTCAGAGCTTTCCAATGATATTTAATAGTCCACACTTCTCAACCTCTCCCACCAATTTTGTCAAGGCTGAAGGAGATGACCAGCGAGGAGCGACGCGTCCATGTACCTAACGCGTGCGCGTGATTTCGAGAGTTGCACAACGACCTGTGCGCGTACCTGACGCATAAACATGACACGCGAAGAAGACCACTGACGCGTACGCGTGACATGCGCCACACGCAGAAAAATGCTGATTGCTATAATTAATTCTAAATTAAATTTAAATTTTATTTTAAAATAAGGAAAGATATTATTTTAATTTTAGAAATTAGATTTTTAAATTAATTAGGATTAGATATAAAAGAGAAAAGAAACTTCTCTTCGGGGTGGGGGGGATTCCACTTTTCATTCCACCTCAGTCCAATTTACAATTTACCAAAATCGTTATTTTCTCTCTGAACCATGAGCAACTAAACCTCTACTGTTAAGGTTAGGAGCTCTGTCTATTGTATGGATTGATACTATTATTTTTCTATTTTTATTCATGTTTTGATTTATATTTCAAGAGTTGTTTCCGTTTTTTATCTTATAAATTTGGGTGCAACGGAAGTATGACCCTCTTTCTAATTGAGTTCTTGTATAACTTGGAAAAGCTCTTTACTTGAACAACAGCTTGAAAACAATTTCTCTTAAATTCTAATTATCTGGACTTAACGGGATACGTGACATATAATCCTCTTATATTTGGATAATTAGGATTTTTGTGGCATAATAACTAGAATTAAACTTCACCCCCTAATTGGAATTAATTGACCAAGGAATTGGCAGTTGATGAATTTTAGAGGAGACTAGAAATGTCTAAGGAATTAGGGTCTAGTCACATATAGTTTTCCATGAATTAAATCTTGCATGATTAAAATAAATTAATATGAAAAGTCAATCCGGAAAATAGATAACTCTGAAGCCTTAACTGCCTTCTTCATATTGTTTTTCCCAACTTTATTTACTGCTGCTTTTTGATATTCTGAATTATTGTTTAATGCTTTTGAACAATCAAACACTCGTTTCTATTTGTCTAACTAAGTAAATTAATCAACCATTGTTGTTTTGTCCATCAATCCTCATGGGATCGACCCTCACTCACCTGAGGTATTACTTGGTACGACACGGTGCACTTGCCGGTTAGTTTGTGGGTTATAAATTTCGCACCAATTCCTTCATGAAGGGTTGTAAGTGTTTCCATAGGATTCTCCCATGTAATTCATCTCCTCCATGGTGGGTTGATCAAGATCATAAGCTTCTGTCTCAAAAGAAGTGATGAGCGGATATTTTATACGCTTTTTGGGGGTAATTTCATATAGTTTTTAGTATGTTTTACTTAGTTTTTAGTATATTTTTATTAGTTTTTAGGCAAAATTCATATTTCTGGATTTTACTATGAGTTTGTGTGTTTTTCTGTGATTTCATGTATTTTCTATCTGAAATTGAAGGAGTTGAGCAAAAATCTGATTCAGGCTGAAAAAGGACTGTTGATGCTATTGGATTCTGACCTTCCTACACTCGGAATGGATTTTTTGGAGCTCCAGAAGTCCAATTGGCACGATCTCAATTGGGTTAGAAAGTAGACATTCAGGGCTTTCCAGAAATATATAATAGTTCATTCTTTGCTGGAAGATAAACGATATAAACTGGCGTTTAACGCCAGTTCCATGTTGCATTCTGGCGTTGAACGCCAGAAACAGGTTGCAAGTTGGAGTTAAACGCCAGAAACTGGTTACAACCTGACGTTTAACTCCAGAAACAGCCCAGGAATGTGAGAAGCTTAAGTCTCAGCCCCAGTGCACACCAAGTGGGCCCCAAAAGTGGATTTCTGCACTATCTATCTTAGTTTACTCATTTTCTGTAAACCTAGGTTACTAGTTTAGTATTTAAACAACTTTTAGAGAGTTATTTTGTATCTCATAACATTTTAGATCTGAACTTTGTACTTATTGACGGCATGAGTCTCTAAACTCCATTGTTGGGGTTGAGAAGCTCTGCAGCGTCTCGATGAATTAATGCAACTATTTCTGTTTTCTATTCAAACACGCTTGTTTCTCTCTAAGATATTCATTCGTTCTTAACGATGATGAAGGTGATAATCCGTGACACTCATCACCCTTCTCAATCTATGAACACGTGCCTGACAACCACCTCCGTTCTACCTTCGATTGAATGAATATCTCTTGGATTCCTTAATCAGAGTCTTTGTGGTATAAGCTAGAATCCATTGGCAGCATCCTTGAGAATCTGGAAAGTCTAAACCTTGTCTGTGGTATTCCGAGTAGGATTCAGGGATTGGATGACTGTGACGAGCTTCAAACTCGCGAGTGTTGGATGTAGTGACAGACGCATAAGGATCAATGGATTCTATTCCAGCATAGTGAGAACCGACAAATGATTAGTCGTGCGGTGACAGCACACCTGGACCATTTTCACTGAGAGGACGGATGGTAGCCATTGACAACGGTGATCCACCAACACATAGCTTGCCATAGAAGGAACCTTCCGTGCGTGAAGAAGATGACAGTAGGAAAGCAGAGATTTAGAAAACAAAGCATCTCCGAAACTCCAACACATTCTCCATTACTGCATAACAATTACTAATTTCATGCTCTTTCACTTTTTATTTATTAAATACCTTTTTAAAACACGTTAAATTTATAGCTCAGTTGGCTAGAGCGTTGGCTTATGTTCTTTGCAATTGGGTATCTTCCTTTTAAAACTTGTTTCAAAAATAATTTTTCTTTGATTAAATCTTGTGCCAATCTTTAAGTTTGGTGTTCTCTTGTTAATTTTCTTTAATTTTCAAAAATTTATTTTTGATTTTCTAAAAATTTTAA
The DNA here is from genome assembly GCF_014773155.1 of Arachis stenosperma. NCBI lineage: Eukaryota > Viridiplantae > Streptophyta > Magnoliopsida > Fabales > Fabaceae > Arachis > Arachis stenosperma. The sequence continues at coordinate 139,267,052 of NC_080385.1, forward strand.
GTTTGGTGTTCTTTCTTTTTTTCTTGTTGTTCTTGTGAGTCTTCAAGGTGTTCTTGAGTCTTCTTTGTGTTTTGATCTTAAAATTTTTAAATTTGGTGTGCCTTGGTATTTTCCCTCCAAAATTTTTGAAAACAAGGAGCATTGGATTTAAAAATTTTAAGTCTTGTGTCTTTTGTGTGTTTTTCTCTTTCATAATAAAATTCAAAAATAAAAAAAATTATTTTTTTCTAACTATTTTTAAACAATTTTTTCGAAACTTTTCATCAAAATTCAGATTTCAATTTCAAAATTTTTCAAAATCTTATCCTTTTAAGATTTAAAAAAATCACATCTTTTTCATAAATATCCTAACCAATTTCTTTCTCCTCACTTTTTCAAAATTCTTCATAAAATATTTTCTAAATTTTTTAATTTTTATTTTTATTTTTAATTTTTTATTTTAGTTTTTATTTTATTTCATTTTATTATTTCGAAAATTATTTTTCTTATATAATAAAATAAATAAAATAAATCCACATCATCTCCCTTTCTCCATCATGGAGCTAAGTGGAAATGAACAGTCCAGAAGGACTTTGGGGTCATATGCTAACCCCACTACTGCTTCATATGGGAGTAGTATCTGTATACCCTCCATCGGAGTCAGTAGTTTTGAGTTGAATTCTCAGCTCATTATCATGGTGCAGCAAAGTTGCCAATATTCTGGTCTTCCACAGGAAGAACCTACAGAGTTTCTGGCACAGTTTTTACAAATTGCTGACACAGTACATGATAAGGAAGTAGATCAGGATGTCTACAGATTATTACTATTTCCATTTGCTGTAAAAGACCAAGCTAAGAGGTTGTTAAATAACTAACCTAAGGCTAGCATAAGGACATGGAAACAACTGTCAGAAAAATTCCTGAATCAATATTTCCCTCCAAAAAGGATGACATAGCTAAGGCTGAGCATCTGATGAGCGGATAATTTGTACGCTTTTTGGCATTGTTTTTAGTATGTTTTTAGTATATTTGGTTTAGTTTTTAGTACATTTTTATTAGTTTTTAGTTAAAATTCACTTTTCTGGACTTTTACTATGAGTTTGTGTGTTTTTCTGTGAATTCAGGTATTTTCTGGCTGAAATTGAGGGACCTGAGCAAAAATCTGATTCAGAGACTGAAAAGGATTGCAGATGCTGTTGGAGTCTGACCTCCCTGCACTCGAAGTGGATTTTTTGGAGCTACAGAAGCCCAATTGGCGCGCTCTCAACGGCGTTGGAAAGTAGATATCCTGGGCTTTCCAGCAATATATGATAGTCCATACTTTGCTCAAGATTTGATGGCCCAAACTGGCGTTCAAAGTCACCTTCAGAATTCCCAGCGTTAAACGCCGGAACTGGCACCAAAGTGGGAGTTAAACGCCCAAACTGGCACAAAAGCTGGCGTTTAACTCCAAGAAGAGTCTCTACACGAAAATGCTTCATTGCTCAGCCCAAGCACACACCAAGTGGGCCCGGAAGTGGATTTTTATGTCATTTACTCATCTTTGTAATTCTTAAGCTACTAGTTCCCTATAAGTAGGACCTTTTACTATTGTATTTTCATCTTTGGACATCTAGTTCTTAGATCATTTGGGGGCTGGCCACATGGCCATGCCTAGACCTTGTTCTTATGTATTTTCAACGGTGGAGTTTCTACACACCATAGATTAAGGTGTGGAGCTCTGCTGTACCTCGAGTATTAATGCAATTACTATTGTTCTTCTATTCAATTCCACTTGTTCTTGTTCCAAGATATCACTTGTTCTTCAACTTGATGAATGTGATGATCCGTGACACTCATCATCATTCTCACCTATGAACGTGTGACTGACAACCACCTCCGTTCTACCTTAGATTGGGTGAATATCTCTTGGATTCCTGATACACGATGCATGGTTGATCGCCTGACAACCGAGCGCTCGCCTGACAAACGAGCCAGCCATTCCATGAGATCAGAGTCTTCGTGGTATAGGCAAGAACTGATGGCGGCATTCAAGAGAATTCGGAAGGTCTAACCTTGTCTGTGGTATTCTGAGTAGGATTCAATGATTGAATGACTGTGACGTGCTTCAAACTCCTGAGGGCGGGGCGTTAGTGACAGACGCAAAAGAATCACTGGATTCTATTCCGGCCTGATCGAGAACCGACAGATGGATAGCCGTGCCGTGACAGGGTGCGTTGAACATTTCCACTGAGAGGATGGGAGGTAGCCACTGACAACGGTGAAACCCTTGCATAAGCTTGCCATGGAAAGGAGTAAGAAGGATTGGATGAAGACAGTAGGAAAGCAGAGAGACGGAAGGGACCAAGCATCTCCATTCGCTTATCTGAAATTCCTACCAATGAATTACATAAGTATCTCTATCTCTATCTTTATGTTTTATTCATCATCTATACCCATTTGAGTCTGCCTGACTAAGATTTACAAGGTGACCATAGCTTGCTTCATACCAACAATCTCCGTGGGATCGACCCTTACTCGCGTAAGGTTTATTACTTGGACGACCCAGTGCACTTGCTGGTCAGTGGTGCGAAGTTGTAGTGATCACAATTCCTCCCACCAAGTTTTTGGCGCCGTTGCCGGGGATTGTTTCGAGTATGGACAACTGACGGTTCATCTTGTTGCTTAGATTAGGTATTTTTCTTCAGAGTTCTTAAGAATGAATTCTAGTGTTTCATGATGATCTGTTGAAGTCTGGCTGGCTGTGAAGCCATGTCTAATCTTATTGGACCGAGATTTCAACTAATCATCACAAGAGCTTGTTGATCTCTATCAATCTGGCTATTGGAGCAATGATCTGCTAAGGCTTGGTTGGCCATTGGCCATGTCTAGTGTTTTGGACCGAAGCTTTCTTTGAAAGCTTGGCTGGCTGTGAAGCCATGTCTAATTCCTGGACCGGAGTCTTAGACTAGCATTGCAATGATTCCTGGAATCCAAATTAAGAATTCTGAAACCTTTATTTTCTATTTCCATATAATTTTCGAAAAATCCAAAAAAAAAATTTCAAAATCATAAAAAACCAAAAATATTTTATGTTTCTTGTTTGAGTCTAGTGTCTAATTTTAAGTTTGGTGTCTTGCATGCATTGTTTATTTGATCTTGGTTCTATTTTCAAGTCAATAGTACAGGGAACTGAAGATTCAGAACATGCAGCAGAGGAATTACACAGAAAAAGCTGGGCGTTCAAAACGCCCAGTGAAGAAGGACAGACTGGCGTTTAAATGCCAGCCAGGGTGCCTGGTTGGGCGTTTAACGCCCAAAAAGGTAGTGCATTGGGCGTTAAACGCCAGAATGTGCACCATTCTGGGCGTTTAACGCCAGGATGGCACAAGGGGGAGGATTTTGTTTTCAAAATCAATTTTTTTTCAAGTTTTCAAAGTTTTTCAAAATCAAATCTTTTTCAAATCAAATCTTTTCAATCAAATATTTTCAAAATTAATTTCTTTCCTTTTTCAAAGAGACTTGCTAACAATTAATGATTTGATTGAACAATTCAAGTATGTTGCCTTTTCTGTTGAGAAAGGTTTAATGTTTGAATCATATCTTTTCTTGTTAGGCAAGTCATTAATTTTTAAAATCAAATCTTTTTTTTAAAAAATTGTTTTCAAATCATATCTTTTCATTCATATCTTTTTAAAACCATAACTTTTTAAATCATATCTTTTTAATCACATCTTTTTCAAAACAGATTTTAATCATATCTTTTTTATTTCTAATTTCAAAATCTTTTTCAAAAATTACTCGATCTCTTTCTCACTCTTGATTTTCGAAAATCAAATTAAAGTTTTTCAAAATGTTTTTAAATCTTTTTAATTAATTTTCGAAAAATCTCTTCCCCTCTTCTCACATCCTTCTATTTATAGAGTACCACTCCTCCTCAATGCACAATTCGAACTCTATCTCACTAAGTTCGAATTCTTCTACCTCTTCCTTCTAATTTTCTTCTTCTCTGACACCTCAAGGAATCTCTATACTGTGACATAGAGGATTCCACATTTTCTTGTTCTCTTCTCTTTCATATGAGCAGGAACAAAGACAAAGGCATTCTTGTTGAAGCTGACCCTGAACCTGAAAGGACCTTGAAGCGAAAGCTAAGAGAAGCTAAGGCACAACTCTCTACAGAGGACCTAACAGAAATCTTCAAAGAAGAAGACATGGCAGCCGAAAACAACAATAATGCAAACAATGCAAGGAAGGTGCTGGGTGACTTTACTGCACCTACTCCCGACTTCTATGGGAGAAGCATCTCTATCCCTGCCATTGGAGCAAACAACTTTGAGCTTAAGCCTCAATTAGTTTCTCTAATGCAACAGAATTGCAAGTTCCATGGACTTCCATTGGAAGATCCTCATCAGTTCTTAGCTGAATTCTTGCAAATCTGTGACACTGTCAAGACTAATGGGGTTGACCCTGAGGTCTACAGACTTATGCTATTCCCTTTTGCTGTAAGAGACAGAGCTAGGACATGGTTGGACTCACAACCTAAAGAAAGCCTGGACTCATGGGAAAAGCTAGTCAATGCCTTCTTGGCAAAGTTCTTTCCACCTCAAAAATTGAGTAAGCTTAGAGTGGAAGTCCAAACCTTCAGACAGAAGGATGGAGAATCCCTCTATGAAGCTTGGGAAAGATACAAACAATTGATCAGAAAGTGTCCATCTGATATGCTTTCTGAATGGAGCATCATAGGTATTTTCTATGATAGTCTCTCTGAACTATCCAAGATGTCTTTGGATAGCTCTGCTGGAGGATCTCTTCATCTGAAGAAGACGCCTACAGAAGCTCAAGAACTAATTGAAATGGTTGCAAATAACCAATTCATGTACACTTCTGAAAGAAATCCTGTGAACAATGGGACAAATCAGAAGAAAGGAGTTCTTGAGATTGATACTCTGAATGCCATTCTGGCTCAGAACAAGATATTGACTCAACAAGTCAATTTGATTTCTCAAAGTCTGTCTGGAATGCAAAATGCACCTGGCAGTACTAAGGATGCTTCATCTGAGGAAGAAGCTTATGATCCTGAGAACCCTTCAATGGAAGAGGTGAATTACCTAGGAGAACCCTATGGAAACACCTATAATTCTTCATGGAGAAATCATCCAAATTTCTCATGGAAGGATCAACAGAGACCTCAACAAGGTTTCAATAACAATAATGGTGGAAGAAACAGGTTTAGCGATGGCAAGCCTTTTCCATCATCTTCTCAGCAACAGACAGAGAATTCTAAGCAGAACCCCTCTGACTTAGCAACTATGGTCTCTGATCTAATCAAAACCACTCAAAGTTTCATGACTGAAACAAGGTCCTCCATTAGGAATTTGGAGGCACAAGTGGGACAGCTGAGCAAGAAAATTACTGAACTCCCTCCTAGTACTCTTCCAAGCAATACAGAAGAAAATCCAAAAGGAGAGTGCAAGGCCATCAACATGGCCGAATTTGGAGAGGAAGGAGAGGAAGTGAACGCTACTGAGGAAGACCTCAATGGGCGTGCACTAGCCTCCAATGAGTTCCCTAATGAGGAACCATGGGAATCTGAGGCTCAAAATGAGACCATAGAGATTCCATTGGACTCACTTCTGCCTTTCATGAGCTCTGATGAGTATTCTTCCTCTGAAGAGGATGAGTATGTCACTGAAGAGCAAGTTGCTAAATACCTTGGAGCAATCATGAAGCTAAATGACAAGTTATTTAGAAATGAGACTTGGGAGGACGAACCCCCTTTGCTCACCAAAGAATTGGATGACTTGTCTAGGCAGAAATTACCTCAAAAGAGGCAGGACCCTGGGAAGTTCTCCATACCTTGTACCATAGGCACCATGACCTTCAAGAAGGCTCTGTGTGACTTAGGGTCAAGTGTAAACCTCATGCCTCTCTCTGTAATGGAGAAGCTAGGGATCTTTGAGGTGCAAGCTGCAAGAATCTCATTAGAGATGGCAGACAACTCAAGAAAACAAGCTCATGTGCTTGTAGAGGATGTTTTGGTGAAGATTGAAGACCATTACATCCCTACTGATTTCATAGTCCTAGAGACTGGGAAGTGCATGGATGAATCTATCATCCTTGGCAGACCCTTCCTAGCCACAGCAAAGGCTGTGATTGATGTTGATGGAGGTGAATTGATCATTCAAGTGAATGAAGAATCCTTTGTGTTTAAGGCTCAAGGATATCCCTCTGTCACCATGGAGAGGAAGCATGAAGAGCTTCTCTCAAATCAGAGTCAAACAGAGCCCCCACAGTCAAACTCTAAGTTTGGTGTTGGGAGGCCACAACCAAACTCTAAGTTTGGTGTTGAATCCCCACATTCAAACTCTAAGTTTGGTGTTGGGAGGTTCCAACATTGCTCTGAGAAAATGTGAGGCTCCATGAGAGCCATCTGTCAAGCTACTAACATTAAAGAAGCGCTTGTTGGGAGGCAACCCAATGTCATATTTTATCTATTTTCCTTTGTTATTTTATGTTTTATGTAGGTTGATGATCATGAGAAGTCACAAAATCAATTGAAAAAGCAAAAACAGAATGAAAAACAGGAAGAAAAATAGCACACCCTGGAGGAAGAACCTACTGGCGTTTAAACACCAGCAAGGCTAGCAGATGGGCGTTTAACGCCCAGTCTGGCACCATTCTGGGCGTTTAACGCCAGAAAAGGTCACCAGACTGGCGTTAAACGCCAGGAAAGGGCAAGAACCTGGCGTTAAACGCCAGAAATGGGCACCAGCCCGGCGTTTAACGCCAGAATTGGCTAAAAATGCAATTTTGCATGCCATGTGGTGCAGGGATGACTTTTCCTTGACACCTCAGGATCTGTGGACCCCACAGGATCCCCACCAACCCTACCACCCTCTTTCTTCTTCACCCATTCACCAATCACCTCAATACCTCTTCCCCAAAAACCCTTCACCTATCAAATCCCATCTTTCTCTTCACCACTCACATCCATCCTTCATAAAACCACACCTACCTCACCCTTCAAATTCAAACCACTTTCCCTCCCAAACCCACCCATACATGACCGAACCATGAGCCCCCCTCTCCTATATAAACCCTTCTTCACCCCTTCATTTTCACACAACCTAAACACCACTTCTCCCCCTCTTTGGCCGAACACAAAGCCATTCCCTTCTTCCTCATTTCTTCTTCTTCTACTCTCTTCTTTCTTCTTTTGCTCGAGGACGAGCAAACCTTTTAAGTTTGGTGTGGTAAAAGCGTTGCTTTTTCGTTTTTCCATAACCATTTATGGCATCCAAGGCCGGAGAAACCTCTAGAAAGAGGAAAGGAAAGGCAAAAGCTTCCACCTCCGAGTCATGGGAGATGGAGAGATTCATCTCAAGGGTGCATCAAGACCACTTCTATGAAGTTTTGGCCTTGAAGAAGGTGATCCACGAGGTCCCTTTTTCACTCAAAAAGAGTGAATATCCGGAGATCCGACATGAGATCCGAAGAAGAGGTTGGGAAGTTCTCACCAACCCCATTCAACAAGTCAGAATCTTAATGGTTCAAGAGTTCTATGCCAATGCATGGATCACCAAGAACCATGATCAAAGTGTGAACCCGGATCCAAAGAATTGGCTTACTATGGTTCGGGGGAAATACTTGGATTTTAGTTCGGAAAATGTGAGGTTGGCATTCAACTTGCCTATGATGCAAGGAGATGAACATCCTTACACTAGAAGGGTCAACTTTGATCAAAGGTTAGACCAAGTCCTCACTGACATTTGTGAAGAGGGCGCCCAATGGAAGAGAGATTCAAGAGGGAAGCCGGTTCAACTAAGAAGGCATGACCTCAAGCCCGTGGCTAGAGGATGGTTGGAGTTTATCCAACGCTCAATCATTCCCACTAGCAACCGGTCTGAAGTTACTCTAGACCGGGCCATCATGATCCATAGCATCATGATTGGAGAAGAAGTGGAAGTTCATGAGGTTATAGCCCAAGAACTCTATAAGGTGGCGGACAAGTCCTCTACCTTGGCAAGGTTAGCCTTTCCCTCATCTCATTTGTCACCTCTGTTATTCAGTTGGAGTTGACATAGAAGGAGACATCCTCATTGATGAGGACAAGCCCATCACTAAGAAAAGGATAGAGCAAACAAGAGACCCCTCTCATCATGAGATCCTTGAGATGCCTCAAGGGATGCACTTTCCTCCACAAGACTATTGGGAGCAAATTAACACCTCCCTAGGAGAATTGAGTTCCAACATGGGACAATTAAGGGTGGAGCACCAAGAACACTCCATTCTCCTCCATGAAATTAGAGAAGATCAAAGAATCATGAGAGAGGAGCAACAGAGACAAGGAAGAGACATTGAGGAGCTCAAGCACTCCATAAGACCTTCAAGAGGAAGAACAAGCCGCCATCACTAAGGTGGACCCGTTCTTTAATCTCCTTGTTCTTTATTTTCCCGTTTTTCGAATTTTAGTGCTTATGTTTATCTATGTTTGTGTCTTGTGATCATTAGTATCTATGCCTAAAAGTTATGAATGTCCTATGAATCCATCACCTCTCTTAAATAAAAAAATGTTCTTAATTGAAAAAGATAAGAATTGCATGAATTTTGAATTTTATAACAGTTTAATTATTTTGATGAGGTGGCAATACTTTTTGTTTTCTGAATGTATGCTTAAACAGTGCATATGTCTTTTGAATTTGTGGTTCATGAATGTTGGCTCTTGAAAGAATGATGAAAAAGGAGACATGTTACTGAGGATCTGAAAAAAATCATAAAAATGATTCTTGAAGCAAGAAAAAGCAGTGAATACAAAAAAAAATGAAAAAAAAGAGAAAACCGAAAAAAAAGGAGAAAGAGAAAAAGAAAGAAAAAGAAAGAAATAAAGTTGTGATCCAAGGCAAAAAAAGTGTGCTTAAGAACCCTGGACACCTCTAATTGGGGACTCTAGCAAAGCTGAGTCACAATCTGAAAAGGTTCACCCAATTATGTGTCTGTGGCATGTATGTGTCCGGTGGTAATACTGGAAGACAGAGTGCTTTGGGCCACAGCCAAGACTCAATAAGTAGCTGTGTTCAAGAATCATCATACTTAACTAGGAGAATCAATAACACTATCTGGATTTTGGGTTCCTAAAGAAGCCAATCATTCTGAATTTCAAAGGATAAAGTGAGATGCCAAAACTATTCAGAGGCAAAAAGCTAAAAGCCCCGCTCATCTAATTAATACTGATCTTCATAGATGTTTTTGGAGTTCATTGCATATTCTCTTCTTTTTATCTTATTTGATTTTCAGTTGCTTGAGGACAAGCAACAATTTAAGTTTGGTGTTGTGATGAGCGGATAATTTGTACGCTTTTTGGCATTGTTTTTAGTATGTTTTTAGTATATTTGGTTTAGTTTTTAGTACATTTTTATTAGTTTTTAGTTAAAATTCACTTTTCTGGACTTTTACTATGAGTTTGTGTGTTTTTCTGTGATTTCAGGTATTTTCTGGCTGAAATTGAGGGACCTGAGCAAAAATCTGATTCAGAGACTGAAAAGGACTGCAGATGCTGTTGGAGTCTGACCTCCCTGCACTCGAAGTGGATTTTCTGAAGCTACAGAAGCCCAATTGGCGCGCTCTCAACGGCGTTGGAAAGTAGACATCCTGGGCTTTCCAGCATTATATGATAGTCCATACTTTGTCCAAGATTTGATGGCCCAAACCGGCGTTCAAAGTCACCTTCAGAATTCCCAGCGTTAAACGCCGGAACTGGCACCAAAGTGGGAGTTAAACGCCCAAACTGGCACAAAAGCTGGCGTTTAACTCCAAGAAGAGTCTCTACACGAAAATGCTTCATTGCTCAGCCCAAGCACACACCAAGTGGGCCCGGAAGTGGATTTTTATGTCATTTACTCATCTTTGTAATTCTTAAGCTACTAGTTCCCTATAAGTAGGACCTTTTACTATTGTATTTTCATCTTTGGACATCTAGTTCTTAGATCATTTGGGGGCTGGCCACACGGCCATGCCTAGACCTTGTTCTTATGTATTTTCAACGGTGGAGTTTCTACACACCATAGATTAAGGTGTGGAGCTCTGCTGTACCTCGAGTATTAATGCAATTACTATTGTTCTTCTATTCAATTCCACTTGTTCTTGTTCCAAGATATCACTTGTTCTTCAACTTGATGAATGTGATGATCCGTGACACTCATCATCATTCTCACCTATGAACGTGTGACTGACAACCACCTCCGTTCTACCTTAGATTGGGTGAATATCTCTTGGATTCCTGATACACGATGCATGGTTGATCGCCTGACAACCGAGCGCTCGCCTGACAAACGAGCCAGCCATTCCGTGAGATCAGAGTCTTCGTGGTATAGGCAAGAACTGATGGCGGCATTCAAGAGAATCCGGAAGGTCTAACCTTGTCTGTGGTATTCTGAGTAGGATTCAATGATTGAATGACTGTGACGTGCTTCAAACTCCTGAGGGCGGGGCGTTAGTGACAGACGCAAAAGAATCACTGGATTCTATTCCGGCCTGATCGAGAACCGACAGATGGATAGCCGTGCCGTGACAGGGTGCGTTGAACATTTCCACTGAGAGGATGGGAGGTAGCTACTGACAACGGTGAAACCCTTGCATAAGCTTGCCATGGAAAGGAGTAAGAAGGATTGGATGAAGACAGTAGGAAAGCAGAGAGACGGAAGGGACCAAGCATCTCCATTCGCTTATCTGAAATTCCTACCAATGAATTACATAAGTATCTCTATCTCTATCTTTATGTTTTATTCATCATCTATACCCATTTGAGTCTGCCTGACTAAGATTTACAAGGTGACCATAGCTTGCTTCATACCAACAATCTCCGTGGGATCGACCCTTACTCGCGTAAGGTTTATTACTTGGACGACCCAGTGCACTTGCTGGTCAGTGGTGCGAAGTTGTAGTGATCACAATTTCGCCCACCAAGTTTTTGGCGCCGTTGCCGGGGATTGTTTCGAGTATGGACAACTGACGGTTCATCTTGTTGCTTAGATTAGGTATTTTTCTTCAGAGTTCTTAAGAATGAATTCTAGTGTTTCATGATGATCTGTTGAAGTCTGGCTGGCTGTGAAGCCATGTCTAATCTTATTGGACCGAGATTTCAACTAATCATCACAAGAGCTTGTTGATCTCTATCAATCTGGCTATTGGAGCAATGATCTGCTAAGGCTTGGCTGGCCATTGGCCATGTCTAGTGTTTTGGACCGAAGCTTTCTTTGAAAGCTTGGCTGGCTGTGAAGCCATGTCTAATTCCTGGACCGGAGTCTTAGACTAGCATTGCAATGATTCCTGGAATCCAAATTAAGAATTCTGAAACCTTTATTTTCTATTTCCATATAATTTTCGAAAAATCCAAAAAAAAAATTTCAAAATCATAAAAAACCAAAAATATTTTATGTTTCTTGTTTGAGTCTAGTGTCTAATTTTAAGTTTGGTGTCTTGCATGCATTGTTTATTTGATCTTGGTTCTATTTTCAAGTCAATAGTACAGGGAACTGAAGATTCAGAACATGCAGCAGAGGAATTACACAGAAAAAGCTGGGCGTTCAAAACGCCCAGTGAAGAAGGACAGACTGGCGTTTAAACGCCAGCCAGAGTGCCTGGTTGGGCGTTTAACGCCCAAAAAGGTAGTGCATTGGGCGTTAAACGCCAGAATGTGCACCATTCTGGGCGTTTAATGCCAGGATGGCACAAGGGGGAGGATTTTGTTTTCAAAATCAATTTTTTTTCAAGTTTTCAAAGTTTTTCAAAATCCAATCTTTTTCAAATCAAATCTTTTCAATCAAATGTTTTCAAAATTAATTTCTTTCCTTTTTCAAAGATACTTGTGATGTGCGAAAAATGATTCGACACAAAACTCACCGGCAAGTGTACCGGGTCGCATCAAGTAATAATAACTCACATGAGTGAGGTCGATCCCACAGGGATTGAAGGATTGAGCAATTTTAGTTCAGTGGTTGAATTAGTCAAGCTAACAAGTGTTGATTGTGTGAGAGTGTGTTAACAGGAATTTAAATTGCAGAAAGTAAAAGGGGAGTGGGTGAAGTGCAGGAAATTTTAAAGGGAACAAAAAGAAAAAGAGCTGAATCTTAAAGTGCAAGTAATTTAAATTGCAGAAACTTAAACTACAAGAAATGTAAATGACTTGAATTGTAAATGGGTCAGGGATGTGGGATTGCAGAAATTAAACAAGGAATTTAAAATAGAACCCAATAGATCTCAGGACCCACGAGACTAGATAATCAATTCTAGATCTCAAATGCCTTCCTAGATCAAAACCACAATTTAATTGCAAGGGAAATAAAAATCCAACAGAAGAAGAATTAAATTTAGATCTCAATTTCTCAAGAGTGCAGTAATTGAAAACAGAGAGATCTCAAGGTGAGATTGAGACAGAATTTCCTCAATTCTCAACACCCAAGATTCAAACAAGATTTTGCAAGAAAGTTAACAAGAAAACCAGAGGAAGAGAATTCAATTCTCTTCCCAGAAACTCTCTCAAATGTCAAATGCTCTCTCTCTCAAAAGTTCCTCAGCCAGAATTCCAAATCAAAATTTTTCCCTAAAAACTTTAAATTCTAAGCTATTTATACACTTTCTTCTAATGATCTTCAAGCCTTGAATTGGGCCTTGGCCTTGATGGAATTGGGTTGCTAGTTGCCTTCGTTGATTGCTCTAAGTGTTGGGAAGAAAACCACTTGTGAACCGGCCATGCAAGTATCACGTTTGAGCCAACGTTTGAGGGTAAACGTTGACTCAAACGTTGCTGAGTGAATGATGCAGCAGAGGCCGTTGCTGTCATCCACGTTTGGCTCAACGTTTGAGGTCAAACGTGAGCTCAAACGTGGACCCCTTGTGCTTGCTCTTTTGGCCAACGTTTGGCCCAACGTTTGAGGTCAAACGTTGGCGCAAACGTGGCTCAATTATCTCACCAATCAGGGGTGTTCTTCCAAGCTCTTATTCCTCAAAATATCGCCAACGTTTGCCTCAAAGCTTGAGGTCAAACGTTGGCTCAAACGTTGGTTTTGCCCAGGAGCCCATTCTTCTTTCTTGGCGCCAACGTTTGCCTCAAAGCTTGAGGTCAAACGTTGGCGCAAACTTCATCCTCCCAGGGGCTTGAATCTTCTTCCTTGTGATGCCAACGTTTGCCTCAAAGCTTGAGGTCAAACGTTGGCTCCAACTTTGCATTCATGAGCATCTTCCCTCGGCCAACGTTTGCCTCAAAGTTTGAGGTCAAACGTTGGCTCCAACGTTGGCCTCCAGGGTCTCTTTTTGAGCCTCTTGCACCCTTCTTCCAAGCCTTGTTTCACCTATCATCAATCAATCAAAATCATCAAAGCTATGCTTCAAATCATGAGAATATTTCCATTCTAAAATGTATGACAATTATAACACAATATCTCATGAAAAGGCATCATTTTATACATGATTGATTGAGTCAAAGATAACTTGAATTTCAACCCTATTGGTTTACTTATGACTTAAGAAAGTGCATAAAACTAATAAAAAACAAAGAAAAAGACTAGTAAAACTAGGCTAAGATGACTTGTCATCACAACACCAAACTTAAAACTTGCTTGTCCCCAAGCAAGAAGAGAATTATTGAGAAGAAAGGATGAAAGAGGAAGATGAGGTTAAAGTTAGTAGAAGATTATTGGTAGCTCATGGGGTTTTATGCAGACATGTGACCACTCACTTCTTATTGACTTATAGGCCTAGAAGTTTCCCTCTAAGCATCAAGCAACACATTGCTATGACCTCTCATTATTCTTTTGTCCTTGTTTACTAAAAAAAAACTTCTTAAGCTTTAATTCAGTGTCATGTGTAACAAGCTTCTTTTCTTTACTTGTGCTTGACACATTATTCACTTTAGACACTTGGCTTACATTCCTTCTTAGAGCATTGATGCCCAGCACCTCTTTGGGTCACTAAATGCCTTGTAGTTAGGTTGCTCTTGATGGTGGACTTTCAGTTGATAATCCCGGGTTAGTTAACCCAAGTTACCAAGTGTTAAAGCACTCCAAAGAACTTAATAATCCAAGCAGATCCTAGTACAAAAACACCACAGGCATATGTTCTAAGGTTCAAGCTATTGGTGTCTAGCTTATTTCTTATTTCTTTTGTTCTTGTTGCTGCCATTTTGGCTTTTCTCATTTCATCTTTCTTTCTCTTTTTAGCCAAGGACTTTTTTATTTATTTGAGATTCATAGACAATGAGCTACTTTTCAACTTAAGAGGGAAAACATTCTGTTCCTTTTATTCACTAAAAGTGAGTCACAACACATTCACACATATACCTCCACTTACTATTATTTGACTCTTAGCTAACAATTAACCAAATTGCTTCCTTTTTCAAACATTTCTTTTATTGAATTGAAAGAACTTAGGGACAGAACAAGCATTAATTAAGTGAAAGCAAATAAACAAGCACACACTTAGACTAGCTTACTTATTTTATGAAAGATAAACATAAAGTAACACTTAAAATAACAACTAAAGATGCAAAGAGCAATTTAAACAAACAGGATGCATGCTTTTTCTTGTGGTGATGAACAAGGATTGAATCCACCTTTCATTTGTCATGCTTTTTCTTTCTTCTTATATTTGCTTGGGAATTGATGCCCTCTGTGTCCAAGCCTGTTGTGCTCCTTTTGAGTTATGATGCATAATATCTTCAAATGGTTGTTAGTTCCCTGCATAATTCTCAAAAGTTGCTTGCTTCTCAAGCCCTTAGGTGACTGGTTAGTATGCATGAATTGAATGTGGCTTTTGGATTTAATTTGGTGTGGGAACACCAAACTTAATTCCTTGCCATTTCCTTTGATGCAACAGATTGACTATATGTACGATCTTGTGTCTTTGCTAAAGGTTAGAAAACTAAAACTAGAAGGTCATTAAATGGTTGAATGATTTGTCTGATTGCTTGGAGCTAGCTTTGTGCAGGAGGTGAGAATGTGCTTTTAAGTAAAACTTTGGTGGAACACCAAACTTAGAATGCTTCATTCTCTCTTAATTTGTTTTGGTGTGGAACACCAAACTTAGCACCTTGCGATACATATCAATCATTCAACCCTTTTTTTATTGAAAAAGTTAGGAAAGAAAACTACCTCAGGTTGGGTTGCCTCCCAACAAGCGCTCTTTTAATGTCACTAGCTTGACATTGAACCCTTTTTTTTATGGTGGTTGATAGTTGTAGTGCCTCAGCTTGTCCCCTCTGACTGTAAGTCTTCTCTGTGTGCCATTATGCTCAATCTCAATATGCTCAAGAGAAAGCACTTTGTTCACTGTGTAGAAATCTTGTGCTTCTTGCTGTTGGTATACTAATTGCACCTTGTCATCCTTGGAGAATCCTTCAGTTGGGATTTTTTTGTTCCTCCACCCTTTATGAACCGTTTTCTTGTTTTTCTTCCTCTTTCTGATCACCCTTTCTTTCTTGACAGCAGCTTTGGTTATAGTACCTTCCTTGTTGTTTATCATCCTGATTCCTTTTTGCATTCCTTCTCCTCTTTGCACATGCTCATTATTCTGCTCCCCTGTGTTGTTGGTTGCTTGCTTTGGCAAACAGTCACTGACTACCTTGCTCCCCTCTTCACTAATTTGTGGTTCTGGGAACACTTTCAGGATGATGCTTTCCTCATGCATCCTAAGAGTTAATTCTCCTTGCTCTACGTCTATGATGGCTCTAGCAGTGGCTAAGAAAGGTCTCCCAAGTATGATGGAATCACTTTCATCCACATCTGAATCTAAAACCACAAAATCTGCAGGATATATGAATTTGTCCACCTTGACTAGAAGGTTTTCAATCACACCCTTGGGATGTACTACTGACTGATCCACCAATTCTAATGACATCTGTATTGGTTTCATCTTATCTATGCCGAGCTTTTTCACTAAAGAAGATGGAAGCAGATTTATGCTTGCTCCTAAATCACACATCCCCTTGTGGATAAATAGGCTTCCAATGGTGCAAGGCAGGAAGAAACTCCCTGGATCTTCCAACTTGGGAGGGAGTCCTTTTCTGATGAGTGCACTGCATTCTTCAGTGAGAAGTACAGTCTCCTTCTCCGGCCAGCTTCTTTTCTTGTTAATGAGTTCCTTCAAGAACTTGGCATATAAGGGCATCTGTTCCAATGCCTCAGCCAAGGGGATGTTGATTTCCAACTTCTTGAAAGTTTCCAGGAATTTGCGGAAGTGCTGGTCTTTGGTTTCTTTGTTGAACCTCTGTGGATATGGCAATGGAGGGTTAAGGTCCTTCTCCTTTTTCTGTTGTCTTTGAATTGCTTCTTCTTCCTTATGTGTGTTGATTGGCTGGTCCTCTTCTCCTTTGGGGTTTTCTGTGTTCTTGTTCGGCACCATATCTTGATGATTGGATTCCTCTGCATCTATTGGCTTTTTGCTGCTCTCCACCTGTTTCTTTACAGTGTCATTATTGCTCCCCAATATTTTCCCACTCCTTAGCTGTATTGCTTTGCATTCTTCCTTAGGATTTGGGATCGTGTCACTTGGTAGGGAACTTGATGGTCTCTCTGCTGCCAAATGTTTAGAGAGCTGGCCTATTTGTCTTTCCATGTTCTTGATGGAGGCTTCTTGATTTTTGGCCGTCATTTCTTGATGTTTCCACAGCTTGTCTATCAAGGTTTCCAGATTAGTGATTCTTTGAGACTCAGGAGGTGCTTGTGGTTGGTTGTGAGGTGTGGGTGGTTGATGGTGAGTGTTTTGGTTGATGGATTGGTTATGGGTTGGAAAATGGTTGGAGTTGGGGTAAGTATTTTGTGGTTTTCTGAATGAATTTTGGTTGTTGTTTTGCTGGTTGTTTCTTGGGTTATTTTGTGTTGTGTTTCTTTGCCATGATTGTTGGTTATGGTTATGGTTATCTCCCCATCTAAGGTTGGGGTGGTTCTTCCAGGAAGGGTTGTATGTCTCACCATAAACTTCATTCTGTCCAGGATTTTGGTTATGCATGTATTGCACTTGCTCCTGTTGTTGCTCTTCTTGGCTTTCTTCATTCTGCACCCATACAGTTGATGGTTGGCTTGTGTTTACAGCTGCTACTTGAAGGCTGTCAATTCTTTTGGCCATTTGTTCAAACTGTTGTTGCATTTGTTGTTGCATCATCTTGTTTTGAGCCAAGATGGAGTCCACTCCTTCCAGTTCTAGAACTCCCTTTCTCTGTGATGGTTGGCGGGTTCTTTGATGAGCAAAGAAGTATTGGTTGTTAGCCACCATGTCCACAAGATTCTGGGCTTCTTCAGCAGTTTTCATCAGTTGCAATGAGCCTCCAGCAGAGTGATCTAATGCCTCTTGAGATTTCAATGTCAGGCCTTCATAGAAATTCTGCAGCACATCCCATTCATTGAACATTTCTGGGGGACACTTTCTGATTAAGGCTTTGTATCTCTCCCATGCTTCATATAAGGATTCAGCATCTAATTGGGTGAATGTTTGCACCTCGGTTTTCAGCCTGATGATCCTTTGGGGTGGGTAAAATTTGGCTAGAAATTTAGTCACCAAATCGTCCCAACTAGTGATGCTTCCCTTGGGAAAAGTTTCAAGCCATTGTGCAGCCTTATCTCTTAATGAGAATGGGAACAGCAGGAGCTTGTATGTCTCAGGATTCACACCATTGGATTTGACAGTGTCACAAATCCGTAGGAATGTGGATAGATGCTGATTAGGATCTTCCAAAGGGCTTCCTCCATAGGAACAATTATTCTGGACAAGTGTAATGAGTTGTGGTTTTAGCTCGAAGTTGTTTGCATTGACATTGGGAGTGAGGATGCTACTCCCACAATGTCCAGGATTTGCAAAAGTGTATGAAGCTAGGACTCTTCTTTGAGGGGGGTTATTGTTGTTGTTGTTAGCTACTCCCTCTGTTGCATTCATATTTGAGTGATTCCCTTCCATTTCGTGATATTCTTCTTCCTCAGATTCTTCTTCTCCAACAATGCCTTTCCCTCTTTCAGCTCTTCTTATTCTTCTAAGAGTCCTCTGATCAGATTCAGATAGAATAGGAATAGCTCTCCCTGTACCTGTCATACAAACAGGGCAGGAGAAACACTCAACCAGTGATACTTCACTCTATTGCTAGAATGAAGTTTGAGTTAGCTTAAGCAAAAATTCAAACAGTTAGTGGGTTAGTCAAAATTAAAGAAAAAGTGCTTGATCTAAACTACCACCTCACTTAATCATTGTCAATCTATTCAATCCCCGGCAACGGCGCCAAAAACTTGATGTGCGAAAAACGATTCGACACAAAACTCACCGGCAAGTGTACCGGGTCGCATCAAGTAATAATAACTCACATGAGTGAGGTCGATCCCACAGGGATTGAAGGATTGAGCAATTTTAGTTCAGTGGTTGAATTAGTCAAGCTAACAAGTGTTGATTGTGTGAGAGTGTGTTAACAGGAATTTAAATTGCAGAAAGTAAAAGGGGAGTGGGTGAATTGCAGGAAATTAAAGGGAACAAAAAGAAAAAGAGCTGAATCTTAAAGTGCAAGTAATTTAAATTGCAGAAACTTAAACTGCAAGAAATGTAAATGACTTGAATTGTAAATGGGTCAGGGATGTGGGATTGCAGAAATTAAACAAGGAATTTAAAATAGAACCCAATAGATCTCAGGACCCAAGAGACTAGATAATCAATTCTAGATCTCAAATGCCTTCCTAGATCAAAACCACAATTTAATTGCAAGAGGAATTAAAATCAAACAGAAGAAGAATTAAATTTAGATCTCAATTTCTCAAGAGTGCAGTAATTGAAAACAGAGAGATCTCAAGGTGAGATTGAGACAGAATTTCCTCAATTCTCAACACCCAAGATTCAAACAAGATTTTGCAAGAAAGTTAACAAGAAAACCAGAGGAAGAGAATTCAATTCTCTTCCCAGAAACTCTCTCAAATGTCAAATGCTCTCTCTCTCAAAAGTTCCTCAGCCAGAATTCCAAATCAAAATTTTTCCCTAAAAACTTTAAATTCTAAGCTATTTATACACTTTCTTCTAATGATCTTCAAGCCTTGAATTGGGCCTTGGCCTTGATGGAATTGGGTTGCTAGTTGCCTTCGTTGATTGCTCTAAGTGTTGGGAAGAAACCACTTGTGAACCGGCCATGCAAGTATCACGTTTGAGCCAACGTTTGAGGGTAAACGTTGACTCAAACGTTGCTGAGTGAATGATGCAGCAGAGGCCGTTGCTGTCATCCACGTTTGGCTCAACGTTTGAGGTCAAACGTGAGCTCAAACGTGGACCCCTTGTGCTTGCTCTTTGGCCAACGTTTGGCCCAACGTTTGAGGTCAAACGTTGGCGCAAACGTGGCTCAATTATCTCACCAATCAGGGGTGTTCTTCCAAGCTCTTATTCCTCAAATATCGCCAACGTTTGCCTCAAAGCTTGAGGTCAAACGTTGGCTCAAACGTTGGTTTTGCCCAGGAGCCCATTCTTCTTTCTTGGCGCCAACGTTTGCCTCAAAGCTTGAGGTCAAACGTTGGCGCAAACTTCATCCTCCCAGGGGCTTGAATCTTCTTCCTTGTGATGCCAACGTTTGCCTCAAAGCTTGAGGTCAAACGTTGGCTCCAACTTTGCATTCATGAGCATCTTCCCTCGGCCAACGTTTGCCTCAAAGTTTGAGGTCAAACGTTGGCTCCAACGTTGGCCTCCAGGGTCTCTTTTTGAGCCTCTTGCACCCTTCTTCCAAGCCTTGTTTCACCTATCATCAATCAATCAAAATCATCAAAGCTATGCTTCAAATCATGAGAATATTTCCATTCTAAAATGTATGACAATTATAACACAATATCTCATGAAAAGGCATCATTTTATACATGATGATTGAGTCAAAGATAACTTGAATTTCAACCCTATTGGTTTACTTATGACTTAAGAAAGTGCATAAAACTAATAAAAAACAAAGAAAAAGACTAGTAAAACTAGGCTAAGATGACTTGTCATCAACTTGCTAACAATTAATGATTTGATTGAACAATTCAAGTATGTTGCCTTTTCTGTTGAGAAAGGTTTAATGTTTGAATCATATCTTTTCTTGTTAGGCAAGTCATTAATTTTTAAAATCAAATCTTTTTTTTAAAAAATTGTTTTCAAATCATATCTTTTCATTCATATCTTTTTAAAACCATAACTTTTTAAATCATATCTTTTTAATCACATCTTTTTCAAAACAGATTTTAATCATATCTTTTTGATTTCTAATTTCAAAATCTTTTTCAAAAATTACTCGATCTCTTTCTCACTCTTGATTTTCGAAAATCAAATTAAAATTTTTCAAAATGTTTTTAAATCTTTTTAATTAATTTTCGAAAAATCTCTTCCCCTCTTCTCACATCCTTCTATTTATAGAGTACCACTCCTCCTCAATGCACAATTCGAACTCTATCTCACTAAGTTCGAATTCTTCTACCTCTTCCTTCTAATTTTCTTCTTCTCTGACACCTCAAGGAATCTCTATACTGTGACATAGAGGATTCCACATTTTCTTGTTCTCTTCTCTTTCATATGAGCAGGAACAAAGACAAAGGCATTCTTGTTGAAGCTGACCCTGAACCTGAAAGGACCTTGAAGCGAAAGCTAAGAGAAGCTAAGGCACAACTCTCTACAGAGGACCTAACAGAAATCTTCAAAGAAGAAGACATGGCAGCCGAAAACAACAACAATGCAAACAATGCAAGGAAGGTGCTGTGTGACTTTACTGCACCTACTCCCGACTTCTATGGGAGAAGCATCTCTATCCCTGCCATTGGAGCAAACAACTTTGAGCTTAAGCCTCAATTAGTTTCTCTAATGCAACAGAATTGCAAGTTCCATGGACTTCCATTGGAAGATCCTCATCAGTTCTTAGCTGAATTCTTGGAAATCTGTGACACTGTCAAGACTAATGGGGTTGACCCTGAGGTCTACAGACTTATGCTATTCCCTTTTGCTGTAAGAGACAGAGCTAGGACATGGTTGGACTCACAACCTAAAGAAAGCCTGGACTCATGGGAAAAGCTAGTCAATGCCTTCATGGCAAAGTTCTTTCCACCTCAAAAATTGAGTAAGCTTAGAGTGGAAGTCCAAACCTTCAGACAGAAGGATGGAGAATCCCTCTATGAAGCTTGGGAAAGATACAAACAATTGATCAGAAAGTGTCCATCTGATATGCTTTCTGAATGGAGCATCATAGGTATTTT
The DNA here is from genome assembly GCF_014773155.1 of Arachis stenosperma. NCBI lineage: Eukaryota > Viridiplantae > Streptophyta > Magnoliopsida > Fabales > Fabaceae > Arachis > Arachis stenosperma. The sequence goes on from NC_080385.1 coordinate 139,288,231, forward strand.
CTATGATGGTCTCTCTGAACTATCCAAGATGTCTTTGGATAGCTCTGCTGGAGGATCTCTTCATCTGAAGAAGACGCCTACAGAAGCTCAAGAACTAATTGAAATGGTTGCAAATAACCAATTCATGTACACTTCTGAAAGAAATCCTGTGAACAATGGGACAAATCAGAAGAAAGGAGTTCTTGAGATTGATACTCTGAATGCCATTCTGGCTCAGAACAAGATATTGACTCAACAAGTCAATTTGATTTCTCAAAGTCTGTCTGGAATGCAAAATGCACCTGGCAGTACTAAGGATGCTTCATCTGAGGAAGAAGCTTATGATCCTGAGAACCCTTCAATGGAAGAGGTGAATTACCTAGGAGAACCCTATGGAAACACCTATAATTCTTCATGGAGAAATCATCCAAATTTCTCATGGAAGGATCAACAGAGACCTCAACAAGGTTTCAACAACAATAATGGTGGAAGAAACAGGTTTAGCGATGGCAAGCCTTTTCCATCATCTTCTCAGCAACAGACAGAGAATTCTAAGCAGAACCCCTCTGACTTAGCAACTATGGTCTCTGATCTAATCAAAACTACTCAAAGTTTCATGACTGAAACAAGGTCCTCCATTAGGAATTTGGAGGCACAAGTGGGACAGCTGAGCAAGAAAATTACTGAACTCCCTCCTAGTACTCTTCCAAGCAATACAGAAGAAAATCCAAAAGGAGAGTGCAAGGCCATCAACATGGCCAAATTTGGAGAGGAAGGAGAGGAAGTGAATGCTACTGAGGAAGACCTCAATGGGCGTGCACTAGCCTCCAATGAGTTCCCTAATGAGGAACCATGGGAATCTGAGGCTCAAAATGAGACCATAGAGATTCCATTGGACTCACTTCTGCCTTTCATGAGCTCTGATGAGTATTCTTCCTCTGAAGAGGATGAGTATGTCACTGAAGAGCAAGTTGCTAAATACCTTGGAGCAATCATGAAGCTAAATGACAAGTTATTTGGAAATGAGACTTGGGAGGACGAACCCCCTTTGCTCACCAAAGAATTGGATGACTTGTCTAGGCAGAAATTACCTCAAAAGAGGCAGGACCCTGGGAAGTTCTCCATACCTTGTACCATAGGCACCATGACCTTCAAGAAGGCTCTGTGTGACTTAGGGTCAAGTGTAAACCTCATGCCTCTCTCTGTAATGGAGAAGCTAGGGATCTTTGAGGTGCAAGCTGCAAGAATCTCATTAGAGATGGCAGACAACTCAAGAAAACAAGCTCATGGGCTTGTAGAGGATGTTTTGGTGAAGATTGAAGACCATTACATCCCTACTGATTTCATAGTCCTAGAGACTGGGAAGTGCATGGATGAATCTATCATCCTTGGCAGACCCTTCCTAGCCACAGCAAAGGCTGTGATTGATGTTGATGGAGGTGAACTGATCATTCAAGTGAATGAAGAATCCTTTGTGTTTAAGGCTCAAGGATATCCCTCTGTCACCATGGAGAGGAAGCATGAAGAGCTTCTCTCAAATCAGAGTCAAACAGAGCCCCCACAGTCAAACTCTAAGTTTGGTGTTGGGAGGCCACAACCAAACTCTAAGTTTGGTGTTGAATCCCCACATTCAAACTCTAAGTTTGGTGTTGGGAGGTGGTGCACGAAATTTCAATAACACTTTTGCAATCCCGCACAACTAACCAGCAAGTGCACTGGGTCGTCCAAGTAATACCTTGCGTGAGCAAGGGTCGATCCCACGGAGATTGTCGGCTTGAAGCAAGCTATGGTTATTTTGTAAATCTTAGTCAGGATATCAGAAGTTATCAGGATTGATTGTAAGAAGCAAAAGAACATGTAATGGTTACTTGTATTGCAGTAATGGAGAATGGGTTGAGGTTTGGAGATGCTCCATCTTCCGAATCTCTGCTTTCCTACTGTCTTCTTCATCAAACACGCATGTCTCCTTCCATGGCAAGCTCGTGTAGGGTCTCACTGTTGTCAGCAGCTACCTCCCATCCGCGCAGTGAAAGCTAATGCACACACTCTGTCACAGTGCTGCCAATCACCGGTTTGGTTCCCTCCCCTACCGGAATAGAATCACTCTTTTGCGTCTGTCACTAACGCCCAGTAGGTTATAGGTTTGAAGCACGTCACAGTCATTCAATCATTGAATCCTACTCAGAATACCACAGACAAGGTTTAGACCTTCCGGATTCTCTTGAATGCTGCCATCAGATCCTGCTTATACCACGAAGATTCCGATTAAAGAACCCAAGAGATAACTACTCAATCTAAGATAGAACAGAGGTGGTTGTCAGGCACGTGTTCATAGTTGAGAATGATGATGATTGTCACGGATCATCACATTCATCCGGATTAAGAACAAGTGTTATCTTAGAATGGAAGCAAGCATGATTGAATAAGAAACAGTAGTAATTGCATTAATCCATCAAGACACAGCAGAGCTCCTCACCCCCAACCATGGGGTTTAGAGACTCATACTGTGGAAAGAAACGTGTACAAAATGTTATGAGGTCATCCGGTCCGGATACAATGTCAAAAGATCCTATAAATAGTAAACTAGTATCCTAAGGTTTACAGAAATGAGTAAATGACAGAAAAATCCACTTCCGGGCCCACTTGGTGTGTGCTTGGGCTGAGCATTGAAGCTTTTATGTGTAGAGACGTTTTCTGGAGTTAAACGCCAGCTTTCATGCCAGTTTGGGCGTTTAACTCCAAGTTTTATGCCAGTTCCGGCGTTTAACGCTGGAATTTCTGATGCTGATTTGCCACGCCGGTTTGGGCCATCAAATCTTGGGCAAAGTATGGACTATCATATATTGCTGGAAAGCCCAGGATGTCTACTTTCCAATGCCGTTGAGAGCGCGCCAATTGGGCTTCTGTAGCTCCAGAAAATCCACTTCGAGTGCAGGGAGGTCAGAATCCAACAGCATCTGCAGTCCTTTTCAGTCTCCGGATCAGATTTTTGCTCAGCACCTTCAATTTCAGCCAGAAAATACCTGAAATCATAGAAAAACACACAAACTCATAGTAAAGTCCAGAAAAGTGAATTTTAAATAAAAACTAATAAAAATATAATAAAAACTAACTAAAAGATACTAAAAACATACTAAAAACACTGCCAAAAAGCGTATAAATTATCCGCTCATCACAACACCAAACTTAAATTGTTGCTTGTCCTCAAGCAACTGAAAATCAAATAAGATAAAAAGAAGAGAATATACTATAGACTCCAAATTATCAATGAAACTTAGCTCCAAATTAGATGAGCGGGACTAGTAGCTTTTTGCCTCCGAACAGTTTTGGCATCTCACTTTATCCTTTGAAATTCAGAATGATTGGCTTCTTTAGGAACTCAGAATCCAGATAGTGTTATTGATTCTCCTAGTTAAGTATGATGATTCTTGAACACAGCTACTTATTGAGTCTTGGCCGTGGCCCAAAGCACTCTGTCTTCCAGTATTACCACCGGATACATACATGCCACAGACACATAATTGGGTGAACCTTTTCAGATTGTGACTCAGCTTTGCTAAAGTCCCCAATTAGAGGTGTCCAGGGTTCTTAAGCACACTCTTTTTGCCTTGGATCACAACTTTATTTCTTTCTTTTTCTTTTCTTTTTCTCTTTCTCCTTTTTTTTCGTTTTTCTCCTTCTTTTTTTTTTTTGTATTCACTGCTTTTTCTTGCTTCAAGAATCATTTTTATGATTTTTCAGATCCTCAGTAACATGTCTCCTTTTTCATCATTCTTTCAAGAGCCAACAATTTTAACATTCATGAACAACAAATTCAAAAGACATATGCACTGTTCAAGCATACATTCAGAAAACAAAAAGTATTGTCACCACATCAAACTAATTAAGCTAGTTTTAAAGATGAATTTGAGATCCTGTACTTCTTGTTCTTTTGTAATAAAAATAGTTTTCATTTAAGAAAGGTGATGGATTTCATAGGACATTCATAACTTTAAGGCATAGACACTAAGACACTAATGATCACAAGACACAAACATGGACAAACATAAAGCACAAAAATTCGAAAAACAGAAGAATAAAGAACAAGGAAATCAAGGAACGGGTCCACCTTAGTGATGGCGGCTCTTCCTTCCTCTTGAAGGTCCTATGGAGTGCTTGAGCTCCTCAATGTCTCTTCCTTGCCTTTGTTGCTCCTCTCTCATGATTCTTTGATCTTCTCTAATTTCATGGAGGAGAATGGAGTGTTCTTGGTGCTCCACCCTTAGTTGTCCCATGTTGGAACTTAATTCCCCTAGGGAGGTGTTTAGTTGCTCCCAGTAGTCTTGTGGAGGAAAATGCATCCCTTGAGGTATCTCAGGGATTTCTTGATGAGAGAGGTCTCTTGTTTGCTCCATCTTCTTCTTAGTGATGGGCTTGAGGTCATGCCTTCTCAGTTGAACAGGCTTTGGATGCCATAAATGGTCATGGAAAAAAACAAAAAGCAATGCTTTTACCACACCAAACTTAAAAGGTTTGCTCGTCCTCGAGCAAAAGAAGAGAGAAGAGAGTAGAAGAAGAAGAATTGGAGGAGAGGGAGATGGCTTTGTGGTTCGGCCATAAGGGGAAGAAGTGGTGTTTTATGAAGGATGGATGTGAGTGGTGAAGAGAAAGAGATGTTGAGGTGATTGGTGAATGGGTGAAGAAGATGAGAGAGTGGTGGGGTTGGTTGGGGATCCTGTGGGGACCACAGATCCTGAGGTGTCAAGGAAAAGTCATCCCTGCACCAAATGGCACTCAAAAATCACGTTTTGAGGCATTTCTGGCGTTAAACGCCGGGCTGGTGCCCATTCCTGGCGTTTAACGCCAGGTTCTTGCCCTTTTCTGGCGTTTAACGCCAGTCTGGTACCCCTTTCTGGCGTTAAACGCCCAGAATGGTGCCAGACTGGGCGTTAAACGCCCAACTGCTAGCCTCACTGGCGTTTAAACGCCAGTGAGTTCTTCCTCCAGGGTGTGCTGTTTTTCTTCCTATTTTTCATTCTGTTTTTGCTTTTTCAATGGATTTTGTGACTTCTTATGATCACCAACCTACAAAAGACATAAAATAGCAAAGGAAATTAGATAAAATATAACATTGGGTTGCCTCCCAATAAGCGCTTCTTTAATGTCAGTAGCTTGACAGTGGGCCCTCATGGAGCCTCACGGAGGCTCATAGCAATGTTGGAACCTCCCAACACCAAACTTAGAGTTTGGTTGTGACCTCCCAACACCAAACTTAGAGTTTGACTGTGGGGGCTCTGTTTGACTCTGTTTTGAGGGAAGCTCTTCATGCTTCCTCTCCATGGTTACAGAAGGAGAACCTTGAGTCTTATAGTTTGCACTGTCTGCAAGCCATGGAGTTTCCTGAATAGCAAACAATTGCTCATCCGGAAAGATTTCAGAGATCTTAGTAGGAGGGAGGGATGCTCCTGCTACTGGTCTAGAAGGTTTATCTTCTTCTTGAGGAATTTTCAGAATTTCTTTTATTTCCTTTAGTTCCTCCAGATCAGGCTGAACATCTTTAAAGATGTCATCTAGCTCTGATTCAAGACTTTCAGTCATATTGACCTCCTCCACCAAAGAGTCAATAATATCAATGCTCATGCAGTCATGTGATGTGTCTGGATGCTGCATAGTTTTGACAACATTCAACTTGAACTCATCTTCATTGACTCTGAGGGTTACTTCCCCTCTTTGTACATCAATGAGAGTTCGTCCAGTTGCTAGGAAAGGTCTTCCTAGAATGAGAGTTGCACTCTTGTGCTCCTCCATTTCCAGCACCACAAAGTCAGTTGGAAAGGCAAAGGGCCCAACCTTGACAATCATGTCCTCTATTATGCCTGATGGGTGTTTAATGGAGCCATCAGCAAGTTGGAGGCATATCCTGGTTGGTTTGACTTCTCCCCCAACCCAAGCTTTCTGATAGTGGATGCAGGTATTAGATTGATGCTTGCTCCAAGATCACATAAAGCTGTCTTGGTGCAAGCACCTTCTAATGTGCATGGTATCATAAAGCTTCCAGGATCTTGAAGCTTTTCTGGTAAGCTTTTCAGAATGACTGCACTGCATTCTTCAGTGAGAAACACTTTTTCAGTTTCTCTCCAATCCTTCTTATGACTTAAGATCTCTTTCATGAACTTAGCATAAGAAGGTATTTGCTCAAGTGCCTCTGCAAAAGGAATCTTTATTTCAAGAGTCCTTAGGTAGTCTGCAAAGCGGGCAAATTGCTTATCCTGCTCCGCTTGGCGGAGTTTTTGAGGATAAGGCATCTTGGCTTTATATTCTTCAACCTTAGTTGCTGCAGGTTTATTCCTTACAGAAGTGGTTGGAGAAGCCTTTTTAGAGGGGTTACTATCAGCACTCTCAGGTGTCTGAATCCCTTTTTGCGTTTGAACGCCAGGATTGGGTGGAAATTGGGCGTTTAACGCCAACTTTTCCCCCTTTTCTGGCGTTTGAACGCCAGATCTGGGCAGGGAATGGGCGTTTAACGCCAGCTTTCCCTCCCTTTCTGGCGTTTGAACGCCAATAGCATTCCTCTCTGGGCTCTTACTGTCCTCAGAGGGATTTTGGATAGTGGTTTGGCTATCCTCTGTCAATTGTTCCTTATTTGGCTTTTTGCCACTTTGAGCAATGTTATTCAATGTCTTCCCACTCCTCAGTTGAACTGCTTGGCATTCTTCTGTTATCTGTTTAGATAGTTGCTGCCTTGTCTGATTCAATTGTGCTTCCATATTCTTGTTAGCAATTTTGGTTTCTTGGAGCATTTCTTTAAATTCAGCTAACTGTTTTGTCATCAGTTGTAATTGCTGATTAAGCTCAACCATCTGTTCTTGAGGGTTAGGATCAGTGGCTACTGCCATAACTTCTTCTTTTGTAGAGAACTCATTGCTAGAGTACAAATATTGATTTCTAGCAACAGTATCTATAAGCTCTTGAGCCTCTTCAATCGTCTTCCTCATATGTATAGACCCACCAGCTGAGTGGTCTAAAGACATCTGAGCTTTTTCTGTGAGCCCATAGTAGAAGATGTCCAACTGTACCCACTCTGAAAACATTTCAGAGGGGCATTTTCTAAGCATACCTCTATACCTCTCCCAGGCATTATAAAGGGATTCATTATCCCCTTGTTTAAAGCCTTGGATGTCCAGCCTTAGCTGTGTCATCCTCTTTGGAGGGTAAAAATGATTCAGGAATTTGTCTGATAACTGTTTCCATGTCTTTATGCTTGCTGTAGGTTGGTTATTTAACCACCTCTTAGCTTGATCTTTTACAGCAAATGGAAACAGTAGTAGTCTGTAGACATCCTGATCTACCTCTTTATCACGTACTGTGTCAGCAATTTGTAAGAATTGTGCCAGAAACTCAGTAGGTTCTTCCTGTGGAAGACCGGAATACTGGCAATTTTGCTGCACTATGATAATGAGTTGAGGATTTAGCTCAAATCTGCTTGCTTTAATGGGAGGTATACAGATGCTACTCCCATATGCAGTTGTAATGGGGTTAGCATATGACCCAGAGTCCTTCTGGACTGCTCAATTCCACTTGAGTCCATAATGGACAAAAGGGAAATGATAATGATTGCACAGAGATAAATTTTGTTTTTTTTTTGTTTTTTTTGTTTTTTTTTTTAATTAATTAACCGAAAAATAAAAATAAAATAAAACAAAAGGAAAATAAAACAAAAAAAAATTCGAAAATCAAAAAGAAAAATAAGATCAAAGCAAATTGAGAACTGAATCAATTAGTTAATTAGAGAGATATGATTAATAATTATTTTGAAAAAAAAATATGATTGAGAAGATATGGTTGCAAATAAAAATGATTGAAAATATATGATTTTGAAAATCTTTGACTAATTTAATGCAAAATTTCGAAAATTATGATTAAAACAAGGAAAGGATATATTTTTTTTATTTTTAAATTTTAATGAGGAAAGAGAAGAACAACAGAATGACACTAAACTTAGAAATTTTAGATCAAAGCAAAGATAACAAACAAGAAAACTTTGAATGTCAAGATGAACACCAAGAACACTTTTTTGAAAAATTTTTAAGTGAATAAAAGCACAAAAGACACCAAACTTAAAATTTTTAGAAAAACAAACACAAATTTTCGAAAACTTAAAGGAAAACACAAAGAAGACACCAAACTTAAAATTTTTATGAATCAAAAAGGGATTAAGAACATGCAAAAACGAAAACTTTAAAAAAAAATAAAAGCATGCAATTGACACCAAACTTAGAATATGAAACTAGACTCAAATAAAAGACTCTAAACCAACAAAAACAAATAGTCCTAATCTAAGCAACAAGATAAGCCGTCAGTTGTCCAAACTCGAACAATCCCCGGCAACGGCGCCAAAAACTTGGTGCACGAAATTGCAATAACACTTTTGCAATCCCGCACAACTAACCAGCAAGTGCACTGGGTCGTCCAAGTAATACCTTGCGTGAGCAAGGGTCGATCCCACGGAGATTGTCGGCTTGAAGCAAGCTATGGTTATTTTGTAAATCTTAGTCAGGATATCAGAAGTTATCAGGATTGATTGTAAGAAGCAAAAGAACATGTAATGGTTACTTGTATTGCAGTAATGGAGAATGGGTTGAGGTTTGGAGATGCTCCATCTTCCGAATCTCTGCTTTCCTACTGTCTTCTTCATCAAACACGCATGTCTCCTTCCATGGCAAGCTCGTGTAGGGTCTCACTGTTGTCAGCAGCTACCTCCCATCCGCGCAGTGAAAGCTAATGCACACACTCTGTCACAGTGCTGCCAATCACCGGTTTGGTTCCCTCCCCTACCGGAATAGAATCACTCTTTTGCGTCTGTCACTAACGCCCAGTAGGTTATAGGTTTGAAGCACGTCACAGTCATTCAATCATTGAATCCTACTCAGAATACCACAGACAAGGTTTAGACCTTCCGGATTCTCTTGAATGCTGCCATCAGATCCTGCTTATACCACGAAGATTCCGATTAAAGAACCCAAGAGATAACTACTCAATCTAAGATAGAACAGAGGTGGTTGTCAGGCACGTGTTCATAGTTGAGAATGATGATGATTGTCACGGATCATCACATTCATCCGGATTAAGAACAAGTGTTATCTTAGAATGGAAGCAAGCATGATTGAATAAGAAACAGTAGTAATTGCATTAATCCATCAAGACACAGCAGAGCTCCTCATCCCCAACCATGGGGTTTAGAGACTCATACTGTGGAAAGAAACGTGTACAAAATGTTATGAGGTCATCCGGTCCGGATACAATGTCAAAAGATCCTATAAATAGTAAACTAGTATCCTAAGGTTTACAGAAATGAGTAAATGACAGAAAAATCCACTTCCGGGCCCACTTGGTGTGTGCTTGGGCTGAGCATTGAAGCTTTTATGTGTAGAGATGTTTTCTGGAGTTAAACGCCAGCTTTCATGCCAGTTTGGGCGTTTAACTCCAAGTTTTATGCTAGTTCCGGCGTTTAACGCTGGAATTTCTGATGCTGATTTGCCACGCCGGTTTGGGCCATCAAATCTTGGGCAAAGTATGGACTATCATATATTGCTGGAAAGCCCAGGATGTCTACTTTCCAATACCGTTGAGAGTGCGCCAATTGGGCTTCTGTAGCTCCAGAAAATCCACTTCGAGTGCAGGGAGGTCAGAATCCAACAGCATCTGCAGTCCTTTTCAGTCTCCGGATCAGATTTTTGCTCAGCACCTTCAATTTCAGCCAGAAAATACCTGAAATCATAGAAAAACACACAAACTCATAGTAAAGTCCAGAAAAGTGAATTTTAAATAAAAACTAATAAAAATATAATAAAAACTAACTAAAAGATACTAAAAACATACTAAAAACACTGCCAAAAAGCGTATAAATTATCCGCTCATCAGGAGGTTCCAACATTGCTCTGAGAAAATGTGAGGCTCCATGAGAGCCATCTGTCAAGCTACTAACATTAAAGAAGCGCTTGTTGGGAGGCAACCCAATGTCATATTTTATCTATTTTCCTTTGTTATTTTATGTTTTATGTAGGTTGATGATCATGAGAAGTCACAAAATCAATTGAAAAAGCAAAAACAGAATGAAAAACAGGAAGAAAAATAGCACACCCTGGAGGAAGAACCTACTGGCGTTTAAACGCCAGCAAGGCTAGCAGATGGGCGTTTAACGCCCAGTCTGGCATCATTCTGGGCGTTTAACGCCAGAAAAGGGCACCAGACTGGCGTTAAACGCCAGGAAAGGGCAAGAACCTGGCGTTAAACGCCAGAAATGGGCACCAGCCCGGCGTTTAACGCCAGAATTGGCTAAAAACGCAATTTTGCATGCCATGTGGTGCAGGGATGACTTTTCCTTGACACCTCAGGATCTGTGGACCCCACAGGATCCCCACCAACCCTACCACCCTCTTTCTTCTTCACCCATTCACCAATCACCTCAATACCTCTTCCCCAAAAACCCTTCACCTATCAAATCCCATCTTTCTCTTCACCACTCACATCCATCCTTCATAAAACCACACCTACCTCACCCTTCAAATTCAAACCACTTTCCCTCCCAAACCCACCCATACATGACCGAACCATGAGCCCCCCTCTCCTATATAAACCCTTCTTCACCCCTTCATTTTCACACAACCTAAACACCACATCTCCCCCTCTTTGGCCGAACACAAAGCCATTCCCTTCTTCCTCATTTCTTCTTCTTCTACTCTCTTCTTTCTTCTTTTGCTCGAGGACGAGCAAACCTTTTAAGTTTGGTGTGGTAAAAGCGTTGCTTTTTCGTTTTTCCATAACCATTTATGGCATCCAAGGCCGGAGAAACCTCTAGAAAGAGAAAAGGGAAGGCAAAAGCTTCCACCTCCGAGTCATGGAAGATGGAGAGATTCATCTCAAGGGTGCATCAAGATCACTTCTATGAAGTTGTGGCCTTGAAGAAGGTGATCCACGAGGTCCCTTTTTCACTTAAAAAGAGTGAATATCTGGAGATCCGACATGAGATCCGAAGAAGAGGTTGGGAAGTTCTCACCAACCCCATTCAACAAGTCGGAATCTTAATGGTTCAAGAGTTCTATGCCAATGCATGGATCACCAAGAACCATGATCAAAGTGTGAACCCGGATCCAAAGAATTGGCTTACTATGGTTCGGGGGAAATACTTGGATTTTAGTCCGGAAAATGTGAGGTTGGCATTCAACTTGCCTATGATGCAAGGAGATGAACATCCTTACACTAGAAGGGTCAACTTTGATCAAAGGTTAGACCAAGTCCTCACTGACATTTGTGAAGAGGGCGCCCAATGGAAGAGAGATTCAAGAGGGAAGCCGGTTCAACTAAGAAGGCATGACCTCAAGCCCGTGGCTAGAGGATGGTTGGAGTTTATCCAACGCTCAATCATTCCCACTAGCAACCGGTCTGAAGTTACTCTAGACCGGGCCATCATGATCCATAGCATCATGATTGGAGAAGAAGTGGAAGTTCATGAGGTTATAGCCCAAGAACTCTATAAGGTGGCGGACAAGTCCTCTACCTTGGCAAGGTTAGCCTTTCCCTCATCTCATTTGTCACCTCTGTTATTCAGTTGGAGTTGACATAGAAGGAGACATCCTCATTGATGAGGACAAGCCCATCACTAAGAAAAGGATGGGGAAAACAAGAGACCCCTCTCATTATGAGATCCCTGAGATGCCTCAAGGGATGCACTTTCCTCCACAAGACTATTGGGAGCAAATTAACACCTCCCTAGGAGAATTGAGTTCCAACATGGGACAATTAAGGGTGGAGCACCAAGAACACTCCATTCTCCTCCATGAAATTAGAGAAGATCAAAGAATCATGAGAGAGGAGCAACAGAGACAAGGAAGAGACATTGAGGAGCTCAAGCACTCCATAAGACCTTCAAGAGGAAGAACAAGCCGCCATCACTAAGGTGGACCCGTTCTTTAATCTCCTTGTTCTTTATTTTCCCGTTTTTTGAATTTTAGTGCTTATGTTTATCTATGTTTGTGTCTTGTGATCATTAGTATCTATGCCTAAAAGTTATGAATGTCCTATGAATCCATCACCTCTCTTAAATAAAAAAATGTTCTTAATTGAAAAAGATAAGAATTGCATGAATTTTGAATTTTATAACAGTTTAATTATTTTGATGAGGTGGCAATACTTTTTGTTTTCTGAATGTATGCTTAAACAGTGCATATGTCTTTTGAATTTGTGGTTCATGAATGTTGGCTCTTGAAAGAATGATGAAAAAGGAGACATGTTACTGAGGATCTGAAAAAAATCATAAAAATGATTCTTGAAGCAAGAAAAAGCAGTGAATACAAAAAAAAAACGAAAAAAAAGAGAAAACCGAAAAAAAGGAGAAAGAGAAAAAGAAAGAAAAAGAAAGAAATAAAGTTGTGATCCAAGGCAAAAAGAGTGTGCTTAAGAACCCTGGACACCTCTAATTGGGGACTCTAGCAAAGCTGAGTCACAATCTGAAAAGGTTCACCCAATTATGTGTCTGTGGCATGTATGTGTCCGGTGGTAATACTGGAAGACAGAGTGCTTTGGGCCACATCCAAGACTCAATAAGTAGCTGTGTTCAAGAATCATCATACTTAACTAGGAGAATCAATAACACTATCTGGATTCTGGGTTCCTAAAGAAGCCAATCATTCTGAATTTCAAAGGATAAAGTGAGATGCCAAAACTATTCAGAGGCAAAAAGCTAAAAGCCCCGCTCATCTAATTAATACTGATCTTCATAGATGTTTTTGGAGTTCATTGCATATTCTCTTCTTTTTATCTTATTTGATTTTCAGTTGCTTGAGGACAAGCAACAATTTAAGTTTGGTGTTGTGATGAGCGGATAATTTGTACGCTTTTTGGCATTGTTTTTAGTATGTTTTTAGTATATTTGGTTTAGTTTTTAGTACATTTTTATTAGTTTTTAGTTAAAATTCACTTTTCTGGACTTTTACTATGAGTTTGTGTGTTTTTCTGTGATTTCAGGTATTTTCTGGCTGAAATTGAGGGACCTGAGCAAAAATCTGATTCAGAGACTGAAAAGGACTGCAGATGCTGTTGGAGTCTGACCTCCCTGCACTCGAAGTGGATTTTCTGGAGCTACAGAAGCCCAATTGGAGCGCTCTCAACGGCGTTGGAAAGTAGACATCCTGGGCTTTCCAGCAATATATGATAGTCCATACTTTGCCCAAGATTTGATGGCCCAAACCGGCGTTCAAAGTCACCTTCAGAATTCCCAGCGTTAAACGCCGGAACTGGCACCAAAGTGGGAGTTAAACGCCCAAACTGGCACAAAAGCTGGCGTTTAACTCCAAGAAGAGTCTCTACACGAAAATGCTTCATTGCTCATCCCAGGCACACACCAAGTGGGCCCGGAAGTAGATTTTTATGTCATTTACTCATCTTTGTAATTCTTAAGCTACTAGTTCCCTATAAGTAGGACCTTTTACTATTGTATTTTCATCTTTGGACATCTAGTTCTTAGATCATTTGGGGGCTGGCCACACGGCCATGCCTAGACCTTGTTCTTATGTATTTTCAACGGTGGAGTTTTTACACACCATAGATTAAGGTGTGGAGCTCTGCTGTACCTCGAGTATTAATGCAATTATTATTGTTCTTCTATTCAATTCCACTTGTTCTTGTTCCAAGATATCACTTGTTCTTCAACTTGATGAATGTGATGATCCGTGACACTCATCATCATTCTCACCTATGAACGTGTGACTGACAACCACCTCCGTTCTACCTTAGATTGGGTGAATATCTCTTGGATTCCTGATACACGATGCATGGTTGATCGCCTGACAACCGAGCGCTCGCCTGACAAACGAGCCAGCCATTCCGTGAGATCAGAGTCTTCGTGGTATAGGCAAGAACTGATGGCGGCATTCAAGAGAATCCGGAAGGTCTAACCTTGGCTGTGGTATTCTGAGTAGGATTCAATGATTGAATGACTGTGACGTGCTTCAAACTCCTGAGGGCGGGGCGTTAGTGACAGACGCAAAAGAATCACTGGATTCTATTCCGGCCTGATCGAGAACCGACAGATGGATAGCCGTGCCGTGACAGGGTGCGTTGAACATTTCTACTGAGAGGATGGGAGGTAGCCACTGACAACGGTGAAACCCTTGCATAAGCTTGCCATGGAAAGGAGTAAGAAGGATTGGATGAAGACAGTAGGAAAGCAGAGAGACGGAAGGGACCAAGCATCTCCATTCGCTTATCTGAAATTCCTACCAATGAATTACATAAGTATCTCTATCTCTATCTTTATGTTTTATTCATCATCTATACCCATTTGAGTCTGCCTGACTAAGATTTACAAGGTGACCATAGCTTGCTTCATACCAACAATCTCCGTGGGATCGACCCTTACTCGCGTAAGGTTTATTACTTGGGCGACCCAGTGCACTTGCTGGTCAGTGGTGCGAAGTTGTAGTGATCACAATTCTGCCTACCAAGTTTTTGGCGCCGTTGCCGGAGATTGTTTCGAGTATGGACAACTGACGGTTCATCTTGTTGCTTAGATTAGGTATTTTTCTTCAGAGTTCTTAAGAATGAATTCTAGTGTTTCATGATGATCTGTTGAAGTCTGGCTGGCTGTGAAGCCATGTCTAATCTTATTGGACCGAGATTTCAACTAATCATCACAAGAGCTTGTTGATCTCTATCAATCTGGCTATTGGAGCAATGATCTGCTAAGGCTTGGCTGGCCATTGGCCATGTCTAGTGTTTTGGACCGAAGCTTTCTTTGAAAGCTTGACTGGCTGTGAAGCCATGTCTAATTCCTGGACCGGAGTCTTAGACTAGCATTGCAATGATTCCTGGAATCCAAATTAAGAATTCTGAAACCTTTATTTTCTATTTCCATATAATTTTCGAAAAATCCAAAAAAAAAAATTTCAAAATCATAAAAAACCAAAAATATTTTATGTTTCTTGTTTTAGTCTAGTGTCTAATTTTAAGTTTGGTGTCTTGCATGCATTGTTTATTTGATCTTGGTTCTATTTTCAAGTCAATAGTACAGGGAACTGAAGATTCAGAACATGCAGCAGAGGAATTACACAGAAAAAGCTGGCCGTTCAAAACGCCCAGTGAAGAAGGACATACTGCTAAACTCAGTCCTGCAAAACAAGTTACTGAATTCAATCAGCAATTAGATTTTCTGACAAAATAGCTAGCCAAATTCAAGGAGATATTGCAAGAAACAAGAATAACTAATATGAATATGGAAGTGCAGTTGAAGCAAACAGAACAGTAGTTATAAAAACAAATAACAGAAGAGTGCCAAGCAGTTCAATTAAGAAGTGGGAAAATATTAAATACCTCACTTTAAGGCAGCAAGAAGCCAAGAAATAAACAAACTGCTACCCAAAATCCCTCTGAGGACAGTAAGAGCCCAGAGAGGAATAATTTTGGCGCTCAAACGCCAGAAAAGGGTGGAGAACTGGCGTTGAACGCCCAACCCATGCTCAGTTCTGGCGTTCAAATGCCAGAAACAAGTAAAGAATTGGCGTTGAATGCCCAAAAGAAGCTCAGTTCTGGCGTTCAGACGCCAGAAACAAGTAAGGAGTTGGCGTCTAACGCCACTCCAGCTTCCACCCCTGGCATTCAAATGCCAGTGGGGGATCAGACACATACAAGTACTGATAGCAACCCCTCTAAAAAGGCTTCTCCAACCACATCTGTAGGAAATAAACCAGCAGCAACTAAGGTTGAATAATACAAAGCCAAAATGCCTTATCCTCAGAAACTCCGCCAAGCGGAACAGGATAAGCAATTTGCCCGCTTTGCAGACTATCTCAAAACTCTTGAAATAAAGATTCTGTTTGCAGAGGAACTTGGGCAAATATCCTCTTATGCTAAGTTCATGAAAGAGATCTTAAGTCATAAGAAGGATTGGAGAGAAACTAAAAAAGTTTACCTCACTGAAGAATGCAGTGCAGTCATTCTGAAAAGCTTACTTGAGAAGCTTAAAGATCCCGGTAGCTTCATGATACCATGCCCATTAGAGGGTACTTGTACCAAGCAAGCTTTATGTGATCTTGGGGCAAGTATCAACCTAATACCTGCATCTACCATCAGAAAGCTTGGTTTGACTGAAGAAGTCAAACCAACTCGGATATGTCTCCAACTTGCTGATGGCTCCATTAAATACCCATCAGGCGTGATTGAAGACATGATTGTCAAGGTTGGGCCATTTGCCTTTCCCACTGACTTTGTGGTACTGGAAATGGAAGAGCACAAGAGTGCAACTCTCATTCTAGGAAGACCTTTCCTAGCAAATGAACGAATCCTCATTGACGTCCAAAAAGGGGAAGTAACCCTGAGAGTCAATAAGGACGAGTTTAAGCTGAATGTTGTCAAAGCTATGCAGCATCCAGACTCCCCAAACGACTGCATGAGCATTGATATTATTGACTCTCTGGTAAAAGAGGTCAATATGACTGAGAGTCTCGAATCAGAGCTAGAAAATATCTTTAAAGATGCTCAGCCTGATCTGGAGGAACCAGAGAGAATAATAAAACCTCTGAAAATTCATCAGGAAGAGGAGAAACCTCCTAAACCCGAGCTCAAGCTATTACCAGCATCCCTGAAATATGCATTTATGGGAGAAGATGATACCTTTCCTGTAATCATAAGCTCTACCTTAGAGGCACAGGAAGAGGAAGCACTAATTCAAGTGCTAAGGAGACACAAGACAGCTCTTGGGTGGTCCATCAGTGATCTTAAGGGCATTAGCCCAGCCAGATGCATGCACAAGATCCTATTGGAGGATGACGCTAAGCCAGTGGTTCAACCACAGATGCGGCTGAATCCAGCCATGAAGGAGGTGGTGCAGAAGGAGGTCACTAAATTATTAGAGGCTTGGATTATTTATCCTATTTCTGATAGCTCCTGGGTAAGCCATGTCTAAGTCGTCCCTAAGAAGGGTGGCATGACAGTGGTTCATAATGAAAAAAATGAACTGGTTCCTACCAGAACAGTTACAGGGTGGCGTATTTGTATTGATTACAGAAGGCTCAATACAGCTACCAAAAAGGATCATTTTCCTTTACCATTCATAGACCAGATGCTAGAGAGACTAGCAGGTCATGAATACTACTGCTTCTTGGATGGATATTCAGGTTATAATCGAATTGCAGTAGATCCCCAGGATCAAGAGAAAATAGCATTCACATGTCCATCCAGAGTATTTGCATACAGAAGGATGCCATTTGGTCTGTGCAATGCACCTGCAACCTTTTAAAGGTGCATGCTCTCTATTTTCTCTGATATGGTGGAAAAATTTTTGGAAGTCTTCATGGATGACTTTTCAGTATTTGGAGACTCATTTAGCTCCTGCCTTGACCATCTAGCACTTGTTCTAAAGAAGTGCTAAGAGACTAACCTAGTTTTAAACTGGGAGAAATGTCACTTTATGATGACTGAAGGAATTGTCCTTGGGCACAAAATTTCGAACAAGGGAATAGAGGTGGATCAAGCTAAGGTAGAGGTAATTGAAAAATTACCACCACCTGCCAATATTAAGGCAATTAGAAGCTTTCTGGGGCATGCAGGATTCTATAGAAGGTTTATAAAAGATTTTTCAAAAATCGCCAAACCTCTGAGTAATTTGCTAGCTGCTGACATGCCATTTATCTTTGATAAGGAGTGTCTGCAGGCATTTGAGACTCTAAACGCTAAGCTAGTCACAGCACCAGTCATCTCTGCACCAGACTAGACATTACCATTTGTACTAATGTGTGATGCCAGTGACCATGCCATTGGTGCAGTGTTGGGACAAAGGCATGATAAGCTTCTGCAAGTCATTTACTATGCCAATCGTGTTTTAAATGACGCACAGAAGAACTATACAACCACAGAAAAAGAGTTACTTGCAGTGGTTTACGCCATTGACAAGTTCAGATCTTATTTAGTAGGATCAAAAGTGATTGTGTATACTGACCATGCTGCTCTTAAATATCTACTCACAAAGCAGGATTCAAAACCCAGACTCATTAGATGGGTGTTGCTTCTGCAAGAGTTTGATATAGAAATAAGAGATAGAAAAGGGACAGAGAACCAAGTAGCAGATCACCTGTCCCGAATAGAACCAGTAGAAGGGGCGTCCCTCCCTCTTACTGAGATCTCTGAAAACTTTCCGGATGAGTAACTCTTTGTCATCCAAGAAGTACCATGGTTTGTAGACATTGTAAACTACAAGGCTGTGAGATTCATACCCAAAGAGTATAGTAGATAGCAATCAAATAAATTGATCACAGATGCAAAGTACTATCTTTGGGATGAACCATATCTCTTGAAGAGATGTGCAGACGGCGTAATCCGTAGATGTGTGCCTAAAGAAGAAGCACAGAAGATCCTATGGCATTTCCATGGATCGCAATATGGAGGACATTTTAGAAGTGAGCGAACAGCCACAAGAGTCCTCCAAAGTGGCTTCTACTGGCCTACTCTCTATAAAGACTTCCAAGTGTTTGTACTTAATTGTGACAGTTGCCAAAGATCTGACAATCTGCCTCACAGTTATGCCATGCCTCAATAAGGAATCTTGGAGATTTAGTTATTTGATGTATGGGGTATTGACTTCATGGGGCCTTTCCCACCATCATACTCAAACACTTATATTCTGGTGGCAGTGGATTATGTATCCAAGTGGGTGGAAGCTATTGCAACACCCACTAATGATACTAAGACAGTACTAAAATTCCTCCAGAAACACATCTTCAGTAGATTTGGTGTCCCTAGAGTACTAATTAGTGATGGAGGCACTCATTTCTGCAATAAACAGCTTTACTCTGCTATGGTCCGATATGAAGTTAGCCACAAGGTGGCAACTCCATATCATCCACAAACAAATGGGCAAGCTGAAGTCTCTAATAGAGAACTTAAAAGAATCCTGGAACGGACGGAACGGACTGTGATTAACCGTAGAAAGGATTGGACAAGAAGCTTGGATGATGCTCTGTGGGCATACAGAACAGCATTCAAGACTCCTATAGGGACCTCTCCGTACCAGCTTGTGTATGGAAAAGCCTGTCACTTGCCAGTGGAACTGGAACATAAGGCCTACTGGGCAACCAGATTCCTAAACCTTGATGCCAAGTTAGCTGGAGAAAAACGATTACTCCAGTTAAATGAACTAGAAGAATTCAGACTCAATGCTTTCGAAAATGCAAAAATTTACAAAGAGAAAGCAAAAAGATGGCATGGTAAGAAGATGTCCTCTAGAGTCTTTGAGCCAGGACAGAAAGTTCTGCTATTTAATTCTAGGCTCAGATTATTCCCCGAGAAATTGAAATCCCGGTAGAGAGGTCTATATGTGATTACAAGTGTGTCACCATATGGATACGTAGAGCTTCAGGATAATGACTCTGACAAAAAGTTCATTGTTAATGGACAGAGAGTCAAACATTATCTTGAAAGCAATTTTGAGCAAGAATGCTCAAAATTGAGACTTGATTAAAGCTCAGTAATAGTCCAGCTAAAGACAATAAAGAAGCGCTTACTGGGAAGCAACCCAGCCATTAACAAAGATTATTTGTTAATTAATTGAATTTTACAGGTTCATGTTAATTATCTTCAAGGTAAAATAGCAATTGCATGAGTTCACAGATTTACAGAAGGATTCAGAGGATAAAACAGCAAAAAGAAGCTTATTGGTGCGAAAAAGCTAGTAAGAGCTGTTTTGTGCGTTAAATGCCCAAAAGAAGCATCTACTGGGCGTTTAACGCCAGTAGAGATAGCCATCTGGGCGTTAAACACCAGAAAGAAGCATCTTCAGGGCGTTTAACACCAGATTTACAGCATCCTGGGCGTTCAGAAAAATGCCCAATGACAAAGGAGTTCCTGGCGTTTAACGCCAGCCAGAAGCAACAGCTGGGCATTAAACGCCCAGGAGAAGCTACAAATGGGCGTTAAACGCTCAAAACATACAGCGTTTGGGCGTTTAATGCCAGGATTATGGGGAGGAGGTAAATTCGTTTTCAATTCAAACTTTTTCCATTTTTTATGTTTCAATTCATGATTTCTTGCATAAACATGTTACAAACTCTCATATTCCAAAAATTATTAATCCTAATTTTTCAAATCCTTTTTCAAAGATATCAAATGTATCTTAATTCATAAACACAAATCCTTTTCAAATCCTCTCCAACTTCTCACTACAAGAAAAACACCCATTCAGGTACACTTAAAAAGTGTAGCCAAAAGTGAAAAAAATGATGCCTTAGGCTACGGCTACGCTTTTTGGGCTACGGCTACGCTTTTTGGAGTGATTCCTATTCGGCCGTTGCCTATTCTCAAAGGCTACGCTTTTCTACACCAAGGGCTACGCTTTTGGCGTTTGGGAATAGGCTACGCTTTTCAAGTGATGCTGTTCAGGACCAAAGGCTACGCTTTTCAGCTTTCATTCTTCCAGAATAGGCTACGCTTTTCAATGCTACTGCATCACTTGTAAAGCGTAGTCCCATTGTATACCATAGCTACTTTTTATAAGCGTAGCCTTAGGTCCCTCTTTTTTTTTTTTTTGGTATACTATAGCTACTGTATATAAGTGTAGCCTTAGGTCTCGTTTTTTTTTCTATACTATAGCTACTGTACATATAAGTGTAGCCTTTGGTCTTTTTTTTCTTCTGTATATATATATAATTATCTAATAATTATTAATACAACATAATAGTTAATATGTATAAATGAATTGAATATTACAAAATAAAAATAAAAACATAATTATACTAAATAATTTCTTTATATAATAAAAATTGTCTCAAACCAAAATATATTTATAACATTGATCCAAAAGTACTAGAATGAAATTAACTGTAAAAATTCATACAACTCAAATTAAAGTAAGCATAGCCATATCAAAACCATAATATCACTTGGCCAATAAAGGTATCTTCTAATAAAAATCATTGGTCAAGCATACATGTAAAGATCCTAAATAGCACTCTATCTTAGCCAATAAACCACAATAATAGTCAGCTTACTCTTCATTGCTTAATCTTCATTGTTATCCTGCATAATTATATAGATAAGTAGTTAAAAAAATATTCATAATGACATTCGTAATTATAAAAATTAAATGGAACACGTAGTCATAGTAAGCCAAGAAAGCATATATACTAAAAAAATAACATGGTCACGGCAGAAGAGGTGAATTCAAGGAATTATGTATTATCTTGTTTCATTCAAACTATGAAAATCTACTGGTGTTTCTTCCTTCCATTTCCTTTAACACAATCCTGATATGTCCCTATAGCATTTTTCATGCACTAATTAACCAGACTTTCACACTTAAATTAGATATAGGGACAAATTCATATGTACCAAGTGCACAAAATCAAAGATACAACCACCAGAATTACACAAACAAATTTCAGCCATAGCAATACAACTTTAGTGTTAATAAAGCCAACAAACATTTTCAGCCATAGCAATTAATGTAAATGCAAGTAAAAACTATGGAATAAGGAATAGATAAGGACATACCACATCTAAGTTCGGAAAATGTGTTGATCCATGGCCGCTATTCGCATCAATAGGAGATTGTTGGGCGCCTTGTAATAAAGCTTCTAGTTCTTCTGGCCTCATTCCAGGTTCCGATCGCTGCAGTAATAACTTGATCATATTTCGCAACCCATGAATCTCTTCGTCTTGTTTTTGCTGTTTGGCCTCTTGTTTTTGCTGTTGGGCCTCCATGTGTCCAAGTTTATCCTTTAGACTGGATACTTCCTCTTTGTGCTGATTCTTGATTTCATTAATTTCAACATATTTTTTTAAATCAGTCTTTGTCACGGATCTTCCATACAACCTTATCCGACCTGGTTGTTCTTTCCCAAATAAGGCCTCAAATGCCTCCTCTTCTGTTTCACCAGCAGCTTGGCGGTGTTGGAAGTCTTCCTGCATAGAAGAAACATTTAAAATTGAGTTAATTACGATATCTTAAATTTGAAATGTAATTATGAATGATTTAATGAACTCTTACAACAGCCATTTGTGTTTCCTCATCCACTTCTTTCCTCTTCCGACTTGTTCGGGTAGCAATGAACATCTCAAACCTTTTTGGTTCCTCCTTTGTTTCCTTTGTTGCTCGCTGCAAAATAAGATCATACTTCGATATCTTCCTTCAATTTATGCAAATATAAATTCTAATAAATATAAATATACTAGTATTTTTGTTGCAACAAGGGCAAGCCAACTTTCCCTTTGTACTCCACCCAAACAATATAGCATAAGCAGGAAAATCGTTGATTGTCCACAAAAGAGCTGCCCGCATGTGAAAGGTCTCATTCTTTGACGCATCATAGGTTTCGACCCCTTTTTCCCACAACAACTTCAAGTCTTCTATCAATGGTTGTAGATACACATCAATGTCTTTACCAGGTGATTGTGGCCCAGGAATAAGCAAAGATAGCATACAATATTCGGGTTTCATGCACATCCACGGAGGCAAGTTGTATACCATCAGCATCACGGGCCACGTGCTCCATGAAATGTTCATGCTACGAAATGGGTTGAACCCATCACTTGACAAGCCTAGTCTAATATTGCGAGATTCTTTAGCAAATTCTTCATCCATTTCATCAAGGTTCTTCCATGCCAAGCCATCAGCAGGATGCTTTAACGTCCCATCTTTTACGCGCTCCTCATCATGCCACCTCAGACTAGCTGCCGTTTTTGAGCACATAAATAATCTCTGAAGTCTTGGAATTATAGGAAAGTATCTCAGAGTCTTTGCAGGAATAAGACGACCTTTCTTGTCAGGTTGGTTCTCGCTATTATCACTGGAATTTTCAGTATATCGAGAAGTTCCACACACACGACAGTGTTTTTCATCCTTTAGTTCTTTTCTATACAGGAGGCAATCATTAGGACAAGCATCAATTTTTTTATAATCCAGACCTAAATCTCTTATCATAGACTTTGACTTATGGAAAGATGAAGGTATGTTAATGTCAGGCATTGCCTCTTTCAATAGCTCAAGAAGTGAAGTGAAGGAGGCATTGCTCCAACCGTGCAAACACTTTAACAAGTACAGACGGATGGTAAAAGATAATGTAGAAAATTTCTTGCAACCCGGGTATAACTCTTGACTTGCCCCATCTATTAAATTGTAAAACTTTTTAGCCTCTTCATTTTGACCTACAGTACACCCTCAGCATGAGATACATCTCCAAATGCATCATTAAGCAGTCCTTCGATGTCATCGCGTGCACCTTCTTCATCATCCGTGTCATCGTCAACTGCCATCGGGATTGCCCATTCGCCATGATTAATCCATGTTCTATATCCCTTAACAAATTCGTCGGCTACTAAATGGTCAAATACCACATCTCTTCTATACCAATTAATGTTACAACACCTCTTACAAGGACATTGAATTTGTCGTCCGTCCGGTTCTCCCTCAGAGTATGCAAAGTCTAAAAAACTAATAACACCATTGATATACTCTTCGCTATACCTCGGTAGATCCATCCAATCCTTTGGCATATCACAAAACCTAATCGATAATTATTAAATTTTTTAGGCGAAAAATTTATATGGGGTTGCAAAGTGAAGATTAGAAGAATAGAGGAGGCAGGGTGTTATTCGCTACAAAGGGAAATAGTTCCTAGTCTTAGAAGTAATTCTCTAGAAACCCATTGAGGTAAAACAAATAAAGAGAAACATAGAATTTATAGTACAAATATAATAAGTTAAATTACAACTTCAAAACTAACAAATCAAAAGAATTAAAGTATGCATTGTACCTTGCCATGACACGATCAACGTTTTGACAAAATCTTCTTGGAAGACCTTAACCAAAAACTTTCGCCTTCAACCTTAACCACGAATAACTGTAAAAATTACAGACAAAAAAATTTGTAATTGCCATATCCAACCATTTAACCACGAATTTAGCACAATCATCATTTAGCAAGCAAGAATTAAATTGATATAATCAAACAGATTTGGGACCCAACAGCAGCAGTAGCAATTAAATCATTCAACAGATAACGGCAATCAAATTAAGTAAAATACAAAATATTATTGTGTAAAACTATTTTATAAACAGCACGAGGGTGGACTTTATTGAGGACATTGCAAAGAATGAGTCCATTCCGAAAAATCATTTATTTTGATCCAGACTAAGATCTTCACAGGATCAAGTTGGGATTTGGGATCTCCCAAACTAATAAACACAAAGATCACAACAATGTTTTCAGTTTTTCACAGCTCAGTGCCACTCAAACAGAAGAAAAAGAGAACCCTTTTCCTATCCAAAATTTCTACCACTAACTTGACCTGTTTTTTATTTTTTTCTTGCATTTCACTAAATACCAATAGGCCTTTTACTTTTTCTAGTCCCTTGTCCCTTCCACAAACACACATAGAAGCTTGCGGCCATACCTGCCTCACGTGATTTACTTTCTGAAGCAATTACTGCCTTTGCACAATTGTGCCCTCCATTCCAATTTACGAGAATATCAGAAGAAACCATTTAGATAAATAACCTTCTACATGTTGTTTTTATTCACAAACAGTTAGGGAGAAAGGTCTTTTTAACCAATGATAAATTAATAATGCATAATAGTTCTCTTAATGTAACCAATATCATGGATTATATCTGTGGTGCAAGTTGAGCATCCAAACAAAATGAGTGTCTCAAGTAAAAAAAGAAAAAGAGGTTGCTGAGTTTCACGGACTAGTTTAAGCATGTTATATCAATATTATATATATACATAGCTCATGATATTCATAACTAGTGTACCCTTGTTTGGCTATTCCATAATGGGAATGGCTCTTTCGGAAAATAGAGCACCCAAGGTCTCTGTTTTGCTCTCTTTCGTGGCTCTGTTCTTCAGCTCCAGTGGAGTTGGGGCACAGAATTCTCCAGTGTTCGCCTGCGATGTGGCCAAGAACCCTGCATTGGATTTAGAGTATGTCTATTTAATTTGTTTTAGATGTCATCAATAAGTGTAATCAATAACTTATTAATCGACCTATCTAGCTCCTTTGTTAAAAGTTCTCTTGTTTCATCTTTACAACAATGCTCCACATGAGGTTTATATTGAACTATCACAAGAAAGTTCATGTCATAACAATTTTTTTAAACCTAGCACAAACCCTCATGCCAATAACTCACAGAACAAACAGAGTTCAGAAAAAAATAAATACATAACAAATAAAAAAAATCAAACACAAACAATTTTAAACCACAGATTCTAGCAGAAAGCCAATTACCGCACTAACAGTTTAAAAGAAAAAAAAATATCAAAGAGAAACATTTAATCAAGTACAAAACTTTCAAAACAAAAAGTGTTTCAATATTACACACATAACACATTAAATCATTCACCTATTCAAGAAATCAACTTCAGTCTCAGAAGAATATTACCATAAGAATCAGCAACTGAGGGAAAAAATGTAGTTTTACTCAAAAGGGGTATAAGTAACTACAATGTCCCCATTTTTATAGATGACTACCTAGATTTCTACAATGGAGATGTCAAACAATCAGATTTCTGTCAATTAGAAAGTTAAATTTTTTCTGTCAATTAATTATAAATTATTTTCTTGAAATTATTTTTAACTTTAAATTTTAAATTTTAAAATTTAAGCTTTAAATCTTAATTTAAAAAAGATAAAATTAAAAATAAATTATTTTTTTATATTTTTTAAAATGAAAACGTACCTTTGTGGGTGCTGGGTGAAGAGAAATTCTTGCTCCTGTTATAACTCCAAATTGTCCTAAGCCTCCAAGAACCGTGTGAAATAACTCTGAATTCTTTTGCTTAGAACATGTTATTAAATCTCCCTTTCCTAAAAAGAAACCACACAAATTCATTAATTAATTAAATAATATAGATAGATGATTGCATGAATGAATATAATCTTATAAAAAACGGTGACATCATGAAAAGAAAAAACGTTTCATGTTCATATTTCATATTATTTTATATTAATCTGAAAGAAATGGACCGTGTGTAAGACTTGGACTAACATAAAAGTCATGAAGTCAAACAAAGAAAAATGGAGGATATGACCGTGTGAACGTAACTGCTTCTTAATCTAATAACAACTAAGCTATTCAACAACCAATACTTAAAATTAATTATTGAGTGAAGTCTCAAAACATGTTTAAAATAATTATATAGTTTAGCTTGACATATCAGAAGTGTGTATACAGGTGTGTATACAAG
Organism: Arachis stenosperma; assembly: GCF_014773155.1. Taxonomy (NCBI): domain Eukaryota; kingdom Viridiplantae; phylum Streptophyta; class Magnoliopsida; order Fabales; family Fabaceae; genus Arachis; species Arachis stenosperma. Next base: position 139,314,417 of record NC_080385.1, read on the forward strand.
GATTTGATTGTTAATTAAAGTGGAGAAATTGATAAATTAAAAAAGTAAATTATAAATATTTATTCTTAGAAAACTCAATTTTCTTATATAGTTTTACCCATCCATAACCCTTTCATTCTTTGTTCACCTTACCAAGATTGTATATGATTGGTTTTTATGTTAATCAGATTTCTTTCTTTCAATTCAATTTACAATTCAGCTCACCTTTCTTCTTCCTCTTCTACTTCTTCTCTACTCCTTGTCTTCTTTTCATTCTTTATATTCTTCACACCATTTCTGTTTCAGAAGAGTTGGGTGTTCTTTCAAAAGAGCAAGTTGACTTCAATAATAGTTGTATTTCTTCTTTGTCTTCTGAAGAAATTTCTGATATAAAAGCAGAGTAGCTCAATTTAGATGAATCTGTAAGTGAGTCAAAACCGATTCTTGAAGCTAACATTGGCAGTTTAAATTGTGAAGAAGACAGTGATATGTTTAAGCAACATTTTAGCAGCTTATCAAATACACACAAGGTTTGTCTTCTTTCATGAAATAATGATGTCATATTAGGCTATTTCTTGAAAGCATAAAGGATTTAAAAGTGTAAGAAAACTCTTATGTCCATTACTTTAAATTAGTCTCTTGGCTTTATTTGTCTTATTCTTATTCTGGGGAAATACTTATTAAGCTGCCCATTATAAAACTGAGAATATAAGTTGGCAATTGAGCTAGTTTATAACTAGCTTTAGTAGAAATTAATGCTTAGCTTATAAAATATATTGCTGGTTCTTTTTAGCATCGTCTTGGAAAAATATTGAAAATGACCGGTGGGTGACAAATTGATTATATTTAGGAAAAGGGATTTACGAATCTAATATGTAATATAGAGATAACACTATAGTAGGACTAAGCATAAATGACGTTTTTTCTCTAACTATAAAGTTATTGGCAACAATATTCATGGCCTGTTAATTTGTGAAAAGTTGAGGGTTTGAGTGGGGTTAATTTCTTTCCAAAACTAAGCCTTCTTTGCGGAGAAAATTTTGTCACAAATTTTGGATAATATAGATACAGTTGAAGTACTCTACAACTTGAGTTATTTTCTCTCCAGATTAGACCACATTAGCTAAGTATTTTGAGCTCTTTTAATGGTTATGTGCAGACAAAGTCAATAAATTCAGTAGTTAGAAGGTTTTCTACAAGGTATGTTGTGCAGCAGAATTACCCAGGAGATTGCAAAAGACTATTTATCAGTCCTGTTAGACATATAACTAATAAAAGCATGAACTCTGAGGAAAAAGCTGCAAATTATACCTTATCCAAAAATAGATCCTTGCAGGACAACGAAATTGACGAATTAAGAAATTCTTCTAAGCATGTATATGTGAGTTTTCAATTCAATTTACAATTCAGCTCACCTTTCTTCTTCCTCTTCTACTTCTTCTCTACTCCTTGTCTTCTTTTCATTCTTTACATTCTTCACACCATTTCTGTTTCTGTCTAACCAAGAAACCGTTCAAACTGTAAGAACTCTGTTAGAAACAGGAAGCTGAAAACAGGAAGCTGAAAATAGAGAAACGAAAGCCAACTTATTCATTGAAAAATCACAGAAACAAAAGCTTATTAACGCTGCATTTGGATTCAGTCTCAGAAACAAAAATACAGAGAAAATAGACAAGCTGTATATTGAATCACAGTTCACAAACCCTAAAATACCACACATCTTCATCAATAACAGCATGCATGTTATCAAATTACAGTTCACAGACCCATATTTCAGAGATTAAAAGCCCCAAATTAAAACTCCTAAAATAGGAACCCTAAGCCACTGATCAATTTCAGAAGCAAATAGAAATCAATACATACCTATTCAATGATGTGAGCACAGCGAAGACGATGATGAGAAGCACGGAGATGATGATGGTGAGAGCGGCGCAGCGACGATGGTGACGGTCGCACACCGACGATGGTGAGGGCCGCACAGCGACGATCAGTGCAAGCGATGGCGAAGAGGAGATGACGACGGTCAATGTGGAGAGTAGTGCAGGCGAGTCGTGAGTGGGAGGCGATGACTCTCAACGGCGACAGTGAGAGGGTTTCCGCTTGTAGTGAGGCGGTCAATGGCGAGAGTGAGAGGGTGAATGGCGAGACCGAGAGTGAGAGGGTCAATGGCGAGCGTGAGTGGGGGGCGACGATGGTTAGCTATCGAGACCGAGAGTGAGAGGGTGCTATGGAGGGTTTGTTGCTCGAGGATGAAGGTGACTGAGACTCAGAAGTTTAATTTGCTTAGTTTTACTAAGTGTTAAGGTCTTTCAGGTAAAACAAGGAAAAAATTACTAAGTGTTAAAGTTTTTGGCTCTAGAGACATTAGGCATCACTTTTGAAACGCACCCAAAACTTAACAAATAGGCTATCCTTTAAAAGCGTCTCCTTTGATATGAAAAGTGAACCTATAGATATCAACCTACGGCTACGCTTTTTAAGTGATATCTTTAATACCTAAGGCTACGCTTTTTAAATGATGCTGCATTTGTGTATCCTTTTCTCTTATAAAAAGGCAACACAGAGAAAAGCGTAGCCTATTCTATGAATAGGCTACGCTTTTCAAATGTAGCCTAAAAAAAGTGTGGCTGAATGGGTATTTTTCTTGTAGTGTCTTTTCAAATCTTTTTTAAAACTCAATTATCTTTTTAAATTCTTCTCAAATCTTTTCTTTTAAATTCATCATATCCTCTTTTCAAAATTCATATTTATCTTTTTTTTTAAAATATCTTTCATATCTTTTCAATTTTAAATTGCATCTTTTTCCTATCATACTTATCTTTTACAAATCATATCTTCTATCATATCTCCTTCAAAATTTTCGAAAAACCCACCCCTTCCCTTTAAATCCTAGTTCGGACTCTCTCCTCTCCTCCACAATTCGAAAAATTGGCTCTCCTTCTATCCCTCTCCTTTCCTTTCTTTTGCTTGAGGGCAAGCAAACCTCTAAGTTTGGTGTGTTTATCCGTGATCACTAAACCAATACCCACTAAGATCATGGCTCCTAAGGAAAAACAAACCACTCCAAGAGGCAAGAAAGAAAATATTCCAAAACCACTTTGGAATCAAGGGAAATTCTTAACCAAAGAACATTCAGACCATTACTACAAAATAATGGGTCTAAGGTCAGTGATCCCGGAAGTTAAATTTGATTTGAAAGAAGATGAATATCTGGAGATCCAAGAGAAAATTCGAAACAGGAGCTGGGAAATCCTAGCTAATCCTGAAACAAAGGTGGGAAGGAACATGGTTCAGGAATTCTACTCTAATCTGTGGCAAACAGACAGGCAGAGAATAGCTGGAGTTGCCTTCTATGATTATCGGACCTTGGTCAGAGGAAAGATTGTTCACCTTCACCCTGACAAAATTAGGGAAATCTTTAAGCTACCTTAGCTGAAAGATGACCCAGACTCCTTTAATAGGAGAATGATGAGAACAAATAAGGGCTTGGATGAAATTCTAGAGGACATATGCCTCCCTAGAACCAAGTGGATAAGCAACACCAAGGGTGTCCCAAATCAACTCAAGAGAGAAGATCTTAAACCAGTCGCCAGAGGCTGGCTGGACTTCAATGGGCGTTCTATACTGCCCACTAGCAACCACTTTAAAGTCACCATCGAAAGAGCAGTAATGATCCATTGCATTATGTTGGGAAAAGAAGTGGAAGTTCATCAGCTGATTTCTTGTGAACTTTACACAATTGCAAATAAGAACTCCAAAGATGCCAAATTGGCCTATCCAAGCTTAATCTCTATGCTTTGTAAAGATGCTGGGGTGAAGATGGGAGTGACTGAGTATATCTCAGTTGACCGACCAATCACCAAAAAGTCAATGGAAGGACAACAAGTGCAGGACGACCCCATCAAGAGGAGAGCATAGGAGTTCCTCCCGGAAATCCCTCAAATTAAATATTGGGAGCGTCTTGAAGCATCTGTCACCAAGTTGCAAGAAGCTATGGACCAACTAAAGGAAGAACAGAAAAATCAACATAGCATGCTTTGCAAACTACATGGGGAACAAGAGGAGCAGAGGCATGAAATGAGGGAACTGAAGCGTCAGAAGCTGTCTCTTGAAGGACCACACACTCCACAGACTAAGGGAGCATCCACCTCCTAAAATAAAGGTTATTGAGTCCTAATCTTAGCTTTAACTCTGTGATAATTGTTCTTATTAGAAATTTACCTTAAAAGTCATATATGAAGTAGTAGTAATTAGTATCTCTATTTTGATTTTATTTCTAATTAAGCTATAATTTATTTTTCTCATCATCATTAAACATGAACAAAATAGTAGATTTTTAGAATAAAAAGGCAATATTTTTTCGAGTTCTTAATAAGGAAAATTCTAATTATTTATATGTGGTGGCAATACTTTTTGTCTTCTGAATAAATGCTTGAACAGTGCATATTTTTTATATTGTATTTTATGAATGTTAAAATTGTTGGCTCCTGAAAGAATGATGAACAAGAGAAATATTATTGTTGATCTGAAAAATCATGAAATTGATTCTTGAAGCAAGAAAAAGCAGTGAAAAAAAAAGAGAAGCAAAAGAGGTAGAAAAAGCCAATAGCCCTTTAAACCAAAAGGCAAGGGTGAAAAGGATCCAAGGCTTTGAGCATCAATGGATAGAAGGGCCCAAGGAAGTAAATCCAGGCCTAAGCGGCTAGATCAAGCTGTCCCTAACCATGTGCTTATGGCATGCAGGTCCAAGCGAAAAGCTTGAGACTGAGTGGTTAAAGTCGTGATCCAAAGCAAAAGAGTGTACTTAGAACTCTGGACACCTCTAATTGGGGACGTTAGCAAAGCTGAGTTACAATCCGAAAAGGTTCACCTAGTTATGTGTCTGTGGCATTTATGTATCCAGTGGTAATACTAGAAAACAAAGTGCTTAGGGCCACGGCAAGACTCATAAAGTAGCTGTGTTCAAGAATCAACATACTAAACTAGAAGAATCAATAATACTATCTGAATTCTGAGTTCCTATAGATGCCAATCATTTTGAATTTCAAAGGATAAAGTGAGATGCCAAAACTGTTCGGAAGCAAAAAGCTACTAGTCCCACTCATCTAATTAGAATCTGAGCTTCACTTAAAACTCTGAGATATTATTGCTTCTTGATTTCTTTTTATCCTATTTTATTTATCTAGTTGCTTGAGGACAAGCAACAGTTTAAGTTTGGTGTTGTGATGAGCGGATATTTTATACGCTTTTTGGGGGTAATTTCATATAATTTTTAGTATGTTTTAGTTAGTTTTTAGTATATTTTTATTAGTTTTTAGGAAAAATTCATATTTTTGGACTTTACTATGAGTTCGTGTGTTTTCTGTGATTTCAGGTATTTTCTGGCTGAAATTGAGGGAGCTGAGCAAAAATCTGATTCATGCTGAAAAAGGACTGCTGATGTTGTTGGATTCTCACATCCCTACACTCGGAATGGAATTTTTGGAGCTACAGAAGTTCAATTGGCGCGCTCTCAATTGGGTTGGAAAGTAGACATCCAGGACTTTCCAGCAATATATAATAGTCCATACTTTGGTCGAAGATAAACAACGTAAACTGGCGTTTAACGCCAGTTCCATGTTGCATTCTAGCGTTGAACGCCAGAAACAGGTTGCAAGTTGGAGTTAAATGCCAGAAACAGGTCAGAACCTGACGTTTAACTCCAGAAACAGCCCAGGCACATGAGAAGCTTAAGTCTCAGCCCCAGCACACACCAAGTGGGCCCCAGAAGTAGATTTCTGCACTATCTATCTAAGTTTACTCATTTTCTGTAAACCTAGGTTACTAGTTTAGTATTTAAACAACTTTTAGAGAGTTATTTTGTATCTCATGACATTTTAGATCTGAACTTTGTACTTTTTGACGGCATGAGTCTCTAAACTCCATTGTTGGGGTTGAGGAGCTTTGCTGGGTCTCGATGAATTAATGCAACTATTTCTGTTTTCTATTCAAACACGCTTGTTTCTCTAAGATGTTCATTCGTTCTTAACCATGATGAAGGTGATGATCCGTGACACTCATCACCCTTCTCAATCTATGAATGCGTGCCTGACAACCACCTCCTTTCTACCTTCGATTGAATGAATATCTCTTGGATTCCTTAATCAGAGTCTTCGTGGTATAAGCTAGAATCCATTGGCAGCATCCTTGAGAATCCGGAAAGTCTAAACCTTGTCTGTGGTATTTCGAGTAGGATTCAGGGATTGGATGACTGTGATGAGCTTTAAACTCGCGAGTGTTGGGCGTAGTGACAGACGCAAAAGGATCAATGGATCCTATTCCAGCATGAGTGAGAACCGACAAATGATTAGCCGTGCCGTGACAGCGCACCTGGACCATTTTCACTGAGAGGATGGATAGTAACCATTGACAACGGTGATCCACCAACACACAGCTTGCCATAGAAGGAACTTTGCATGTGTGAAGAAGATGACAGTAGGAAAGTAGAGATTTAGAAGACAAAAAATCTCTAAAACTCCAACACATTCTCCTTTACTGCGTAACAATTACTAATTTCATGCTCTTTCACTTTTTACAATTGAAACTAAAGAACCATATCGGTATCCTGACTAAGAATAATAAGAAAACCATAGCTTGCTTCAAGCCAACAATCTCTGTGGGATCGACCCTTACTCACATAAGGTATTACTTGGACGACCCAGTGCACTTGCTGGTTAGTTGTGCGGAATTACATAGTGTGAGTGTAAATTTTGTGCACCAAGAAGCTTCCTGATTACTGCCACCTACAGTTTGCATCCCAGTCAGATGTTGAGAGATCATGTTGATCTGTTGGGTCAAGATCTTATTCTGAACCAGGATGGCATTCAGAGTCTCAACTTTATGAACTCATTTCTTCTGAGAGGTACTATGGTTTACAAGATTCCTCTCAGAGATGTACATGAATTGGTTGCTAGCAACCATTTCAATGAGTTCTCTTGCTTCTGCACGTGTTTTCTTCAAGTGGAGGGATCCACCTACAAAGCTATCCAATGAAATCTTGGATATCTCAGACAAGCCATTGTAGAACACGCCTATGATGGACCACTCTGAGAGCATGTCAGGAGGACATCTCCTGATTAGGTGCTTGTATCTTTCCTAAGCTTCATAGAAGGATTCGCCTTCTCTTTGTCTGAAGGTTTGAACTTCCACTCTAATCTTGTTCATCCTTTGAGGAGGAAAGAACTTAGCTAGAAAAGCATTAACCAGCTTTTACCAAGAGTCAAGACTCTCTCTTGGTTGGGCATCCAACCAAAACCTAGCTTTGTCTCTTAAAGCAAAGGGAAAGAGCATAGGCTTGTAGACTTCAGGATTAACTCCATTAGTCTTTACAGTATCACAGATCTGTAAGAATTCTGCCAAAAACTGATGTGGATCTTCCATTAGAAGTCCACAAAATTTGCAGTTCTGCTACAAAAGAGAGACTAACTGAGGCTTAAGCCCAAAATTGTTAGCTCCAATGGCAGGTACAACAATGCTTTTGCCATAAAAGTCAGAGGTAGGCATGGTGAAATCACCAAGGAACTTTCTAGGCTCCACTTGAGGTTTGGCCATGTCCTCCTTTTCTTGTTCAAAACTTTTAGAAAGGTCTTTTTCGGAGTGTTGTGCTTTAGCTTGTTGTAAACGCCTCCTTAGAGTCTTCTCAGGCTCAGAATTAGGAGTCAAGAGGGGTTCTTTATCCCTGTTCCTGGTCATAAACAAGAAGAAAAGAAAAAGAAAGAAAAGAAGAAGACTCTCTATGCCAATAGGCAAGAAGCTCCTCCTTAGAGTGAGATGTGAAGAAGAAAGGAAAGAAGATAAAGAAATGTAGGTAGAAGAAAGGGAAGAAGAAGAATTCGAATGATATAGATAGAGAAGAGAAGAAGTATAAATAGAAAAAGCAAATAAGAATCAAAATACTTTTGTTTTTATTTTATTTATTTAATTGATTTTTGAAAATTAAGTTAAATTAATTTAAAAAGAATTGAATTTTAATTGTTAAATTTTCGAAAACAGAGGAGAGACAAGGAGAAGAAGTTTTCGAAAATGGAGAGAGAAGAGAGTTAGTTAGGTAGTTTTAAAAAAGAAGAGAGAGAAGGAGATATTTTTAGAAAATTAAGGAAGAGAAGAGTTAGTTAGGTAGTTTTGAAAAAAAGAGAGAGAAGATAAGATATTAATTAAAAAAAGATTTGAAATTAAAATAAAATAAAAGATAAGATAAGAAAAGATTTGAAATTAGAAAAAGATAAGATAAGAAATTTAAAAGATTTGAAAAATATTTTAAAAAGATAAGATTTTGAAATTTGATTTTGAAAAAATTTAATTTTAAAATTGAAATTTGAAAAAGATAAGATAAGATTTTTAAATTTTGAAAAAGATAAGATTTATGAAAAAAGATATGATTTTTATTTTTTTAAAAGATTTGATTTTTGAAAACTTGACAACTAAGATATGATAAGATACAAATTTAAAATCAAAATCTGAATTTTTAAAGAGATTTTCAAAAATTATTGTTAGAATAAGATAGAAAAGATATTTTTTATTTTTTTGAATTTATGAGGAGAGAGAAAAATAAGTAAAAGACACAAAACTTAAAATTTTTAGATTTAGTGCACCCAATTTTCGAAAATTTAGAGGGAAACACAAGGGAACACTAAACTTAAAAATTTTAAGATCAAAACACAAATAAAATTCAAGAACACTTTGAAGACAAACAAGAACACAAAGAACAAAATTTAAAAACTCAAAGAACACAAGAACATAAAAAGAACACCAAACTTAAAATTTTTAGAAAACCAAGACACAATTTTCGAAAATTAAAAGAAAATAAACAAGAAGACACCAAACTTTAAAGATTTGATACAAGTTTTAACCAAAGAAACTATTTTTTAAAAATTTTTAGAAAATAGGACTTGAAAAAAAACAAAAAATGCAAGAACAAAACAAAAGACTCAAACTAAGAACAAAAATTAAACAAAGAAAATAAAAATATTTTTGGAAAAGGTTTTTGATTTTTCGAAAATTGAAAAAGAAGAAAAACAAAAATTAAAGAACTCAAATAAAAAACCATGATCAAACAAAGAAAAGAATTTTTTTTTGAAAAGCTTTTTAAATTTTTTGAAAAAATTAAAGAGACAAATAAAAATAAAAAGCACAATTGAAAAAAATCAAGAAATAAAGTACTTAATCTAGGGAGCAAGACAATCCTTTAGTTTGTCCAAACTCAACAATCCCCGGCAACGGCGCCAAAAACTTGGTGCGCGTATGCAAACTGTACGCTTCCGTATGGCAGTACCAGCAAGTGCATTGGGTCATCCAAGTAATACCTGAGCGAGTCAGGGTCGATCCCACCAGGATTGTGGTTTGAAGCAAGCTATGGTTATCTTGCAGGTCTTAGTCAGGCAGAATCAGAAGGAGTTGGTTGAACTATGATGATCATGAAACTATGAAAGCAAAAGGGGTAGAAAATACTGATAGGAATAAAGTTGAGAGTTGGAGTTGCTCTATCTTTCTGAATTAACTCTGGTACTACTGTATTCTTTGCTTGTGAATGATCTTCTTCTATGGCAGGCTGTATGTGATCTAAGCCATTACCCGTGGTCATTGATCTCCTCTACTACAGAATGAACGCCATTGCCCGTGATCATTTAATCTGACGGAGGGTGAAACTTTAGCAGTTCATTCTCTTGGCGATCCTACTCAAAATGCCACAGACAAGGTAAAATCTTCCGGATCAGAGAATGCTTCTTCTTTAGATTCTAGCCTATACCACGGAGACTGGTGTGCGAAATTGTGATCACTACTTTTCACAACTCAAATAATCCCTAGTAATGGCTCCAAAAACTTGGTGCTCAATACCATGGCATAAACACAACTTTGCACAACTAACCAGCAAGTGCACTGGGTCGTCCAAGTAATAAACCTTACGCGAGTAAGGGTCGATCCCACGGAGATTGTTGGTATGAAGCAAGCTATGGTCACCTTGTAAATCTTAGTCAGGCAGACTCAAATGGGTATGGGTGATATATGAATGAAACATAAAGATAAAGTTAGAGATACTTATGTATATCATTGGTGAGAGCTTCAGATAAGCGTATGAAGATGCTTTGTCCCTTCCGTCTCTCTGCTTTCCTACTGTCTTCATCCAATCCTTCTTACTCCTTTCCATGGCAAGCTTATGCAAGGTTTCACCGTTGTCAGTGGCTACCTCCCATCCTCTCAGTGGAAATGTTCAACGCACCCTGTCACGGCACGGCTATCCATCTGTTGGTTCTCAATCAGGCCGGAATAGAATCCAGTGATTCTTTTGCGTCTGTCACTAACGCCCCGCCCTCAGGAGTTTGAAGCACGTCACAGTCATTCAATCATTGAATCCTACTCAGAATACCACAGACAAGGTTAGACCTTCCGGATTCTCTTGAATGCCGCCATCAGTTCTTGCCTATACCACGAAGACTCTGATCTCACGGAATGGCTGGCTCGTTTGTCAGGCGAGCGCTCGGTTGTCAGGCGATCAACCATGCATCGTGTATCAGGAATCCAAGAGATATTCACTCAATCTAAGGTAGAACGGAGGTGGTTGTCAGTCACACGTTCATAGGTGAGAATGATGATGAGTGTCACGGATCATCACATTCATCAAGTTGAAGAACAAGTAATATCTTGGAACAAGAACAAGCTGAATTGAATAGAAGAACAATAGTAATTGCATTAATACTCGAGGTACAGCAGAGCTCCACACCTTAATCTATGGTGTGTAGAAACTCCACCGTTGAAAATACATAAGAACAAGGTCTAGGCATGGCCGTGAGGCCAGCCCCCAGTGATCAAAAGATTCAAAGATCTCCAGATGAAAATACAATAGTAAAAGGTCCTATTTATAGGGAACTAGTAGCTTAAGGTTTACAAAGATGAGTAAATGACATAAAAATCCACTTCCGGGCCCACTTGGTGTGTGCTTGGGCTGAGCATTGAAGCATTTTCATGTAGAGACTCTTCTTGGAGTTAAACGCCAGCTTTTGTGCCAGTTTGGGCGTTTAACTCCCACTTTGGTGCCAGTTCCGGCGTTTAACGCTGGGAAATCTGAAGGTGACTTTGAACGCCGGTTTGGGCCATCAAATTTTGGGCAAAGTATGGACTATCATTTATTGTTGGAAAGCCCAGGATGTCTACTTTCCAACGCCGTTGAGAGCGCGCCAATTGGGCTTCTGTAGCTCCAGAAAATCCACTTCGAGTGTAGGGAGGTCAGAATCCAACAGCATCTGCAGTCCTTTTCAGTCTCTGAATCAGATTTTTGCTCAGGTCCCTCAATTTCAGCCAGAAAATACCTGAAATCACAGAAAAACACACAAACTCATAGTAAAGTCCAGAAAAGTGAATTTTAACTAAAAACTAATAAAAATATACTAAAAACTAACTAAATCCTACTAGAAACATACTAAAAACAATGCCAAAAAGCGTACAAATTACCCGCTCATCACAACACCAAACTTAAATTGTTGCTTGTCCCCAAGCAACTGAAAATCAAATAAGATAAAAAGAAGAGAATATGCAATGAATTCCAAAAACATCTATGAAGATCAGTATTAATTAGATGAGCGGGGCTTTTAGCTTTTTGCCTCTGAATAGTTTTGGCATCTCACTTTATCCTTTGAAATTCAGAATGATTAGCTTCTTTAGGAACTCAGAATCCAGATAGTGTTATTGATTCTCCTAGTTAAGTATGATGATTCTTGAACACAGCTACTTTATGAGTCTTGGCCGTGGCCCAAAGCACTCTGTCTTCCAGTATTACCACCAGATACATACATGCCACAGACACATAATTGGGTGAACCTTTTCAGATTGTGACTCAGCTTTGCTAGAGTCCCCAATTAGAGGTGTCCAGGGTTCTTAAGCACACTCTTTTTGCCTTGGATCACAACTTTATTTCTTTCTTTTTCTTTCTTTTTTTTCTCTTTTTCTCTTTCTCCCTTTTTTTTCGTTTTTTTTTCTGTTTTTTTTTTCGCTTCTCCCCCCTTTTTTTTGTATTCACTGCTTTTTCTTGCTTCAAGAATCATTTTTATGATTTTTCAGATCCTCAGTAACATGTCTCCTTTTTCATCATTCTTTCAAGAGCCAACATTCATGAACCACAAATTCAAAAGACATATGCACTGTTTAAGCATACATTCAGAAAGCAAAAGTGTTGCCACCATATCAAAATAATTAATCTGTTATAAAATTCAAAATTCATGCAATTCTTCTCCTTTTCAATTAAGAACATTGTTTATTTAAGAAAGGTGATGGATTCATAGGACATTCATAACTTTAAGGCATAGACACTAAGACACTAATGATCATAAGACACAAACATAAACAAACATAAGCATGAAAATTTCGAAAAACAAGAAAATAAAGAACAAGGAGATTAAAGAACGGGTCCACCTTAGTGATGGCGGCTTGTTCTTCCTCTTGAAGGTCTTATGGAGTGCTTGAGCTCCTCAATGTCTCTTCCTTGTCTTTGTTGCTCCTCTCTCATGATTCTTTGATCTTCTCTAATTTCATGGAGGAGGATGGAATGTTCTTGGTGCTCCACCCTTAGTTGTCCCATGTTGGAACTCAATTCTCCTAGGGAGGTGTTAATTTGCTCCCAATAGTCTTGTGGAGGAAAGTGCATCCCTTGAGGCATCTCAGGGATCTCATGATGAGAGGGGTCTCTTGTTTGCTCCATCCTTTTCTTAGTGATGGGCTTGTCCTCATCAATGAGGATGTCTCCTTCTATGTCAACTCCTACTGAATAACAGAGGTGACAAATGAGATGAGGAAAGGCTAACCTTGCCAAGGTAGAGGACTTGTCCGCCACCTTATAGAGTTCTTGGGCTATAACCTCATGAACTTCTACTTCTTCTCCAATCATGATGCTATGAATCATGATGGCCCGGTCTAGAGTAACTTCGGACGGTTGCTAGTGGGAATGATTGAGCGTTGGATAAACTCCAACCATCCTCTAGCCACGGGCTTGAGGTCATGCCTTCTTAGTTGAACCGGCTTTCCTCTTGAATCTCTCTTCCATTGGGCGCCCTCTTCACAAATGTCAGTGAGGACTTGGTCCAACCTTTGATCAAAGTTGACCCTTCTTGTATAAGGATGTTCATCTCCTTGCATCATGGGCAAGTTGAATACCAACCTCACATTTTTCGGACTAAAATCTAAGTATTTCCCCCGAACCATTGTAAGCCAATTCTTTGGGTTCGGGTTCACACTTTGATCATGGCTCTTGGTGATCCATGCATTGGCATAGAACTCTTGAACCATTAAGATTCCGACTTGTTGAATGGGGTTGGTGAGAACTTCCCAACCTCTTCTTCGAATCTCATGTCGGATCTCCGGATATTCACTCTTTTTGAGGACCTCGGGGATCACCTTCTTCAAGGCCACAACTTCATAGAAGTGGTCTTGATGCACCCTTGAGATAAATCTCTCCATCTTCCATGACTCGGAGGTGGAAGCTTTTGCCTTCCCTTTCCTCTTTCTAGAGGTTTCTCCGGCCTTGGATGCCATAAATGGTTATGGAAAAACGAAAAGCAACGCTTTTACCACACCAAACTTAAAAGGTTTGCTCGTCCTCGAGCAAAAGAAGAAAGAATAGAGGAGAAGAAGAAGAAAATGGAAGAGATGGAGGAGGTTGTGTGGTTCGGCCAAAAGGGGGAAGAAGTAGTGTTTAGGGTGTGTGAAAATGAAGGAGTGAAGATGGGTTTATATAGGGGTGAAGGGAGGGGTAGGGTTCGGCCATTATGGGTGGGTTTGGGAGGGAAAGTGGTTTGAATTTGAATGGTGGGGTAGGTGGGGTTTTATGAAGGATGGATGTGAGTGGTGAAGAGAAAGATGGGATTTGATAGATGAAGAGTTTTTGGGGAAGAGGTATTGAGGTGATTGGTGAATGGGTGAAGAAGAAGAGAGAGTGGTGGGGTTAGTGGGGATCCTGTGGGGTCCACAGATCCTGTGGTGTCAAGGAAAAGTCATCCCTGCACCAAATGGCATGCAAAAACGCGTTTTGAGCCAATTCTGGCGTTAAACGCCGGGCTGGTGCCCATTTCTGGCGTTTAACGCCAGGTTCTTGCCCTTTCCTGGCGTTTAACGCCAATCTGGTGCCCCTTTCTGGCGTTAAACGCCCAGAATGGTGCCAGACTGGGCGTTAAACGCCCATCTGCTAGCCTTACTGGCGTTTAAACGCCAGTAGGTTCTTCCTCCAGGGTGTGCTGTTTTTCTTCCTGTTTTTCATTCTGTTTTTGCTTTTTCAATTGATTTTGTGACTTCTCATGATCATCAACCTACAGAAAACATAAAATAACAAAGGAAAATAGATAAAATATGACATTGGGTTGCCTCCCAACAAGCGCTTCTTTAATGTCAGTAGCTTGACAGAGGGCTCTCATGGAGCCTCACAAATGCTCAGAGCAATGTTAGAACCTCCCAACACCAAACTTAGAGTTTGAATGTGGGGGTTCAACACCAAACTTAGAGTTTGGTTGTGGCCTTCCAACACCAAACTTAGAGTTTGACTGTGGGGGCTCTGTTTGACTCTGATTTGAGAGAAGCTCTTCATGCTTCCTCTCCATGGTGACAGAGGGATATCCTTGAGCCTTAAACACAAAGGATTCTTCATTCACTTGAATGATCAGTTCACCTCCATCAACATCAATCACAGCCTTTGCTGTGGCTAGGAAGGGTCTGCCAAGGATGATAGATTCATCCATGCACTTCCCAGTCTCTAGGACTATGAAATCAGCAGGGATGTAATGGTCTTCAATCTTCACCAAAACATCCTCTACAAGTCCATAAGCTTGTTTTCTTGAATTGTCTGCCATCTCTAGTGAGATTCTTGCAGCTTGCACCTCAAAGATCCCTAGCTTCTCCATTACAGAGAGAGGCATGAGGTTTACACTTGACCCTAAGTCACACAGAGCCTTCTTGAAGCTCATGGTGCCTATGGTACAAGGTATGGAGAACTTCCCAGGGTCCTGCCTCTTTTGAGGTAATTTCTGCCTAGACAAGTCATCCAATTCTTTGGTGAGCAAAAGGGGTTCATCCTCCCAAGTCTCATTTCCAAATAACTTGTCATTTAGCTTCATGATTGCTCCAAGGTATTTAGCAACTTGCTCTTCAGTGACATACTCATCCTCTTCAGAGGAGGAATACTCATCAGAGCTCATGAAAGGCAGAAGCAAGTCCAATGGAATCTCTATGGTCTCATTTTAAGCCACAGATTCCCATGGTTCCTCATTGGGGAACTCAGTGGAGGCCAGTGGACGTCCATTGAGGTCTTCCTCAGTGGCGTTCACTGTCTCTCCTTCCTCTCCAAATTCGGCCATGTTGATGGCCTTGCACTCTCCTTTTGGATTTTCTTCTGTATTGCTTGGGAGAGTACTAGGAGGGAGTTCAGTAACTTTCTTGCTCAGCTGTCCCACTTGTGCCTCCAAATTCCTAATGGAGGACCTTGTTTCAGTCATGAAACTTTGAGTGGTTTTGATTAGATCAGAGACCATGGTTGCTAAGTCAGAGTGGTTCTGCTTAGAATTCTCTGTCTGTTGCTGAGAAGATGATGGAAAAGGCTTGCCATTGCTAAACCTGTTTCTTCCACCATTATTGTTGTTGAAACCTTGTTGAGGTCTCTGTTGATCCTTCCATGAGAGATTTGGATGATTTCTCCATGAAGAATTATTAGGTGTTTCCATAGGGTTCTCCCATGTAATTCACCTCTTCCATTGAAGGGTTCTCAAGATCATAAGCTTCTTCTTCAGATGAAGCATCCTTAATACTGCTTGGTGCATTTTGCATTCCAGACAGACTTTGAGAAATCAAATTGACTTGTTGAGTCAATATCTTGTTCTGAGCCAGAATGGCATTCAGAGTATCAATCTCAAGAACTCCTTTCTTCTGATTTGTCCCATTGTTCACAGGATTCCTTTCAGAAGTGTACATGAATTGGTTATTTGCAACCATTTCAATTAGTTCTTGAGCTTCTGTAGGCATCTTCTTTAGATGAAGAGATCCTCCAGCAGAGCTATCCAAAGACATCTTGGATAGTTCAGAGAGACCATCATAGAAAATACCTATGATGCTCCATTCAGAAAGCATGTCAGAAGGACATTTTCTGATCAATTGTTTGTATCTTTCCCAAGCTTCATAGAGGGATTCTCCATCCTTCTGTCTGAAGGTTTGGACTTCCACTCTAAGCTTACTCAATTTTTGAGGTGGAAAGAACTTTGCCAAGAAGGCATTGACTAGCTTTTTCCATGAGTCCAGGCTTTCTTTAGGTTGTGAGTCCAACCATGTCCTAGCTCTGTCTCTTACAGTAAAAGGGAATAGCATAAGTCTGTAGACCTCAGGTTCAACCCCATTAGTCTTGACAGTGTCACAGATTTGCAAGAATTCAGCTAAGAACTGATGAGGATCTTCCAATGGAAGTCCATGGAACTTGCAATTCTGTTGCATTAGAGAAACTAATTGAGGCTTAAGCTCAAAGTTGTTTGCTCCAATGGCAGGGATAGAGATGCTTCTCCCATAGAAGTCGGGAGTAGGTGCAGTAAAGTCACCCAGCACCTTCCTTGCATTGTTGTTGTTTTCGGCTGCCATGGGTTCTTCTTCTTTGAAGATTTCTGTTAGGTCCTCTACAGAGAGTTGTGCCTTAGCTTCTCTTAGCTTTCGCTTCAAGGTCCTCTCAGGTTCAGGGTAAGCTTCAACAAGAATGCCTTTGTCTTTGTTCCTGCTCATATGAAAGAGAAGAGAACAAGAAAATGTGGAATCCTCTATGTCACAGTATAGAGATTCCTTGAGGTGTCAGAGAAGAAATAAAATTAGAAGGAAGAGGTAGAAGAATTCGAACTTAATCAGATAGAGTTCGAATTGTGCATTGAGAAGGAGAGGTACTCCATAAATAGAAGGATGTGAGAAGAGAGGAAGAAATTTTCGAAAATTAAGTGAAAGATTTTGAAAACATTTTGAAAAATTGATTGATAATTTTCGAAAACTAAAAGTGGGAAAGAAATCAAGTGATTTTTGAAAAAGATTTTGAAAAAGATATGATTGAAGACTATTTTTGAAAAAGATGTGATTTAAAAGTTATGATTTGAAAAACAATTTAAAAAGATTTGATTTTAAAAATTAATGACTTGCCTAACAAGAAAAGATATGATTCAAACATTAAACCTCTCTCAACAGAAAAGGCAACATACTTGAAATGTTGAATCAAATCATTAATTGATAGCAAGTATTTTTGAAAAAGGAAAGAAATTGATTTTGAAAAAGATTTGATTGAAAAGATATGATTTGAAAAAGATTTGATTTTGAAAAACTTTGAAAACTTGAAAAAAAATCTGAATTAAAAACAGAATCTTCCCTCTTGTGCCATCCTGGCGTTAAACGCCCAGAATGGTGCACATTCTGGCGTTTAACGCCCAATGCACTACCTTTTTGGGCGTTAAACGCCCAGCCAGGCACCCTGGCTGGCGTTTAAACGCCGGTCTGTCCTTCTTCACTAGGCGTTTTGAACGCCCAGCTTTTTTTGTGTAATTCCTCTGCTGCATGTTCTGAATCTTCAGTTCCCTGTACTATTGACTTGAAAATAGAACCAAGATCAAATAAACAATGCATGCAAGACACCAAACTTAAAATTAGACACTAGACTCAAACAAGAAACATAAAATATTTTTGGTTTTTATGATTTTGAAAATTTTTTGGATTTTTCGAAAATTATGTGGAAATAGAAAATAAAGGTTTCAGAATTCTTACTTTGGATTCCAGGAATCATTGCAATGCTAGTCTAAGACTCCGGTCCAGGAATTAGACATGGCTTCACAGCCAGCCAAGCTTTCAAAGAAAGCTTCGGTCCAAAACACTAGACATGGCCAATGGCCAGCCAAGCCTTAGCAGATCATTGCTCCAATAGCAAGATTGATAGAGATCAACAAGCTCTTGTGATGATCAGTTGAAACCTCGGTCCAATAAGATTAGACATGGCTTCTCAGCCAGCCAGATTTCAACAGATCATCACGAAACTCTAGAATTCATTTTTAAAGAAATTCTGAAAAAAAAATTACCTAATCTAAGCAACAAGATGAACCGTCAGTTGTCCATACACGAAACAATCCCCGGCAACGGCGCCAAAAACTTGGTGTGCGAAATTGTGATCACTACTTTTCACAACTCAAATAATCCCTAGTAATGGCCCCAAAAACTTGGTGCTCAATACCATGGCATAAACACAACTTTGCACAACTAACCAGCAAGTGCACTGGGTCGTCCAAGTAATAAACCTTACGCGAGTAAGGGTCGATCCCACGGAGATTGTTGGTATGAAGCAAGCTTTGGTCACCTTGTAAATCTTAGTCAGGCAGACTCAAATGGGTATGGGTGATATATGAATGAAACATAAAGATAAAGTTAGAGATACTTATGCATATCATTGGTGAGAGCTTCAGATAAGCGTATGAAGATGCTTTGTCCCTTCCGTCTCTCTGCTTTCCTACTGTCTTCATCCAATCCTTCTTACTCCTTTCCATGGCAAGCTTATGCAAGGGTTTCACCGTTGTCAGTGGCTACCTCCCATCCTCTCAATGGAAATGTTCAACGCACCCTGTCACGGCACGGCTATCCATCTGTCGGTTCTCAATCAGGCCGGAATAGAATCCAGTGATTCTTTTGCGTCTGTCACTAACGCCCTGCCCTCAGGAGTTTGAAGCACGTCACAGTCATTCAATCATTGAATCCTACTCAGAATACCACAGACAAGGTTAGACCTTCTGGATTCTCTTGAATGCCGCCATCAGTTCTTGCCTATACCACGAAGACTCTGATCTCACGGAATGGCTGGCTCGTTTGTCAGGCGAGCGCTCGGTTGTCAGGCGATCAACCATGCATCGTGTATCAGGAATCCAAGAGATATTCACTCAATCTAAGGTAGAACGGAGGTGGTTGTCAGTCACACGTTCATAGGTGAGAATGATGATGAGTGTCACGGATCATCACATTCATCAAGTTGAAGAACAAGTAATATCTTGGAACAAGAACAAGCTGAATTGAATAGAAGAACAATAGTAATTGCATTAATACTCGAGGTACAGCAGAGCTCCACACCTTAATCTATGGTGTGTAGAAACTCCACCGTTGAAAATACATAAGAACAAGGTCTAGGCATGGCCGTGAGGCCAGCCCCCAGTGATCAAAAGATTCAAAGATCTCCAGATGAAAATACAATAGTAAAATGTCCTATTTATAGGGAACTAGTAGCTTAAGGTTTACAAAGATGAGCAAATGACATAAAAATCCACTTCCGGGCCCACTTGGTGTGTGCTTGGGCTGAGCATTGAAGCATTTTCGTGTAGAGACTCTTCTTGGAGTTAAACGCCAGCTTTTGTGCCAGTTTGGGCGTTTAACTCCCACTTTGGTGCCAGTTCCGGCGTTTAACGCTGGGAAATCTGAAGGTGACTTTGAACGCCGGTTTGGGCCATCAAATCTTGGGCAATGTATGGACTATCATATATTGTTGGAAAGCCCAGGATGTCTACGTTTCAACGCCGTTGAGAGCGCGCCAATTGGGCTTCTGTAGCTCCAGAAAATCTACTTCGAGTGCAGGGAGGTCAGAATCCAACAGCATCTGCAGTCCTTTTCAGTCTTTGAATCAGATTTTTGCTCAGGTCCCTCAATTTCAGCCAGAAAATACCTGAAATCACAAAAAATACACAAACTCATAGTAAAGTCCAGAAAAGTGAATTTTAACTAAAAACTAATAAAAATATACTAAAAACTAACTAAATCCTACTAGAAACATACTAAAAATAATGCCAAAAAGCGTACAAATTACCCGCTCATCAGAGACCCTAATCTCCCTAAAAATCGGTGGACTGGTGTCTTGAGAAGTCTCAACGAAGTCGTGGATTAACCGTGTGAGAGATAAATAAAAATAGCTGTTGGCTCGTGCTTTCCTGCCAAGTATTCACACGAATCCAAGTAGACGCGGGTGTTTGTCAAGTACGTTCGTCTTAATGTGATGAACAGAGCTAATTTGTCAGATCATCCTATTCAACATGATAAAGATCGGATATACATCTTAGAGATAAATCAAATACTGATCGAAGAAGAAACAATAATACTTTTATTGATTCATAGGACTCAGTAGGGCTCCTCCCCTAAACCTAGGAGGTTTAGAAACTCATACTGAAGTAAAAATGTGTATAATATGCGAATGTGTTCGATAAGCTTTAAATTACATAAATTAAATCCCTTAAATACTAAACAGATGACTAGTAAGGGTAAAACAATCTATTTAGTGCTAAAATCAACTTCTGGAGCCCACTTGGTGAGTGTTTGGGCTGAGCCTTGATGAGATCCACGTGCTATGAGGCTCCTTGGGTGTGGAACACCAGCTAGGGGGTCCTCTCTAGGCGTTTGTACATTGGTCTCTGCTCATTGGGCGTTGGACGCTTGGAAGAGGGTAGGTAGTTGGTGTTGGATGCCAATTTTGGTCCTTCTAATCCGAAGCAAAGTATGGACTATTGTATATTGATGGAAAGCTCTGGATATCCACTTTCTATATCCGTTGAGAGCACTCCATTTAGACTTATGTAGCTCTAGAAAAGCTCTTCCGAATGCAGGCAGGTCAGATCCGGATAGCTTTTACAATGCTTTCTCTGTCTCTGAATCAGGCTTCTGCTCCAGCTCCTCAATTTTAGCCAGAAAATACATGAAATTGTCTAAAAACACAAAAACTCATAGTAAAATCCAAAAATGTGAATTTAACACTAAAACCTATAAAAACTTAATAAAAACTAAATAAAAACTACTAAAAATTATATGAAAATAATGCCAAAAAACATATAAAATACCTGCTCATTACAACACCAAACTTAAACTGTGGCTTGTCCCCAAGCAACTAAAAACACAATAGGATAAAAAGAAAATTAAGATACAATAAGTTTCTAAGTTTCAAATAAAGCTTAGTTAAAATCAGATGAGCGGGACTTAATAGCGTTTTGCTTCTAAATAGTATTGGCATCTCACTATCCATTGAAACTCAGAGATGTTGATATCCTTAGGAACTTAGAATCCAGATGATATTATTGACTCTCCTAGTTAAGTTCTTTTTTATTCTTGAACATAACTTTTTGAGTCTTGGTCGTGACCCTAAGCACTCTATTTTCCAGTATTACTACCGGATACATTCATGCCATAAACACTTTAACTGGGTGAACTGATGGGTTGGAATTGGATTCCAACACAAAACTCACTGGCAAGTGTACCGGGTCACATCAAGTAGTAATTACTCACAAGAGTGAGGTCGATCCCACAGGGATTGATAGATTGAGCAATTTTAGTCAGGTGATGAATTTAGTTAAGCAAACAGTTGATTATTTGAGTGAATTGTGATTAACAGAAGCTAAATAGCATGAAAATGAATGGGAGAGGGAAAATTGATAGTAAATTAAAGAGCAGAGAAAATAAAAGAGCTGAATCTTAAAGTGCAAGTAATGTAAATGACTGAAACTTAGATTACAAGAAATGTAAATGGCTGAAACTTAAAGTGCAAGAAATGTAAACTATTGAATCTAAATTGCTGTGAAACTTAAATTGCTGAAAGATTAAAGGGAGTTTGGGGAGTTGGGGTTCAAAATTAAGCAAGAAAATTTAAAGAGCAATCAAACAGAGAACTAGACTATGAAATGGGATGCAACAGATCTTAATCAGAAAAGAAAAATTGCTTGAAGAAGCAAAACAGAAATGAAACTCAGCTTAATTGCAAAATCTAAAAAAACAAGTAAAGATCTCAAGGGATCAATGAGACTAGAAAATAGGTCTAGATCTCAATTCCTTCCTTGATCCAACAGAGAGCAATTTGTAGTAGAAAAGAAGATGAAAGCAGTAAAGAAAATTCAAATTCAATTGTCAATTCACTAAGATTATGCAGAAGAAGAACAAAGAGATTTCAGATCAAGATTTGAAATAGAATTCCTTCAATCTCGATCCAAATTTAAACACAGAAAAGTAAAGGTTGCAGAGGAAAGTAAAATGAAAGATAGAGAGCCAGACTCCGATCCAATCTCAGGTACAGAGCTCTCAATGAAACTCAAAATGAAAAATTAGGCTCCCAATCCGCCGAAGCCCCCTACAAATTAAACTAACTCCTATTTATACACTTTCTATTTTTGATCTTCAAGCCTTAAATTGGGATTTTGGCCTTGATGGAATTGGGTTGAGTATCGTTCCAATTGGTTGTCGTTTTGTTGAGAAGAGATCTGTGCAAAATTTGAATACTGATGCTTCAAGTTTGTGTCAACGTTTGAGGGTCAACGTTGACTCAAACGCCACTTTGAATCAGATCAGCAAAAACCAGAAAGGCTTGCTGTCATTGGCGTTTGATTCAACGTTGGAAGGCCAATGTCAGAGAATCCATGCGTACGCGTGCTTTACGCGTCCGCGCCTTCTGATCAAAATTGCTTATCCACGCGTACGCATGGGTCACGCGTTCGCGTGGATGCAAGATTTTCATTTTATAGCTTCAGGAGACGTTGGCCTCAGCGTTGGACCCCAAACGTTCCCTCCAACGTTGGCGTTTTCACGCGTACGCATGCTTCACGCTTTCGCGTGCATTAATGTTTTTTCCCATCCACGCGTGCTTTGCGCTTTCGCGTGCATTGATGCATATTTTTCAAATCTCAATTCTGGGCCGAGCATCGCGGACGCTGGAGGCTATGTTTGAGTTAACGTTGGACCTCCAACGTTCTATTTTTGACGCGCATGTGTGATCCACGCATACGCGTGGATGGTCATTTTGCCATTCCACGCGTGCGCGTGACGCACGCTTTCGCGCGGATAACAAATTTTGCTTTTTCACGCGTACGCGTCGTGGACGCGTACGCATCACTTAAAAATCATTTGGCTTCAAAATTGAAACTTTTCATCACCACGTTGGGGGTAACGTTGGATGTCCAACGCTACCTCAAACGTGAGCATCAGCATTGTTTACAAAGGAGTGCTCTGTTTCTTTTCCAAGTTTGAGTCAACATTGGTGGTCCAACTTGGCCACCAACGTTGCTTCTTCTCCAATTTTGTATACTCGGTCTTGAACCTTCTTCCATGCTTTCCTTCACCTATCGTCAACCAATACATGCATCAAAGCCTTGCTAAAGTCATGAGAATTCTTATCATTCTTAATACACAAGTAATTATATCATAATTCTCATGAAATTACATCATATTCATCATAATTGGATGAATCTAGGTATGCATTAATTTCTACCCAAATGGCTTACTTATGACTCAAGAAAGTGCACAAAACGTAATGAAACAAGTGAAAAATACTTGAAAAGCTAGCATAAGATGACTTGTCATCACAACACCAAACTTAAACATTGCTTGTCCCCATGCAAGCACTAAACATAAGAGAGAATGAAATGAAACAGAGAAGTATTGATGAGCGGATAATTTATACGCTTTTTGGCATTGTTTTTAGGTAGTTTTTAGTATGATTTAGTTAGTTTTTAGTATATAATTATTAGTTTTTATGCAAAAATCACATTTCTGGACTTTACTATGAGTTTGTGTATATTTCTATGATTTCAGGTAATTTTTTTGCTGAAATTGAGAGACCTGAGCAAAAATCTAATTCAGAGGCTGAAAAGGACTACAGATGCTGTTAGATTCTGACCTCCTTGCACTCGAAATAAATTTTCTAGAGCTATAGAAACCCAATTGGAGCGATCTCAATTGCCTTTGAAATTAGACATCCTGAGCTTTCTAGCAATATATAATAGTCCATACTTTGCCCGAGTTTTGACGATGCAAACTGGTGTTTAAACGCCAACTTCCTGCCCTATTCTGGCGTTAAACGCCAGAACTGAGTTACAAGCTGGAGTTAAACGCCCAAAACTGGCACCAAAGCTGGTGTTTAACTCCAAGAAAAGTTTCTACACATGAAAGTCTCAATGCTCAGCCCAAGCACACACCAAGTGGGCCCGAAAGTGGATTTCTGCATCATTTACTTATCTTTGTAAACCCTAGTAACTAGTTTTGTATAAATAGGACATTTTCTCATTGTATTAGATGTCTTGGTTATTCTGGTTCCCCCTCTGGGGCCGAAACCAATGAACACCATTATCACTTATGTATTTTCAACGGTGGAGTTTCTACACCTCATAGATTAAGGTGTGGAGCTCTGCTATTCCTCGAGTATTAATGCAAAGTACTATTATTCTTATATTCAATTCAAGCTTATTCTTATTCTAAGATATTCATTCGCACACAAGAACAAGATGAATGTGATGATCAAGTGACACTCATCACCATTCTCACTTATGAATGCATGCCTGACAAACACTTCCGTTCTACATAAAAACAAGCTTGAATGCATATCTCTTGGATCTCTCTTCAATGATTCACATCGTCTCTCCTAACAACAGAGCATCTGAATCTGAGATTAGAATCTTCATGATAGAGGCTAAAATCAATTGGTAGCATTCCTGAGATACGGAAAGTTTAAACCTTGTCTGTGGTATTCCGAGTAAGATCTGGGAAGGGATGACTGTGACGAGCTTCAAACTCGCGACTGTGGGGCGTAGTGACAGTGCGCAAAAGGATCATTGGATCTTATTCCGACACGATCGAGAACCGATAGCTGATTAGCCATGCGGTAGCTGTGCCTGGTATTTTTCATCCGAGACGAGAAATCCGACAGTTGATTAGCCGTACAGAAACCGTAGAGGACCATTTTCACTGAGAGGACGGGAGGTAGCCATTGACAACGGTGATCCCCAACATATAGCTTGCCATGGAAAGGAGTATGAATGATTGAATGAAGACAGTAGAAGAGCAGAGATTCAGAAGAAATAACGCATCTCCATACGCTTATCTGAATTTCCTACCAATGAATTACATAAATATCTCTATCCTATTTTATTTTTTATTTCTCTTTTAATTATCAAAACCTCATAACCATTTGAATCCACCTGACTGAGATTAACAAGATGACCATAGCTTGCTTCAATCCGACAATCTCCGTGGGATTGACCCTTACTCACGTAAGGTATTACTTGGACGACCCAGTGCACTTGCTGGTCAGCTGCACGGAGTTGTGAAAAGTGTGAATCACGATTTCGTGTACCAAGTTTTTGGCGCCGTTGCCGGAGATTGTTCGAGTTTGAACAACTAACGGTTCATCTTGTTGCTTAGATTAGGTAATTTTCTTTTCATTTTATTTTAAAAAATCTTTCAAATAAATAAATAAATAAATAATATTTTTTCTTTTAGCTTTCAAAAAATCCTTCGGATTTTTTAAGAATGAATTCTAGAATTTCATATTGATATGCTGAAGCTTGGCTGGCCATCAAGCTTTAGACTAACCTGGCACAATTCCTGGAATTCTTATTAAAAATTTTTGAATTTCTTATTTTTCTTTTTCCAAATTAATTTTCAAAAAAAAAAATACAAAAAAATTAGTAAAATCATAAAAACCAAAAATATTTTATGTTTCTTGTTTGAGTCTAGAGTCAAATTTTAAGTTTGGTGTCAATTGCATATTTTTAATTTTTCTAAAAACTTTTTTTTGAAAACTCATGCATGGTGTTCTTCATGATTTTCAAGTTGTTCTTGGTAAGTCTTCTTGTTTGATCTTTTAATTTTATTATTTTGTGTCTTTTCTTGTTTTCCATATGCATTTTTGAATTCTTAGTGTCTAAATATTAAAAATTTCTAAGTTTGGTGTCTTGCATGTCTTTCTTTTTCTAAAAATTTTTCAAAAATATGTTTTTGATGGTCATCATGATCTTCAAAGTGTTTTTGGTATTCATCTTTGCATTCAAAGTGTTCTTGCACGCATTCTTTGTTTTGATCTAAAATTTTTATGTCTTGAGTCATTTAGTTATTTTTCTCTTTCCTCATTAAAATTCAAAAATCAAAAAATTAACTTTTCCTTATTTTACTCAAAATTTTCGAAATTTTGCATTGAATTAGTCAAAGATTTTCAAAATCATATCTTTTTTTTAGTCAAGCAAAATTTCAATTTCAAAAAAAAATTTATCTTTTCAAATCTTTTTCAAAAATCAAATCTTTTTCATTTTTCTTCTTAATTTTTTTCAAAAATTTTAAAAATTAATTTTTCAAAATCTTTTTCTTAATTTTATCTTATATTTTCGAAATTAATACTAACATTTAATTTTTTTATTCAAAAATTTCAAGTTTGTGACTTTCCTATCAAGAAAAATTCAATCTTTAAATTCTAGAATCATATCTTTTAGTTTCTTGTTAGTCAAGTCATCAACTTTAATTTGAAAAATCAAATCTTTTTAATTTATCTTTCAAATCTTTTTCAAAATAAAGTTCAATCATATCTTTTCAATCATATCTTTTTCAAACAAATTTCTTTCAATCATATCTTTTCAAAATATGATTTCAAAATCTTTTTCTAACTTCTTATCTTTTCAAAATTGATTTTCAAATCTTTTTCAATTAACTACTTGATCTTTTTTTTATTTGATTTTAAAAGTTTACTATTTCTTATCTTTTTCAAAACCACCTAATTATTTCTCTCTCTAATTTTCGAAAATCACCTCCCTCTTTTTCAAAACTCTTTTTAATTAACTAATTGTTTTCAATTTTATGTTATTTCTTTTAATAATTTCGAATTCTAAATTAAAATAAAAACAAAAATATTTTTCCTTTCTTTTAACTAATTTTTGAATTCTCTCTCCCCCGTTTTCTCCTTCTATTTATTTTATTTATTTACTAACACTTCTCCTCCACTCATAAAAAATTCGAACCCTCTCCCTCTCTCTGAGTTCGAATTTTTCTCTTTCTTTCCTCATTCTTATTCTTCTTCTCTTCTACTCACATAAAGGACTCTCTGTACTATGACAAAGAGGATCCCTATTATTTCTTGTTCTCTTCTTTTTCATATGAGCAGGAGCAAGGATAAGGACATTCTTGTTGAAGCTAATCCTGAATCTGAAAGGACTCTGAAGAAGAGACTAAGAGAAACTAAAGCACAACACTTTAGAGAAAACTTTACAGAAATTTTCAAAAAAGAAGGAGACATGGCCGAACCCAATAACAATGCAAGAAAGGTGTAGGGATGGGAAATCCTTGACACCTCAGGATCTATGGACCCCACAGGATCCCCACCTACCTCACCATCCAAATTCAAACTATTTCCCTCCCAAACCCACCCATTCACACACCTCCATCTCCTCCACTTCTCTTCTACTCCCTTCTTTCTTATTTTGCTCAAGGACGAGCAAACCTTTGAAGTTTGGTGTGGAAAAAAGTGTTACTTTTTGTTTTTCCATAATCATTTATGGCATATAAGGCTGGAGAAACCTCTAGAAAGAGGAAAAGGAAGGCAGTTGCTTCCACCTCCGAGTCATGAGAGATTGAGAGGTTCATCTCAAGGGTCCATAGTTCAGTGGTAGAGCATTTGACTGCAGATCAAAGAGCCTTGAGGGAAGAGCAACAAAGGCAAGGAAGAGAAATAGAGGAGCTCAGACATTCCATTAGATCTTCAAGAGGAAGAACTAGCCATCATCACTAAGGTGGACCCGTTCCTTGATTTCCTTGTTCTTATCTTTCTATTTTTCAATTTTATGCTTTTTGTGTTATCTATGTTTGTGTCTTCATTACATGATCATTAATGTCTAGTGTCTATGTCTTAAAGCTATGAATAATTCCATAAATCCTTCACCTTTCTTAAATGAAAAATGTTCCTAATTACAAAAGAATAAGGGGTACATGAATTTCAAATTTTATCTTGAAATTAGTTTAATTATTTTGATGTAGTGGCAATACTTTTTGTTTTCTGAATGAATGCTTGAACAGTGCATATTTTTTATAGTGAAGTTCATGAATGTTAAAATTGTTGGCTCTTGAAAGAATGATGAACAAAGAAAAATATTATTGATTATCTGAAAAATCATGAAATTGATTCTTGAAACAAGAAAAAGCAGTGAATAACAAAGCTTGCGAAAAAAAGAGAAAAAAATGGCAAAAAAGAAAAAGAAAGAAAAAGAAAAAAGCAAGCAGAAAAAGCCAATAGACCTTTAAACCAAAAAGCAAGGATAAAGAGGATCCAAGGCTTTGAGCATTAATGGATAGGAGGGCCTAAAGGAATAAAATCCTGGCCTAAGTAGCTAAATCAAGCTGTCCCTAACCATGTTGAGTCACAATCTGAAAAGGTTCACCCAATTATGTGTCTGTGGCATTTATGTATCCGGTGATAATACTGGAAAACAAGATGCTTAGGGTCACGGCCAAGACTCATAAAGTAGCCGTGTTCAAGAATCAACATACTGAACTAGGAGAATCAATAACACTATCTAAATTCTAAATTCCCATAGATGCCAATCATTCTGAATTTCAAAGGATAAAGTGAGATGCCAAAACTGTTCAGAAACAAAAAGCTACTAGCCCCGTTCATCTAATTGGGACTAAGTTTCACTGATATTGTGAGATTCATTGTATATTCTCTTCTTTTTATTCTATTTTATTTTCAGTTGCTTGGGGACAAGCAACAATTTAAGTTTGGTGTTGTGATGAGCGGATAATTTATACGCTTTTTGGCATTGTTTATAGGTAGTTTTTAGTATGATTTAGTTAGTTTTTAGTATATAATTATTAGTTTTTATGCAAAAATCATATTTCTGGACTTTACTATGAGTTTGTGTGTTTTTCTGTGATTTCAGGTATTTTTTGGCTGAAATTGAGATACCTGAGCAAAAATCTTATTCAGAGGCTGAAAAAGGACTGCAGATGTTGTTGGATTCTGCCCTCTCTGCACTTGAAATGGATTTTCTGGAGCTATATAAATCCAATTGGTGCATTCTCAATTCCGTTGGAACGTAGACATCCTGGGCTTTCCAGCAATATATAATAGTCCATACTTTGCCTGAGTTTTGACGACGCAAACTGGTGTTTAAACACCAACTTCCTGCCCTATTCTGGCCTTAAACGCCAGAACTGAGTTATAAGCTGAAGTTAAACGCCCAAACTGGCACCAAAGCTGGCGTTTAACTCCAAAAAAAGTCTCTACACATGAAAGCCTCAATGTTCAGCCCAAGCACACACCAAGTGGGTCTGGAAGTGGATTTCTGCATCATTTACTTATCTCTGTAAACCCTAGTAACTAGTTTAGTATAAATAGGACTTTTCTCATTGTATTAGACGTCTTGGTTATGCTGGTTCCCCCTCTAGGGCCAAAACCAATGAACACCATTATCACTTATGTATTTCCAATGGTAGAGTTTTTACACCTCATAGATTAAGGTGTGGAGCTCTGCTGTTCCTCGAGTATTAATGCAAAGTACTATTGTTCTTCTATTCAATTCAAGCTTATTCTTATTCTAAGATATTTATTCGCACACAAGAACATGATGAATGTGATGATCAAGTGACACTCATCACTATTCTAACTTATGAACACGTGCCTGACAAATACTTCCGTTCTACATAAAAACAAGTTTGAATGCATATCTCTTGGATCTCTCTTCAACGATTCACATCATCTCTCCTAACAACAGAGCATATGAATCAGAGATTAGAATATTCGTGGTAGAGGCTAGAATTAATTGACAGTATTCCTGAGATCCAAAAAGTCTAAACCGTGTCTGTGGTATTCCGAGTAGGATCTGGGAAGGGATGACTGTGACGAGCTTCAAACTCACGACTGTGGGGTGTAGTGACAGTACGCGAAAGGATCATTGGATCTTATTCTGACACGATCAAGAACTAACAGCTGATTAGCCATGCGGTAGATGTGCCTGATATTTTTCATCCGAGACGAGAAATCTGACAGTTGATTAGCCGTACATAAACCGTAAAGGACCATTTTCACTGAGAGGACGGGAGGTAGCCATTGACAACAGTGATCCCCAACATACAGCTCGCCATGAAAAGAAGTATGAATGATTGAATGAAGACAGTAGGAAAGCAGAGATTCAGAAGGAATAACGCATCTCCATACGCTTATCTGAAATTCCCTCCAATGAATTACATAAGTATCTCTATCCTATTTTATGTTTTATATCTCTTTTAATTATCAAAACCTCATAACCATTTGAATTCACCTGACTGAGATTTACAAGATGACCATAGCTTGCTTCAAGCCGACAATCTCCGTGGGATCGACCCTTACTCACGTAAGGTATTACTTGGACGACCCAATGCACTTGCTTTTCAGCTACATGGAGTTGTGAAAAGTGTGAATGACAATTTCGTGTACCAAGTATGCATGTCCTTATTTAGCAGATAATCGAACTTGGGTCATGGGATTTTATGCAGACAAATGTAGCTCACTTATTCTTTGCTGATAGATAAGAAAAGCTTCCTTAAAGATTCACTAGAGTTGCTGCTATACTGCCTTGCTTTTTGATTGATCCCTTGCTAGCTTTTTCTTTCTTTCTTTTGCTTTAGGAAGCTTATTTATTAATGAAAGCTTGGTGGCAAGTGTTGCAGCAGCCTTTTGGCTTAATTTTTGCTCAACACTTTCTCACTACAGACACATGGCTCACAATTTCTTCCTAGGAACATTGATGCCCAGCATCTCTTCGTATCACTAAATGCTTTGTAGTTAGGTTGCTCTTGATAGTGGACTTTTGGTTGGAAATCCTAGATCAGTTGATCTAAGTGGCCAAGTTTGAAAATATTCCTCAGAACCTACTTGTCCAAGCATATCCTAGTACAAAAACACCACAGGCATATGTTCAAGGGTCTAAGCTATTGGTGTCCAGCCTTATTGTTTGTTTCTTTGCCCATTCTGGGCTTTTCTTTCTTTTTCTTTTTGTTTTGCTTCATTCTTAAGGGATTTTCATTAATAATAGACTTTATAGTAGCAAACTAATTCACACTTCAAAGAACATGTTATTATGCAGCTTTTATTATTTGAGCTAACCATTGAATCAAACAAATACCACCACTGAATTTCATTCTAACTTCTACAATATTGAACATTCACTTTCTATTTCAAACATTTTCTTTTATTCATGCAGCAGGGGAAACCATACAAAATTCAAGCTAATGAGGAATGACAAACATAATGTAGGCTAGCATTTTTGGCAAACATCTCCACTTACACCTAATTGAACACTTCATCAAGACATATAGGGATTCCCAATTTAAAACACTTCACAGCAACAAGGATTAAGTGTCAATACAACCTGTTGGGACTGTCTCTCAGCTTTTTCTTCTGTCATCATTATTTCTCTTTGTTGTACTTCCCTTGGACAATGATGCAGATCCCCTCCACAGGTTGAATGTTTTCCTGCATAATCCTTAGAAGTTGATTATTTCTCAAGCCCTTAGGCAAACAGTTAGCATGCATGAATTGTTTGTGGGCTTTTGAACTTACTTTGGTGTGTGAACACCAAACTTAGTCCCTTGCCAATGTTTCTTATGCATTAAGTCAACCACACGTATACATATGAAACCTTTTGCCTTTGCTGAAGGTCATAAAGTTAAAAACTAAAAAACAGACAATGGTTAGGTAGTTTCTCTGATTGCTTGGAGCTAGCAACTCTTTATGCAGAAGGTGAAAATGTGTTTTTAAATGAGATTTTGGTGAAACACCAAACTTAGCATTCTTCATTCTCCCTTAAATTGTTTTGGTATGCAACACCAAACTTAGCTCCTTGTAATACAGATAAGACTACTCAACCTTTTTATTGAAATAGCTATGAAAAGAGATTACCTCAGGTTGGGTTGCCTCCCAACAAGCGCTCCTTTATTGTCATTAGCTTGACATCTCATCCTTTGATCATGGGGGCAGAAAATCATAGTGCCTCAGCTTTTCTCCTCTTACTGTGAACTTCCTTCTGGTCTCCTCTTTGATGATCTCTATGTGTTCAAGTGAAAGGACCCAGTTCACAGTGTAGTATTCAGATAATTATGGAGACACCTTCATTGGTTGGGTGTTTAACACCACTTTATCCCCGGGTGAAAAGCCTTCAGTAGGGATCTTCTTGTTTCTCCACCCTCTTGGCTTCTTCTTCTTTTCTTTTTCAGAAGATAATCCATGCCTTGGTGGTTCTTTATTTGGGGTGTTGAGTTTCTCATCTGGGGGTTTTAGATCTAGTTCCTCCTTGATTTCTTTGGTTTGTTGTACCATCTCTACTTCTTTCAAGCATGAATTTGGAAGTCTTGGAGTTAACTCATTGACTACCTCCTTCAAGCTTTGATCTCTGGTCTTATCCTTCATACAATCTTCTTCTTGAGTAAGCTCATGCAAGGTTTTAAAAATATGGAATGCTAGGTGCTCATCATGTGCTCTTAGCAACAATTCTCCTTTTTCAACATCTATCAATGCTCTGCCCGTAGCTAGGAAAGGCCTCCCCAGGATGATGGGAGTGTTGGGGTCCTCCTCCATGTCCAGGATGACAAAATCAGCTGGGAGAAAGAATTTTCCCACTTTTACCAACACATTCTCTACAACTCCAAGTACTTGCTGAATGGACTTGTCAGCCATTTGAAGAAGTATTCGTGTGGATTTCATCTAAAAAATTTGGAGTTTCTTCATTAGAGACAGAGGCATCAAGTTTATGCTTGCACCAAGATCACAGAATGACTTTTCAATTGTTATTTTTCTTATGGTGCAAGGTATATAAAAACTTCCAGGATCATCTTTTTTCTCTGGCAACTCTCTTTGGAGAATAGCACTACATTTCATTGTCATCTCGATAATTTGTCCTTCTTTTAGGGACTTTTTCTTTGTTAGCACTTTCTTCATAAATTTGGCATACAATGGCATTTCTTCAAGTGCTTCTAAGAAAGGAATATTGATGCTGAGTGTCTTGAATATGTCCAGGAATTTTGAGTATTGTTTATCCTCGTTTTCTTTTTTGAACCTCTGAGGGTATGGAAGTTTGGGGACATATGGCCTCACCCCTTCCTTCTTCTCTTGTGGCTGTGGTTCAAGGATGTTCTTGTCTTCCTTTGAGATTTGTGCCTTCTTGGATTTCTGATCCTATTCACTTCTCCCCTCTATCTCTTTTTGTGGAACTTCTTTGTTGTATTTTTCCTTATTGATGGCTTCCTTCTTCATAGTCTTCTCACTTCCTACTGTGATTTCCTTGCACTCCTTCCATTTTGTAGCTTTTCCTTTGTCCCTTGGGTGTTCTTCAATGGCATTGGCGTAGGTATTTGCTCTCTTCTCACCCATTTCTGAAATTTGCTTAGCCATTTGCTCCATATGCCTATCAAGATTTCTGATTGAAGCTTCTTGGTTTTTGCTTGTTATGGCTTGATCTTTTCTTGCTGCTTCTTAATCTTGTCTGGCCATCTCTTGAGTTTTGATGAGATTTTCCATTAATATTTCTAAGTTGGAGATTCTTTGAGAGTTTGGATTTGGTTGTGGTTGTGTGAGATGAGATGGTTGTTGCTGAAAGTTGTTTGAATTATCTACGGGGATATTTTGTGGGTAGAATGTGGATGTGAAAAAGTTATTCTGGTGGTTTTGTGAGTTGTTATGGGGTTGGTGGTATGTGTTTTTGTGGGTTTTTAAATTGGTTAGTATTATTGGATGAATGACTTTGGTTGTTTGTGTTGCTAAGGCTGCTATAGTTGAAGTCCCTTTGTCCTTGATTCTGGTGCTCACCCCACCTCAAGTTAGAATGATTCCTCTAGGATGGAGTGTGTGTATCAACATGGAAGTTGTGTTGGAACAAACTTGAGGTGTTATTCATATGTTGCACCTGCTCAGGGCTTTGTTACTCATAATTGAGTGTCCCAAAACTTTTTTCAAGTGCTTCTTGAGCTCTCAGTGTCAATCCTTCATAGAAGTTTTGGAGTCTATCTCATTCACTGAACATTTCCGGTGGACACTTTCTGATTAGAGCTTTGTATCTCTCACAGGCATCATACAATGACTCTCCATCCATCTGAGTGAATGTTTGGACCTCTGTCTTCATTCTGCTGATCCTTTGGGGTGGGTAGAATTTGGCTAGGAATTCGCTCACTAAGTCTTCCCAATTATTAATGCTTTCTTTGGGAAATGTCTCTAGCCATTTAGAGGCATTAGCCTTCAGAGAGAATGGAAACAGTAGTAGCTTGTAGATGTCTGGATGCACACCACTTGTTTTAACAGTTTCACAAATCCTGAGGAAGATGGATAAGTGTTGGTTTGGATCTTCAAGTGAACCTCCTCCATAGGAGCAATTGTTCTGCACCAGAGTAATAAGTTGAGGCTTCAACTCAGTTATTTGCATGAACGTTGGGAGTGAGTATACTACTGCTGCAGTTTCTTGCATTGGGGATAGTGTAAGAGGCTAACACCATTCTTGCAGTTTGAGCATTGTTGCTCACTCCCTCTTCACGCACCTCAGCCTCCATGACTTACAAAAATCACAAACAAACCAAATGAACCCTGGACATTTTGATGCTAGAATGTGGTTAGAGGGTTAGGTGACATAATGTGTCAAACAGTTAATGTGCTTAGTAAAAATAAAAAGAAAAAGTGCTTAATCTAGACCACCACCTTACTTAATCATTGTCAATCTAGTCAATCCACGGCAACGACGCCAAAAACTTGATGGGTTGGAAATTAGATTCCAACACAAAACTCACCGGCAAGTGTACCGGGTCGCATCAAGTAGTAATTACTCACAAGAGTGAGGTCGATCCCACAGGGATTGATGGATTGAGCAATTTTAGTTAGATGATAAATTTAGTTAAGCAAATAGTTGATGATTTGAGTGAATTGTGATTAACAGAAGCTAAATAGCATGAAAATGAAGGGGAGAGGGGAAATTGACAGTAAATTAAAGAGCAGAGGAAATAAAAGAGCTGAATCTTAAAGTGCAAGAAATGTAAATGACTGAAACTTAGATTGCAAGAAATGTAAATGGCTGAAACTTAAAGTGCAAGAAATGTAAACTACTGAATCTAAATTGCTGTGAAACTTAAATTGCTGAAAGATTAAAGGGAGTTTGGGGAGCTAGGGTTCAAAATTAAGCAAGAAAATTTAAAGAGCAATCAAACAGAGAATTAGACTATGAAATGGGATGCAGCAGATCTTAAACAGAAAAGAAAAATTTCTTGAAGAAGCAAAACAGAAATGAAACTCAGCTTAATTGCAAAATCTAAAAAGACAAGTGAAGATCTCAGGGGATCAATGAGACTAGAAAACAGGTCTAGATTTCAATTCCTTCCTTGATCCAACAAAGAGTAATTTGCAGCAGAAAAGAAGATGAAAGCCATAAAGAAAACTCAGATTCAATTGTCAATTCGCTAAGATTATGCAGAAGAAGAACAAAGAGATTTCAGATCAAGATTTGAAACAGAATTCCTTCAATCTCGATCCAAAATTTAAACACAGAAAAGTAAAGGTTGCAAAGGAATGTAAAATGAAAAATAGAGAGCTAGACTCCGATCCAATCATAGGTACAGAGCTCTCAATGAAACTCAAAATGAAAAATTAGGCTCCCAATCTGCCGAAGCCCCCTATAAATTAAACTAACTCCTATTTATACACTTTCTATTTTTGATCTTCAAGCCTTGAATTGGGATTTTGGCCTTGATGGAATTGGGTTGAGGATCGTTCCAATTGGTTGCCCTTTTTTTTATTCAATTGTCAATTCACTAAGATTATGCAGAAGAAGAACAAAGAGATTTCAGATCAAGATTTAAAACAGAATTCATTCAATCTCGATCCAAAATTTAAACACAGAAAAGTAAAGGTTGCAGAGGAAAGTGAAATGAAAAATAGAGAGCCAGACTCCGATCCAATCTCAGGTACAGAGCTCTTAATGAAACTCAAAATGAAAAATTAGGCTCCCAATCTGCCGAAGCCCCCTACAAATTAAACTAACTCCTATTTATACACTTCCTATTTTTTATCTTCAAGCCTTGAATTGGGCTTTTGGCCTTGATGGAATTGGGTTGAGGATCGTTCCAATTGGTTGTCCTTTTGTTGAGAAGAGATCTGTGCAAAATTTGAATACTGATGCTTCAAGTTTGTGTCAACATTTGAGGGTCAACGTTGACTTAAATGCCACTTTGAATCAGATTAGCAAAAACCAGAAAGGCTTGCTGTCATTGGCGTTTGACTCAACGTTGGAGGGCCAACGTCACCGAATCCACGCGTACGCGTGCTTTGCGCATCTGGGAATTCTGATCAAAATTGCTTATCCATGCGTATGCATGGGTCACGCGTGCGTGTGGATGCAAGATTTTCATTTTATAGCTTCAGGGGATGCTGGCCTCAGCGTTGGACCCCAAACGTTCCCTCCAACGTTGGCGTTTTCATGCGTACACGTGCTTCATGCTTTCGCGTGCATTGATGTTTTTCCCATCGACGCGTACGCGTCACTGACGTGTACGCGTCGATGCATATTTTTCAAATCTCAATTATGGGCTGAGCATCGCAGACGTTGGAGGCTACTTTTGAGTTAACGTTGGACCTCCAACGTTCTATTTTTGATGCGCACACGTGATCCACGTGTACGCGTGGATGGTCATTTTTGCTATTCCACACGTGACGCACGCTTTCGCGTGGATAACAAATTTTTCTTTTTTCACGCGTACGCGTCGTAGATGCCTACGCATCACTTAAAAATCATTTGGCTCCAGAATTGAAACTTTTCATCACCATGTTGGGCGTAACGTTGGATGTCCAACGCTACCTCAAACGTGAGCATTAGCATTGTTTACAAAGGAGTGCTCTGTTTCTCTTCCAAGTTTGAGTCAACGTTAGTGGTCCAACTTGGCCACCAACGTTGCTTCTTCTCCATCTTTATATGCTCGGTCGTCAACCTTCCTCCATGCTTTTCTTCACCTATCATCAACCAATACATGCATCAAAGCCTTGCTAAAGTCATGAGAATTCTTATCATTCTTAATACACAAGTAATTATAGCATAATTCTCATGAAATTGCATCATATTCATTATAATTGGATGAATCTAGGTATGCATGAATTTCTACCCAAATGGCTTATTCATGACTCAAGAAAGTGCACAAAACCTAATGAAACAAGTGAAAAATGCTTGAAAAGCTAGCATAAGATGACTTGTCATCAAGAACCTTTTCAAATTGTGATTCAACTTTGCTAGTGTTTGTAGATAGAGGTGTCCAGAGTTCTTAAGCACACTCTTTTTGCTTTGGACCACAACTTTAACCGCTCAGTCTTACGCTTTTCACTTGACACCTTCATGCCATAAGTACATGGTTAGGGAAAGCTTGGTTTAGCCGGTTAGGCCATGATTTTATTCCTTTGGGCCCTCCTAACCACTGATGCTCAAAGTTTTGGGCCATTTTACCCTTGCCTTTTGGTTTAAAGGGTTACTGGCTTTTTGCTCTTGCCTTTTGGTTTAAAGAGCTTTTGGCTTTTTCTGCTTGCTTTTTATTTTTTTTCTTTCTTTTTATTTTTTGCCACTTTTTTTTTCGCATGCAAGCTTTTTCTTTTTCTTTTTTTTTCTTTTTCTGCTTTTTCTTGCTTCAAGAATCAATTTTTGAATTTTTCAGATCACCAATAATGCTTTTCCTTTTTCCTTATTCTTTCAAGAGCCAACATTCTAAAGTTACAACTTCAAATATGCAATATTTATTTCATATTCATAAAACAAAAGCAAATGACACCACATCAACATAATTAAACTATTCTTATTTTAAACTTGAAATTCATGCATCTCTTAATTCTTTTCAATAAAAATTTTCTTTTAAGTAAGGTGAGAGATATATGGGACATTTTACAACTTAAAGACATCAATGCAAATGATCATGCAACTTAGAAAAAGAAAAAAAATAAATAAATAGACAGAAAACAAAAAAAATAATAAAGGAAATGAATAAAAGAGAATGAGTCCACCTTTAATAGTGGCATCTAGTGCTCCTCATTAAGGATCCAATGTGCTGCTTAATCTCTTCTATGTCATCCCTTTGCCTTTGTTGCTCTTTCCTCATAGCCCTTTGGTCTTCTGGTGCGCGAAATTGTGAACAATACTTTTTCACAACTCTCATAATCCCCGGTAATGGCTCCAAAAACATGGTAGCTCAATACCATGGCATTACACAACTTCGCACAACTAACCAGCAAGTGCACTGGGTCGTCCAAGTAATAAACCTTACGCGAGTAAGGGTCGATCCCACGGAGATTGTTAGCATTGAAGCAAGCTATGGTCATCTTGTAAATCTTAGTCAGGCAAACTCAAATGTATATGATGATGAACGAAAATAACATGAAAGATAAAGATAGTGATACTTATGTAATTCATTGGTAGGAACTTCAGATAAGCGCATGAAGATGCCTTCCCTTCTGTCTCTCTACTTTCCTACTGCCTTCATCCAATCCTTCTTACTCCTTTCCATGGCAAGCTTGTGTAGGGTTTTACCATTGTCAGTGGCTACCTCCCATCCTCTCATTGAAAACGATTGCATATGCTCTGGTCACAGCATAGCGGAATTCATCTGTCGGTTCTCAATCAGGCCGGAATAGAATCCAGTGATTCTTTTGCGTCTGTCACTAACGCCCCGCCCTCAGGAGTTTGAAGCACGTCACAGTCATTCAGTCATTGAATCCTACTCAGAATACCACAGACAAGGTTAGACCTTCCGGATTCTCTTGAATGCTGCCATCAGTTCTCGCCTATACCACGAAGACTCTGATCTCACGGAATGGTTGGCTCGTTTGTCAGGCGAGCACTCGGTTGTCAGGCGATCAACCATGCATCGTGCAATCAGGAATCCAAGAGATATTCACTAAGCCTCAGATGCTTGTAGAACAAGAGTGGTTGTCAGTCACTTTGTTCATGAGTGAGAATGGTGATGGGCGTCAATCATCACCTTCATCATGTTGAAGAACAAGTGATATCTTGGACAAAGAACAAGCGGAATTGAATAGAAGAACAATAGTAATTGCATTAATACTCGAGGTACAGCAGAGCTCCACACCTTAATCTATGGTGTGTAGAAACTCCACCGTTGAAAATACATAAGCATAAGGTCTAGGCATGGCCGAATGGCCAGCCTCCCAATGATCTAAGATAGCATAAAACTCAAAGATAGCTACCAAGATGTCAAATACAATAGTACAAGGTCCTACTTATAGAAAACTAGTAGCCTAAGGTGTACAGAAATGAGTAAATGACATAAAAATCCACTTCCGGGCCCACTTGGTGTGTGCTTGGGCTGAGCAATGAAGGAATTTCGTGTAGAGACTTTTTCTGGAGTTAAACGCCAGCTTTCATGCCAGTTTGGGCGTTTAACTCCAAATTTTATGCCAGTTCCGGCGTTTAACGCTGGAATTTCTGTAGGTGACTTTGAGCGCCGGTTTGGGCCATCAAATCTTGGGCAAAGTATGGACTATTATATATTGCTGGAAAGCCCAGGATGTCTACTTTCCAACGCCGTTGAGAGCGCGCCAATTGGGCTTCTGTAGCTCCAGAAAATTCACTTCGAGTGCAGGGAGGTCAGAATCCAACAGCATCTGCAGTCCTTTTTTTGGTCTCTGAATCAGATTTTTGCTCAGGTCCCTCAATTTCAGCCAGAAAATACCTGAAATCACAGAAAAACACACAAACTCATAGTAAAGTCCAGAAAAGTGAATTTTAACTAAAAACTAATAAAAATATACTAAAAACTAACTAGATCATACCAAAAACATACTAAAAACAATGCCAAAAAGTGTACAAATTATCCGCTCATCACAACACCAAACTTAAATTGTTGCTTGTCCCCAAGCAACTGAAAATCAAATAAGATAAAAGAAGAGAATATGCAATGAACTCCAAAAACATCTATGAAGATCAGTATTAATTAGATGAGCGGGGCTTTTAGCTTTTTGCCTCTGAATAGTTTTGGCATCTCACTCTATCCTTTGGAATTCAGAATGATTGGCTTCTTTAGGAACTCAGAATCCAGATAGTGTTATTGATTCTCCTAGTTAAGTATGATGATTCTTGAACACAGCTACTTATTGAGTCTTGGCCGTGGCCCAAAGCACTCTGTCTTCCAGTATTACCACCGGATACATACATGCCACAGACACATAATTGGGTGAACCTTTTCAGATTGTGACTCAGCTTTGCTAAAGTCCCCAATTAGAGGTGTCCAGGGTTCTTAAGCACACTCTTTTTTTTTTTTTTTTGCCTTGGATCACAACTTTATTTCTTTCTTTTTCTTTCTCTCTTTTTTTTTTCATTTTCTTTTCGATTTTTTTTTTGTATTCACTGCTTTTTCTTGCTTCAAGAATCATTTTTAATGATTTTTCAGATCCTCAGTAACATGTCTCCTTTTTCATCATTCTTTCAAGAGCCAACATTCATGAACCACAAATTCAAAAGATATATGCACTGTTCAAGCATACATTCAGAGAACAAAAGTATTGCCACCACATCAAAATAATTAAACTGTTATAAAATTTAAAATTCATGCAATTCTTTTCCTTTTTCAATTAAGAACGATTTATTTAAGAAAGGTGATGGATTCATAGGACATTCATAACTTTAAGGCATAGACACTAAGACACTAATAATCACAAGACACAAACATGGATAAACATAAGCACTAAAATTCGAAAAACAGAAGAATAAAGAACAAGAAAATCAAGGAATGGGTCCACCTTAGTGATGGCGGCTCTTCCTTCCTCTTGAAGGTCCTATGGAGTGCTTGAGCTCCTCAATGTCTCTTCCTTGTCTTTGTTGCTCCTCCCTCATGATTCTTTGGTCTTCTCTAATTTCATGAAGGATGATGGAGTGTTCTTGATGCTCCACCCTTAGTTGTCCCATGTTGGAACTCAATTCTCCTAGGGAGGTGTTTAGTTGCTCCCAATAGTTTTGTGGGGGAAAGTGCATCCCTTGAGGCATCTCAGGGATCTCATGATGAGAGGGGTCTCTTGTGTGCTCCATCCTTTTCTTGGTGATGGGCTTGTCCTCATCAATGGGGGTGTCTCCCTCTATGTCAACTCCAACTGAATAACAGAGGTGACAAATGAGGTGAGGAAAGGCTAACCTTGCTAAGGTAGAGGACTTATCCGCCACCTTGTAGAGTTCTTGGGCTATGACCTCATGAACTTCCACTTCTTCTCCAATCATGATGCTATGGATCATGATAGCCCGGTCTATGGTAACTTCGGACCGGTTACTAGTGGGAATGATTGAGCGTTGTATGAACTCTAACCATCCTCTAGCCACGGGCTTGAGGTCATGCCTTCTTAATTGAACTGGCTTTCCTCTTGAATCTTGCTTCCATTGTGCGCCCTCTTCACATATGATTGTGAGGACTTGGTCCAACCTTTGATCAAAGTTGACCCTTCTTGTATAAGGATGCTCATCTCCTTGCATCATAGGCAAGTTGAACGCCACCCTCACACTCTCCGGACTAAAATCCAAGTATTTCCCCCGAACCATAGTAAGATAATTCTTTGGATCCGGGTTCATACTTTGATCATGGTTCTTGGTGATCCATGCATTGGCATAGAACTCTTGAACCATCAAGATTCCGACTTGTTGAATGGGGTTGGTAAGAACTTCCCAACCTCTTCTTCGGATCTCATGTCGGATCTCCGGGTATTCACCCTTTTTGAGTGAAAAGGGGACCTCGGGGATCACCTTCTTCAAGGCCACAACTTCATAGAAGTGGACTTGATGCACCCTTGAGAGGAATCTATCCATCTCCCATGACTCGGAGGTGGAAGCGTTTGCCTTCCCTTTCCTCTTTCTAGAGGTTTCTCCGGCCTTGGATGCCATAATGGTTATGGAAAATTGAAAAAGCAACGCTTTTACCACACCAAACTTAAAATGTTTGCTCGTCCTCGAGCAAAAGAAGAAAGAAGAGAGTAGAAGAATAAGAAATGAAGAAGAGGGAGATGGTGGTGTTTAGGTTGTGTGAAAATGAAGGGTTGAAGAAGGGTATATATAGGAGAGAGGGGGGGTAATGGTTCGGCCATTATGGGTGGGTTTGGGAGGGAAAGTGGTTTGAATTTGAAGGGTGAGGTTGGTGGGGTTTTATGAGGGATGGATGTGAGTGGTGAAGAGAAAGATGGGATTTGATAGGTGAAGGGTTTTTTTTTTGGGGAAGAGGTGTTGAGGTGATTGGTGAATGGGGGAAGAAGAGAGAGAGTGGTGGTGGGGTCCTGTGGGGTCCACAGATCCTGTGGTGTCAAGGAAAAGTCATCCCTGCACCAAATGGCATCAAAATTCACGTTTTGAGCCATTTCTGGCGTTAAACGCCGGGCTGGTGCCCATTCCTGGCGTTTAACGTCAGGTTCTAGCCCTTTTCTGGCGTTTAACGCCAGTCTGGTGCCCCTTTCTGGCGTTAAACGCCCAGAATGGTGCCAGACTGGGCGTTAAACGCCCAACTGCTAGGCTTACTGGCGTTTAAACGCCAGCAGCATCTTCCTCCAGGGTGTGCTGTTTTTCTTCCTGTTTTTCATTCTGTTTTTGCTTTTTTCATTGTTTTTGTGACTTCTTATGATCATCAACCTACAAAAAAGATAAAATAACAAAAGAGAATAGTTAACTATGAAATATTGGGTTGCCTCCCAACAAGCGCTTCTTTAATGTCATTAGCTTGACAGAGGACTCTCATGGAGCCTCAGAAATACTCAGAACCGTGTTGGAACCTCCCAACACCAAACTTAGAGTTTGAATGTGGGGGTTCAACAACAAACTTAGAGTTTGGTTGTGGCCTCCCAACACCAAACTTAGAGTTTGACTGTGGGGGCTCTGCTTGGCTCTGTTTTGAGAGAAGCTCTTCATGCTTCCTCTCTATGATGATAGAGGGATGTCCTTGGGCCTTAAACACCAAGGATTCTTCATTCACTTGAATGATTAACTCTCCTCTATCAACATCAATCACAGCCTTTGCTGTGGCTAGGAAGGGTCTGCCAAGGATGATGGATTCATCCATGCACTCCCCAGTCTCTAGGACTATGAAATCAGTAGGGATGTAATGGTCTTCAACTTTTACCAGAACATCCTCTACAAGTCCATAGGCTTGTTTTCTTGAGTTGTCTGCCATCTCTAGTGAGATTTTTGCAGCTTGCACCTCAAAGATCCCTAATTTCTCCATTACAGAGAGGGGCATGAGGTTTACACTTGACCCTAAGTCACACAAGGCCTTCTTGAAGGTCATGGTGCCTATGGTACAAGGTATAGAAAACTT
Organism: Arachis stenosperma; assembly: GCF_014773155.1. Classification (NCBI taxonomy): domain Eukaryota; kingdom Viridiplantae; phylum Streptophyta; class Magnoliopsida; order Fabales; family Fabaceae; genus Arachis; species Arachis stenosperma. The sequence continues at coordinate 139,357,518 of NC_080385.1, forward strand.
CCCAGGATCCTGCCTCTTTTGAGGCAGTTTCTGCCTAGACAAGTCATCCAGTTCTTTGGTGAGCAAGGGAGGTTCATCTTCCCAAGTCTCATTTCCAAATAACTTGTCATTTAGCTTCATGATTGCTCCAAGATATTTAGCAACTTGCTCTTCAGTGACATACTCATCCTCTTCAGAGGAAGAATACTCATCAGAGCTCATGAAAGGCAGAAGTAAGTCCAATGGAATCTCTATGGTCTCATTTTGAGCCTCAGATTCCCATGGTTCCTCATTGGGGAACTCAGAGGAGGTTGGTGCACGCCCATTGAGGTCTTCCTCAGTGACGTCCACCTCCTCTCTTTCCTCTCCATATTCGGCCATGGTTATGGCTTTGCACTCTCCTTTTGGATTTTCTTCTGTGTTGCTTGGGAGAGTACTAGGAGGGAGTTCAGTAATTTTCTTGCTCAGCTGACCCACTTGTCCTTCCAAATTCCTAATGGAGGACCTTGTTTCATTCATGAAACTTTGAGTGGTCTTTATTAGATCAGAGACCATTGTTGCTAAGTCAGAGGTATTCTGCTTAGAACTCTCTGTCTGTTGCTGAGAAGATGATGGAAAAGGTTTGCCATTGCTAAACCTGTTTCTTCCACTATTATTGTTGTTAAAACCTTGTTGAGGTCTTTCTTGATTCTTCCATGAGAAATTTGGGTGATTTCTCCATGAAGAATTATAGGTGTTTCCATAGGGTTCTCCTAGGTAATTCACCTCCTCCATTGAAGGATTCTCAGGATCATAAGCTTCTTCCTCAGATGAAGCTTCCTTAGTACTGCCAGGTGTATTTTGCATTCCAGACAGACTTTGAGAAATCAAATTGACTTGTTGAGTCAATATCTTGTTCTGAGCCAGTATGGCATTCAGAGTGTCAATCTCAAGAACTCCTTTCTTCTGACTAGTCCCATTGTTCACAGGATTCCTTTCAGAAGTGTACATGAATTGGTTATTTGCAACCATTTCAATTAGCTCTTGAGCCTCTGCAGGCGTCTTCTTCAGATGAAGAGATCCTCCAGCAGAGCTATCCAAAGACATCTTGGATAGTTCAGAGAGACCATCATAGAAAATACCTATGATGCTCCATTCAGAAAGCATGTCTGAGGGACATCTTCTGATTAATTGTTTGTATCTTTCCCAAGCTTCATAGAGGGATTCTCCATCCTTCTGTCTGAAGGTTTGGACTTCCACTCTAAGCTTACTCCATCTTTGAGGTGGAAAGAACTTTGCCAAGAAGGCATTGACTAGCTTTTCCCAAGAGTCCAGGCTTTCTTTAGGTTGAGAATCCAACCATATTCTAGCTCTGTCTCTTACAGCAAAAGGGAATAGCATCAGTCTATAGACCTCAGGGTCAACCCCATTAGTCTTGACTGTGTCACAGATTTGCAAGAATTCAGCTAAGAACTGATGAGGATCTTCCATTGGAAGTCCATGGAACTTGCAATTCTGTTGCATTAGAGAAACTAATTGAGGCTTAAGCTCAAAGTTGTTTGCTCCAATGGCAGGGATAGAGATGCTTCTCCCATAGAAATCAGGAGTAGGTGCAGTGAAGTCACCCAGCACCTTCCTTGCATTGTTGGCATTGTTGTTGTTTTCGGCTGCCATGGGTTCTTCTTCCTTGAAGAATTCGGTCAGGTCCTCAACAGAGAGTTGTGCCTTAGCTTCTCTTAGCTTCCGCTTTAAGGTCCTTTCAGGTTCAGGGTCAGCTTCAACAAGAATGCCTTTGTCTTTGTTCCTGCTCATAAGAAGAGAAGAGAAAAAGAAAAATGTGGAATCCTCTATGTCACAGTATAGAGATTCCTTGAAGTGTCAGAGGAAAAGAAAAATAGAAGAAAGAAGGTAGAAGAATTCGAACTTGATTAGATAGAGTTCGAATTGTGCATTGAGAAGGAGTAGTACTCCATAAATAGAAGGATGTGGGAGGAGAGAAGAGAATTTTCGAAAATTAATTAGAAAGATGTTAAAAACATTTTAAAAATTGATTGATAATTTTCGAAAATTGAAAGTGGAAAAGAAATCAAGTGATTTTTGAAAAAGATTTTGAAATTAGAAGTCAAAAAGATTTGATTGAAAACTATTTTGAAAAAGATGTGGTTGAGAAGATATGATTGGTTTTAAAAAAATGTGATTGAGAAGATATGATTTGAAAACAATTTTAAAAGATATGTTTTGAAAATTATTGTAAAAGATTTGATTTTGAAAATTAGTGACTTGCCTAACAAGAAAAGATATGGTTCAAACATTAAACCTTTCTCAACAGAAAAGGTAACAAATTTGAGATGTTCAATCAAATCATTAATTGTTAGGAAGTATCTTTGAAAAAGGAAAGAAATTGATTTTGAAAACATTTGATTGAAAAGATATGATTTGAAAAAGATTTGATTTTGAAAACTTGAAAAAAATTGATTTTGAAAACAAAATCTTCCCCCTAGCACCATCCTGGCGTTAAACGCCCAGAATGGTATACATTCTGGCGTTTAACGCCCAAAATGCTACCTCTTTGGGCGTTAAACGCCCAACCAGGTACCCTGGCTGGCGTTTAAACGCCAGTCTGTCTTCTTCACTGGGCATTTTTGAATGCTCAGCTTTTTCTGTATAATTCCTCTGCAGTATGTTCTGAACCTTCAATTCTTTGTATCATTGACTTGAAAAGACACAAATTAAAAATATTTTTGGATTTTTTTTAATAATCAAAATGCAACAAGAATCAAATAACAATGCATGCAAGACACCAAACTTAGCAGTTTGTATACTACTGACACTAACAAAATGAAAATGCTCATGAGACACACAAGATACTCAAGTCAATAGAATTCAAAGATCAGAGCAAGTAAATCATCAAGAACATCTTGAAGATCACTAAGACATATGAATGCATGCAATTGACACCAAACTTAAGATGAGACACTAGACTCAAACAAGAAATATTTTTGAATTTTATGATTTTGTAATTTTTTTGTGTTTTTCGAAAATTAAGTGGGAAAAGATATCAAAATTCTTAATGAGAATTCCAGGAATAAGTGCAATGCTAGTCTAAGACTCCGGTCCAGGAATTAGACATGGCTTCACAGCCAGCCAAGCTTTCAAAGAAAGCTTCGGTCCAAAACACTAGACATGACCAAAGGTCAGCCAAGCCTTAGCAGATCACTGCTCCAAAAGCAAAATTGATGAAAATCAACAAGCTCTTGTGGTGATAAGTTGAAACCTCGGTCCAATCAGATTAGACATGGCTTCTCAGCCAGCCAGATTTCAACAAATCATCATGAAACTCTAGAATTCATCTTCAAGAATTTCGAAAAAAAAATAAATACCTCATCTAAGCAACAAGATGAACCGTCAGTTGTCCAAACTAGAACAATCCCTGGCATTGTTACCAAAAGCTTGCTCAAAACTTGAACAATCCCCGGCAACGGCGCCAAAAACTTGGTGCGCGAAATTGTGA